>NC_089731.1:14620192-14930961 GCF_035083965.1 Branchiostoma lanceolatum
TCTAAGATATGATCTTCCCTTGTATCATAGATAGCAGACGCACTTTGATGAGGACATTTGATCTTTTCTTGCTCAGTATTGATCTGTTTGGACTTACATTGATCAGTTTGTTTCATCTTCAGATATGCCCCTATTGATCTACACACAGCTTTAATGATTAAACAATTCCCATATACTTTACAAAGCTTGAAAGACATGGTGCCTTTGTAAAAGCACTCTCAATACCGTACTACAAAATTCATGGAACCATACGTATACTGTAAATGCATTTAAGTTTGCATTTTTTTTATTTCACGGTAGGGAGAAAATGGCATGTTCGCGGTGGTGTTAAGTTCCAATTTGAAACAACTGTAGTGCTACAGTCATAGGTGGGCAAAAAGTTTCGTGGTGGTTTTAAGTTCGTGCTGAAAGTTCGCCGCAAAATCCATGAACATAAAACCACCGCGAACATTTCTGCACTTACAGTATTGCAGCAAACTGGTACAAGCTTGAAAGTTTGCACAATGTTTTTCCTGTTCTTCTGCAATATCTCGGTGCATGTAATAAATACATAGCTTCAGAAGTACCCCCTATAAAAGGACCATTCTATCTTATGGTTACATGCTATAAACTGGCTGTTACATGGCAATCAATGTTGGAAACATAAAGAACAACAAGGATATCTCAAAACCATATCTTGCAAATGCAGTACTTAAGAATCGCAATCTACCACACTCTTCTTTCTGCATGCTATAAAGTCCGCTTTTTGTAAAGGATTATAGCTTTCAGTTTGAACAGAAAGCCCATGTTTGGATGTCCAGAACTACTTACACTAAAAGAGCTTCTTACAGCACAAAACCTTGAGGCAATACTACATGAAAGACCCACTTCTAATGGATTCCTTATCGTAATGTTCTTTCCAAGAATCTAGCTGCCATTCAGAACCTTGACATTTGAAGGTCCTGTGATGGAGCTTTCAGATTTGAAAAAGGACGCCATGATTTATAAACGTTTTGGGTACAAACATGGGAATTTTGACGTTGGGCATACATCGCAAAGCAAATCTGTAATATAATAGTCCCATGCTTTAAAAAATACATACTGTGTCTATTCATCAATATGTCAAAATAACCATTCAGAAGAAGAAAAGGAGGAATTTCAAAGCTTTCTTGATAAAAAGCAAATAACTGTGGATGGTCTATTTTCAAAAATTGTAGCTCTGCTTCTAATTTTTATTCAGCAATGCCAACAGCAGATTTGAAACAACTTCTTGGTACAAAACTTTCTCTCCAATGTTTGTAATATCTTTTTTTTTTACTTCAAAAAAAGCACAGACGCCCATTTAAAATGACTAATAAACTTGTGGACGAACCGACTGATAAGTATCTAATACCAGCTCAGAAAATGACAAGAAATAGCCATGCCTTTATGTACCAGAGCTATCAACCAAGAATTGATATGTTCAAAAATCTGTATTTCCCGAGAACCATAGTAGAATGGAACTCGTTGTCATCAAATACTGTAGGAACACCTTCACTGAATAGCTTTTATCAAAGAACGGTTGCAGTCAGATGTGCAAAAGTTAGGTGTGACAGGCCGTTCAGTGTAATACAACCAGCTGCTACCGCACCGCGTGCCTGAGAAGCTGGTGTGTTACGTCAAAGGGCGGTTATACCGGCTATACAGATACAGATATTAAAATTTTGGCACTGTAAATGCACAACGTCCAGCAAAAAGCAGAACGGTGACAGCATCCCTAGCCTACCAGATTTACACATCCAATACTTTAACTTTAAGTAAGAAAACAGGTGAATGCACTTGGTTTAACACATAACATATAACTATGACCATATCCACCTCTTCTTTGAAACCTACATTAATTTTGTAGTTATCGCCACATCAAACAACTAGACCTGACTGCTCGGAATAATTTTAAAGCCTGTTTTCTGTCAACCCAGATATAAAACTGACTGAATGGCCCAAATACGTCATCCTCTTCACATATCAAACAACACATAACATTCAGTTGCCGGAAGCTGTAGAGTTGATGCATGCTCTTTTGAAGTTTTATGTAACATGTACTACTTTTAACATACCGTAAAATTCCTATTTACGTACGCACCCCTCCTAACGTACGCACCCCCGATTTGGGGACGATTGCGGGCCTAATACTCGGTGAGTTGAAATGTTCGGGGGAAAAACCCTCCTAACGTACGCACCCCCTCTCCAGCATTTCGGTGGATAGTTAAGAGGTTGACATG
Source organism: Branchiostoma lanceolatum (assembly GCF_035083965.1). Classification (NCBI taxonomy): domain Eukaryota; kingdom Metazoa; phylum Chordata; class Leptocardii; order Amphioxiformes; family Branchiostomatidae; genus Branchiostoma; species Branchiostoma lanceolatum. The sequence goes on from NC_089731.1 coordinate 14,622,433, forward strand.
AATGATCATGCTTCCGATGATGTTCACCGACTTAAAAGGGTTACTGAGAAAATGTTTCTGGGTAGAAAATATCAAACAATTTAAATATATGTATTATTTATTCTTTATTACTGATTGATTTTGTGGTAGCATTCCACACTTCAATTGCATGAAGATGTACCATACTCTCATGCTGATATGCGATTTTTCCGAGGAAGAACCCCTCCTAACGTACGCACCCCGACTTTGGCGTCAGCCTGGAGCACCTGCTTGCAACTTGAAAAGTTTTAAATGTGCGTACGTAAATAGGGATTTTACGGTAATTCCACCAGGGTACATAATTCCGGCACCCTGCAAAGATACTGTAATAACTTTATCTTCACCATAGCAAAATTTCACGGTGGAAATGGGCATTTTCACTGAACTTTAACTTCACGGTCGCAGCAAGTGAAGGAATCATAAATAATAACAAAAGGTTTTTTTCACGGTGATGATAAGTTCACGGTACAGAGGTGACCGTGAAAACAATGAACATAAAGTTACAGTGAAAGGAACAAGAATTACAGTAGGACCAAACAGATCTCCAACCCAACGTCCCCCAACATAATGCACTCCTGTATATCTCAACTGTGCACAACTAGGGGGTGCTGCACTAGAGATCTCTGCAACACACTGTTTTTCAACGTGGCGGATTTATGTAACCCGGCGAATTAATGGTAATGGAGGTTACATCAATTTTTTCCCTTGTAAATATAGAATACAACACGGGGTGGTCATACCCACCCGAGAAAACAACACATTTCAATGCGGAATGCGCCAGAAGTTGAGGACGTTTTGTGTCCTCGAACACAAAACTGCAACAACATTGATTCTAATCTCCGAATCCGGTTTTCGGATTTCCGACGGCGGCGTAAACGGCGCGCTCGAAATGCATTCGAAATATTCTATGGAAACCTGTGTGATAACACTCCCCAACCCTATGTGATCCGGATAGTTATCACAGTCCGGAACACCCGTATGAGGCCCAGGCATGACATAAATAGACTTACGTTACTCGGTGAGCTGGTTGTTCCTCGTAGAATGTTTCCCTCGGAGTTGACGTTGGCGATCCACTTGGCGTACTCCTCGATCTGTTGGTCGTTAGGGTACTTCACGACGTGGGCAAATCTGTCAAACTCCAGGTCCAGACAGGGAGTATCCTTCAAACAGAAAAAGTTAAAAGAAAGGTGTTAATGTCAACCAACATAATTCCATCAGGTTACATATACAATGTATTGTCTGCCAAAAATGTGTCTAAAGAGATCTCAAATGCAATGTACTCCTGTACATATGTCAGGCATGCTTTTTTCTTTTTACTCAATGCTCACCATGTGAGTTGTCACTGAAGGTCACATCAAGTTGTGACGCAAAGACCACTAAGAGGTTACAGATTACATAATATTATATAACTGTAACAGCATCTCTTCACCCTAGGTCAGAAACATCATGCTGCACTAGAGATATCTCAACCACACTAGTATTGTTTTTCAAAGTGGTAGACATACATGTATGTAACCTGGCAGTTAAATGTTAATTGAGGTTAACAGTAACTTAACACTGACACGGTTTTGTTTGTCACATATAGCATGATGTCATCACATCAAAATTTGTCTTTTTGAATGAGAAAGAAGGCTGAAATTCAGAAGCAAAATGGGTTTTTAAAAGAAGTTCAAGTAATTCTTTAGTCCGACAAATCCAGCAGTAAACCAAATCCATGCATTAACTTCTGCCCCGATCCTCTGAATGACTCGTTAAGTGCATCTCATTAACCCTAACAAATAAATGCTACCAAGCTTCACGGATCATCAAAACATGATCTAACACCAGTCCTGATTGGCCAGCTTGGACCTACCTTGCTGGGATTTGACCCGGTGGAGCCAATAGGATTCAGCAGGTCATCCATGCCGTGTGGCACGGACCACATGTTGAGCTGGTACTTTCCGTTCTGGAGGTTGCCCTGATAGTCAAACAGGTTGATGTTCCCCCAGGCTAGACAACAGTGGTCCTACAAGGAGATAGAAATTGATGCTTTTCTGTTTATCATAAACCTCAACAAATTAATAGAATTACATATACTGTAAATGCATTTAAGTTTGCGTGGTTTTTATTTCGCGGAATGAAGAAAATGGAGTGTTCGCGGTGGTTTAAAGTTTGCGTTCGAAACAATAGTAGCGCTACAGTCATAGGTGGGCAAAAAAGTTCTGCGGTAATTTTAAGTTCGCGCTGAAAGTTCACCGCGAAAATTGCGAACATAAAAGCAGCGCGAACATTTCTGCATTGAGTACAACACTGAGTCTCAATGGCACGACCACTAAATACTGTAAATGCAGAAATGTTCGCGGTGGTTTTATGTTCGGGGTTTTCGCGGTGACCGTTTCACTGCGAACTTAAAAATATAGCAAACATTTTTGTTCAATAATTGTAGCAGTATGTGAGTATAGTGTTGCCGCGAACTTAAAAACGCAGCAAACACTCCATTTTTCCCTTAGCGTGAAGTTAAAACCATGCGAACTTAAGTGCATTTACAGTATTCATAGTACAGAAATACCCGGAACTGTTTGAAAGTTGTAACATGTACGTAGCTGTACTAAGATGTACATGTTTGTATACATTCAAGTACTGTACATACACAGTATACAACACTAAGGAGCCTGAATGACACTACCACTAATATCTATAGTACAGAAATACCCGGAACTGCTTGAAAGTTGTAACATGTACATAAACGTAACAAGATTTATCTGGAAACAAAGACATATTCAACAGTGTCAAGTAGAACTCTCGATGACAGATAGACTTTAATGACAAAGACAAAAATGTAGTTTTCGAGACAGCTTTTGCAAAGGATACTTCCATCTGTAAATGCAGAAATGTTCACGGTGGTTTTATGTTTGCAGTTTTCGCGGTGAACTCTTAACCGCAAACTTAAAACCACCGCGAAAAGCCATTCCATTGTGTGACTGTAGCACAACTATTGTTTCAAACCTCAAACTTAAAACAACACTCCATTTTCTCTCTACTGCGAAATCAAATCACCGCAAACATTTCTGCATTTACAGTATCTGGAAACAAAGACTCTGGAAGTAGAACTCCAGTGGTTGATAAATAGGCTTTCCTGATAAAGACAAAAATGTACTTTTCAATACAGCTTTTGTCGATGATACTATGAAACCCTGGGCTCCACGCACTACAACTATAACAATAACTGACTACTCTGCAATACTACGGGACAGTACTGGCTACAGGTCTACTCTAGCAATGGTGGCCCATGGCACAACACATCACAGCTACATGTACCAAACAGGTTGCATGCTCGACATGTCATACCTCAATGATTTTCTTTCCCTTTTGTTCCTGTTGAAGCCGCGACGGACACAGAAAGACAGAGACACAGAGAACCGTTGGAATGGTACATGTAAGTTATGGAACACGTTTCCATGCATATCATAACTCCAAGAGACCTTCTATTATCATGAAATAAACATGATGTTCCATGGTAGTACAGTTCTCAACTACCTGTGAATCATGCAGAACAAGTCATAGTTTTCCAAGTGATGAAACTTTTGGAATTATTCTCTGAGTGAGGCTACACCAATATGTACATGTAGCTGAGTCTGGCTGTCCAAAAAATATTTTGAGTTTAACTATACAATACCGTATACATTTAAAAATGTGTACTCAAGGACAATTTTTTCATACTGACAACAGTGAGTCCTATTTCATATTCCTGCATAGTCTAGATGTTCAAGAGATGTTTCTCTCTCCAATGAGCCATGGCCACTACATACCCAAAACACACAAAATATACCTGCATACATATATGTACTAGCAGGTAGAGGACACTTACATTGTACATGTATTAGACCGATACAATGGCCTAGTGCGTTGAGTGTTTGCCTTTCAATACCAAGGACTTAAGATATGGTATATACTGCTTTCTTTCCTTCAGGCACTCAGCACTTATGAGAAAGAGTATGGGAGTTGAATATATTCCACTACCAGTGGACTAAGCCACCTACATGTACTGTAGTGGCCTGTGTGTCCCACCCTCCTTAGCTGACCCGACATCGCTCGGTACCTTACCTCCCATACCGGCCCTGCTGATTCAAACCGATAAAATCGCTTCTGGCCACGTCACCACCAAAACAGCTTTCAGCCAATCAGAGGGTTTGCACAAGCTCATCTAGAGCAAAACCGCAAAGGACGCTGGGAAGCTATCAACCAATCAGGTTACGTCTTACATCGTTACTTTGTGTTCAGGACAAAATAACGGCTGTTTGTGCCAAATAAGGGTAGCTCATTGATTATTCATGAGCGAGTGATGGTGATGTCACAAGGAGCAATTTTACGGGCTTGAATCAGCAGGGTCGGTATGGGAGGTAAAGTACAGAGCGATATCGGTGTGGAGGGTGGTGTGGCCCAAGGGCTATAGAAATGAATGGGCACCTTTCCTATAGACTAAAAGGTGTGGGAAGAACTTTAACTTTATAACAGCACATATTTACCTCCTTCTTCCCTTTCTTCCTGTTTACGGAGCAGATGGATAGGCAGAGTCGCGCCGACCGCGGGATGTCCGGGATCATGATCTCGTACTCTAGCCACTCGTTCCACAGCGGGTTGGAACACGGTACGCGGTTTGTGTTGACTGGCGTACAGAGGGGCTCTCCTCCGTGGTACACTCCTGATCTTACGTAGATCTGAAAGTCAAGAAGAGAGGATTCAGTTCACATTTCATCTTTCTGAGCAGGCCTCCATATTTGATTCTTCTTAGACGTTAGAGCTACATTTTTGTACAAAGCCAAAGCAAACTGATAGCAACGGTTATCTCAGTTTTTCTGTCTTTCAAAAGAGATGTAAAATGGGGGTCCCATGTTCGAGGAGGTGCCTCGAGCTTGTTAAAGGAGAAGAGCTAGCAACCCCTCTATGTAAAAATATATACCCTGCTACTGAAACAGCAAGGAAAGTTGCTGCCTAAGATGTGCCACTATGCACTACAAGGATCTGAATGGACGAACAAACAAACGAGAGTTAAAAACCAGAATGATAGAGGTATGACTGTATATTACTGAGGTATACACTTAAATGCGTTAAGTCTTCTCAGGGCATGTCAATCTGTATCTACCAGGAAAACGTACACACAATAACAGATGTTAGAAAAAATATGATAAGTACGTAATTATACCTATTAAAATATCCTATTAATCTAATTTACCTTTTTGTCATGATTTAGTTGAAACAGTACATTGTATTTCACTCCACACAAAAAGTCAATTTCACAAAAGATTTTCAAAAAACAAACCATAAAAACTATTCCCTTCTAAAGGGTTCAAGAAACCTACCAAGCAAACTACATGTAGCTTTGTTCCTCCAGGACTCAATATTGACAACTTGAAGATACTAATCAAATAAAGCCAGGAACTAATAATACAAGAACATGATTACATACAATTACCCCAGGCAAGAACATTCAGCCGTAAAACTCTGCACACAACGAGTAACCACAAGTGCTAATCAGTGATCAGGAGATTACAAGAAACTCAATATTACAGGTAATTAAAAATAGATTAATGACTGAAGGATGTCTTGTTCTCCCCAAGTTTGGGAGCAATCTTAAAGGAATGAAACGGGACATTCTATAATTATAATGATGAATGAAGAAGATTACAAGAGACTTCGCCTTGGCCATTTTAATTACTTTTTCTCCGCAGACAAATCATTGAGAAGACAGGAAGATGCTACAGGCTTGGGAGAATTTTGCAGACCCAAAATTTGTATGTATTTACGAGTGCATATTACTGTAAATGCAGAAATGTTTGCAGGGATTTAATTTCGCAGTAGGGAGAAAATGGAGTGTTCGCGGTGGTTTTGAGTTCGCATTTGAAACAATGGTAGTGCTACAGTCACACCATGGAACAGCTTTTCACAGTGGTTTCAAGTTCGCGGTAAAGAGTTCACTGCGAAAACAGCGGACATAAAACCACCGCAAACATTTTTGCACTTACAGTATACCTCCAGTAACATTTGTATCCATTGTTCTTCTTGCGTATATTTCCAATTTTCCCTTACTTCAAGCAAGGACATAATGTCCTGGACATAATGTCCTTTCTTTGAAGCAACTGAAAAGAAAGCTTGCCACGCAAGGCAATAACCTGAATAAGAGATGGCAGACTTCACTCCCTTCAGAACGCAAACCAGGAGACACATCAAAAACAGAATATTTCACTCCCTTGGGGTAAAATAATAAAATGACACTGGCAGATGGAAGAAGGACACCCACATCATACATGTACATGACGTATAAGAATAGGTCAACGGATATGATGGCAGTACTGTAAATGCAGAAATGTTTGCGGTGGTTTTATGTTCACGGTTTTCGCGGCGACCGTTTCACCGCGAACATAAAACCACCGCAAACATTTTTGTCCCATACTGTAGCAGTATGTGACTATAGCGCTGCCGCAAACTTAAAACCATCGCAAACACTTCATTTTCACCTTAGCGCGAAACAAAAACCACGCAAACTTAAAAGCATTTACAGTACTTTCAGCCGACCATACCATTTTTAAACATGCAGTGTTCTTTAGCTGTGTTGTGCCAATCCTAATTGACATGTAGCTGATGAAATTAGGTTTAGCTGCAAATTTGTGATAATCGGTACTCTACACTGAAACAAGCTACTATAAAACCTTCGTGGTGATTTTATATCTATAATAATTTTATGTTTTCGCTTTTTTTTTTGCAGTCATGATCACCGCACATTTGTGAAACTGTGAATACTAGTACATGTATGTCTGTCTTGTATGGGTACTGTTCTATAGAATTGTTTCAACTGTAAATTCGAAAAACCGTTTCCCTCCCACTGCGAAATAAATGAAATTACCGTGATTAAAACAGATCTGAATATGAAAGAGTCATAATTTGACAAACAAGCAATATATCTATACTCTTTGATGATATTGTTTATTCAACAGAATTATAGCATAAAGAATGTGTATTCAGACCCTACAAATTATCAAACTGTGTCCGGGAATCTTCCCTCCACACTTCTGTAGTTCAGTTCACTGTAGCAAGAACTGGATCTACATGTAAACCATAGCACCGCACAGTGTGTCTGAATCATGACAGTACTTTACTTGATACACGTTCCCGGACCCATCTATTCTAATCTTTTTCCAAAAACATCACAGGCCAATACCATTCATCTTGCTCTTCTCCTCAAAGAGTTTCTCAGAAAAGCTCTTCCTTTCTTTTGGTTATTTCTGACCAAAGCTTATTCCGTGCGGGCGATAAATATAGATAGTGCGCCGCGCGGCTCCCGACCCCAGATTGCGTAGCTCGCGGTCCTCGCTACGACCGCGCGAGCGTTCCCGAACGATTTGTCTTCCCGGTAATCAGTACAGATCTCTGTAGAGCCACCTGTTGGGTGGAGTATCAGGGGACTTGGGCCCAATAATATAACGTGATGGATAGAATATCCCCTACATCCACCACCTTATGATTGATGGCCCACCCTGGCTCTGAAGGTCCCCCAGGACCATTATCCTGACAGGACAGGGAAAATTATTCCACTTCCGCGTTGCCCCAAGAGGGTGTTACATGACGCGGTAAAGTGGCACGGGATGGCGTAGTGCGCCCGGATGTGTACGCTAAAACACATGGGCCGGATGACGTTTCGCGCGGGGTGAATCGATGTTATGTACTACTGTAGATCGTTATCTGATGGAAAATAGATGAACTTAAGTGAATGCGAAGGGCAGGTGAAAAAAAAACGGATTTCATTTTGCTCCGTTTCAGAGACTTGTCTGTCTTAAGAAAGTCATAATCATACGTACTCCTTAAAAGGATATGAGTTTTCAATTAAAGCTGTGACAAATGGCATTGTTACATCATTATTGCTAACATAATCATTTCCTACATATTTACGTATGTCACTAACAGCCATTACATACTATGCACTAATTACATAGACCACTATAAAATCCGTCTAACACTTTTAATTAACTGAGATTTTCTGACATGAAATAGCGTCACCTTCTTTTTTCCTGTTTGTAATAATTTGGGTCTAAGTACATTTGTACATGTACATTAAAAATATTAATATATAAACGTGTCTCTGGAAGTATGTTGCACATTGTAAACACGTGTATCTTCTAATCTCAATCTACGTCACTCCCAATCACTCCCTGTAGATAAATCATGTTTCTATTCAAATCAAATTAAACTGGCAAACACAGTGTAATTGCCAGTGTGTCAGCCAAATGCATGTATCAATGATTGGTGAGACTTTAATTTTTCTTGCACGCCTATTAGATGAAATAATGCATTTAATCACTAATGAATGGTTATGGAAAACAAGAAGACCAAAAGCAAAATGGATCAGTCAGTTATTTTGAATATGATGTTAATAATACTGGAAGGAATTAGATATGAAGGCATTGTTTGTATAACTGTTTCCTACGAAGGTTTATTCCAGTGACCAGAAAGGTAGCAAGGTACTTTCTTTTATCTTTTCAATCTTATCCAGGTTACTGGTATGATATAATTAGACTTTACAGCATGGAAAATGAGCTGATTATTTTACTCAAACTTTTCCACATCCATTTTTTCAGTAGTTACAGTAGCTGCTTTTGTAAACAATTACTTATTACAATAACTGTAATATTTGCAGACAAAAATTATACAATTTTGACGTACATTGTATACACTCTTCCTAGTTATATTTGACACTGGAAATATATTTGCAGAATTTTGCTGAGAAGAGTTGTTCATGTCATCATTATCTCTCACAGATGAGTTCAGAACCTTATGTCGAGACTGCTCTGATGAGAAACGGGAAGTGTCTTTGGATTGGCCCACAGCTTTGGTAGTACATGTACATCTCGCAGCTCACGACTGGCACTCAGGCACACTCACATGGACGCGGAAACTCTATCTCACCGACGACGCCACTCAAGATCCCGCGGCAAGGTGTAAACTCCTTCCAGAGTGTCAGAGGATCTGTATCTGCCACCTTCAAGACATGCGGGGAAAGCCTCAAATGGACTCTTAATCCTGCGTTCTTCTCTGGAAAAATAAGACTTAATACCTTCCAAGTGGCCACTTGATCTTCGAAGCTTCGGATGTAAGTGGCGGTCAGCTGTGTGCGTACGTTGTACGGTTTTTGAACATTGCTCGAGGTGGTGGAATCTTAAAGGGGAGTCCGAGAACTGAGGTGAGGTAATTCTGTTATCTTAATGTTCTTTTTCCAAGACTGAATTCTACATCTGATGAAAAAGAGCTCCCTCTTTTCTCAAACGTATCCATCCAGTTAAAATTCCAGAATAACAAACTTATAAGGATTCTCACTGTCAAGACAACATTTGCTATTTGCTTTGTGATTAGCTCAGTTTAAAGTCTAATTTGATGTGAAAATTGGGTACTCAGTAGCGTGTCAAATATAGTCAAACTGGTTGTTTTCATATTCGAACGACAGTCGTACTAACATCTGTAGCTGTGTTCGACGGAAACATTAATAATCCTTCTTTTTCCTTCACCTTGAAGCATTGGGAAATGAGGTACATTTGCAAACACCCACCGACTTGCACACGTATATGTCACTCTGTGTAATGTATAAAGGATATCTGTACGTAGTGATGGAAATCATCATCGTCCCGCGGCCTACAATAATCAGCACACATCTGTAGCGGATGTATAGGTCATGAATATACGGCCGTGTACTACAAGCTTGTTATCCGACGGCATGATATACGGCCCACGTCAAAGCCAAGGTTGTGCTAGGTCGGTAGTCGACTCAGGTTATGGTTGACGAGTAAATTTTCGTCATAACATGGAGTGAGGTCACTATACGCAATTGTACATGTAGGAAAGTAGAAGTCGGAAGTTGTAAACAATGATGGCTGATATCAAATTAGAAACTTTAAATTGAATATAACATGCATTTTGCAATCAGAGAAATAGAAATTAGGTAACTGTATCAAAAATACAATGGATGTTATCTTGCAATGTTTGGCATTTTGATCACAACATTTGTTTGAAACTGCGTAATTTTTCTACATGTTTGAAGCAGTTTTGGCACAAAAATTTGATGTAAAAGTCACTCTTGCTTTTTTTGCTTCCTATAATCTTGGCACCTATAGCACATTATTTTACATTGTGGTCAGAATGTACACAATGTATACAAATTTGACATACCTCCTTCCGTTTAAAATTTAAGTATAATCCAATGAGTTACTACATGTACAACACAAAGAGTTACTACATGTACATACATTCAGCATCTAACATTTCAAAACCCTTTCCTGTTTGAGTAAGTAAAAGAAATTGAAACATTACCATGTATGTCTACCCTGAAAGTATCCAACTTGAAATATTTCCACTACGTTAGCCTAAAACATAACAATAGGCAAGCATATCGAATACTTTCACTGCACCAGACAATTCATTTGCTTCGTGCCTTCGTGGCTATGATCTACATTTTCCAGGACCTTTTGGACGCTTAATCAAATTGCATAACAATCAAGGCCCAGTAAAATTAAGCACCATTTACACTGACCTTTTCTGTGACACTGTGTCTACATGCAGCTATAAGCAGTTTACATGTGAAATTTAACCTTCTGTTACCTATGACTGTTCATTCTTTCAGAAAATGTATGTCAGTTACAGAACAAAAATGGAATATGGAAAGGGCTGAAATTTTGTCTGTGTACCGCTGTCTTTGCAGCTGTCAAAAAACATTTATTAAGACAAGGGAGATGGCTAAGGAGAAGTCATGAAAGTTAAAAGCAACCAAAGCAATATTAGGGCACAGAAATCGGATTTTGAAAGTCAGTTTATATAGTCATTTTTACATGTATACATGATTAGTTCAAACAACACTATCACAAAGTATAGCGACGTCCATCATGCCAAAATATGACTTCGTTGTAATGTGAGAGCTCACTGAAAATCGTTGCGTTGAGCTTTTTGTAGACTCACGAAACTAGGGGGATGATCTTATGGCATGTTTTTGCACGGTTTTAGAATGCTCAAAGTGTGAAGTTATTGCACAAATGTGATAGACAGTGTTAGTAGGTGTCACTACAATAAAGATTTCAGCAATTTTTTATTTTCCATTTCTTGGTCACTAATATTGCTTTGGTTGCCTTTAATTAATAAAGAATATACTTGTATTTCATGCATGCACAGAAGGTACTGGTACAAATTTATTTCAAGTTTCAAAAAGAGCTGTGTATCACCAAATTTACGTTAAAAAGAATCTAATAGTACTGCATGTTTAATATCTATAAAGATTTGCATATATCAAATCTCCAAAACTGCTTATAGTGAGCTCTAATATGATGAACGGAAAAATAAGCTATGATATGTATCTAAAAAATTGTCTACCATGACAATTTGACATACCCATTATTACTTCTATAGCCTGCAGTAATCTTTGGGGATTAGAACGTATTCCCAGAGAATATTGGTACCACCATTGGCATCAAACAATATTTTTTTCATCAGATAATGTGTAACTATCGGCGTTCAGTTATATGTTTTAGTTCTTCGGGCGAATTGTATTGATTCCATGGTCGTTGACCGTATTTTGTCTCTTCCATGTTTGCTTATTGTTTGATACACATTATATGATTTTCATAATTAGTACAAAGACTTGTATGACACATATCATATCAGACTTGTGCTACTATAAGATTTGTGTCATACTCGCAATCAAATCAAAATGTCTGTGTATTGGTTGGCTTTCATATCGTCGTCAATGTTTTGCCAAAACACTCAGAAACATTTTCAGGCTTGTAAAACAAAATGTCAATAAAAGACCTTAGGATATTTTGATCAACCAGCACTTTACTCGTATCTAAGTGCCGTTGGCTTTTTGTATCAATATTTGAAGCAATTTCATGCATCATTACATATACCAACAAATCTTGTACCAATTAAGATTAGAAAATATCTTTTCCTTAGGATATTTTTGATCAAATCTGGTTCTGTTGAAATGCTTAACTGTTGGTACTGAGTAGTCATAAGTAACCAAATTGTACATTGAGAATCTATGTTGTATCTTTTGGGCTATCTAAGAATTATGGTCTTTCTTCACAGTTAGTCACTATGACATATTTTTCTTTCAGAAATGTAAGCTTTGAAGCTTGCATGGACCATCATAAATTAGAGAGAGAAGGATAGAATGCTGTGGATGTCTAACCAGACAATTGTGGATGACATGTTAGAGTAAACTTGGCTGTGCTTCGGAAAAGCAGGGACTTCCGAAGCAGTTAAGCTCTGACATTCAGTCACTACAACAACCTCTTATATAAGAGTCATTGTCATCAACTTCACTGTTACTCTCAAAGATTTTGCTACACAACATCACATTGGAGCAAGAAAGACTGGTAAATTTTCCTCGATTGTTCCCTGGATTTGAAAAACTGCAGTTTCAACTACAAGCCGAACTTTTTACTGGACTACCAATTTTGCACACTTTCCAGCATTTGAATAGTTTCTGTATTTCCATCTTTTTGACTGCAAGAAGGTTATGTTTCCATGAGAATACACAGTTGACCAGTTCTGCTGAGGAATTATTCTTGAAGAAAAGGCAAGTTCCTACGAGTTTTCTACAACTTGTACAGCCTTTTTCATAGCTTTCGGAGATCTGTATCTAAGTTCAGCAAACAGGACTGTCTGCAGCCGTGCATGAGAAGAACACACCATGGATCCTGACATCGAGGCTGCGCAAAGAAGTCGCAACGAAAACAAACCTGACGGGCACGTGGTCTTATCGGAAGCGGAGGACGACAAGGCATCATTCTGGAACACTGTCAACATTCTACTGTCAATATTCGCAGCAGTAGCCAACATCATTGTGGTCATATGTATCTACTTATATTATTACTTCACAAACGGTTAGATAAACAACATAATACTTCACGTTGAGAAACATTTAAAATGATCATGAAATATTCTGAAAAATATAGGAACTTTCTTCAATTTGGAAAAATAAGGCTAAGAGAAATTAGGATTCAAGTGCCGATAAATGTCCTTTCTTACCCCAGATACAGAAGAATAGGTAGAAGTTGCTGTGTGTAAAAAGTGCCTAATAGTCTATGCCAGTCTACAAGTACATATAATATAGCCTTACAGTCATTGAAATTTCTAGTCTTTAGCCAACTTTAAAGTTTCAACTTACTAATGTGTGTGTGGCAAAGTTTTGAGATGAAAAGTGGAAAAGAATTTGAAGATTGTTATCCTGACTTGATGCCTAAATCTTTATTTCATTCTTGCGATTTTAATAATTTTTTAAAACCCAATGCCTTCACATAATTTTCAAGACCAGCTTCATGTACTACAGGTGGAAAAATCTTCAAAAATGAATTGCAAGGAACATTACAAACTGTTATAACTCTACATCTACAAAAGCTTCCACAAGTTGACATTACATAGCAGCAGACAACCTGAAAATTGTGAAAGATTTTACAGGTATTTGGGAGTTTTTGTACATATTTCATTCTTCAGTAAAAGCCTTGTACCTTGCATGACATATTCGGTATCTGTGTATATTTCTTTAATAATTTTGTCCACAGTCTACATTATATGTCTTGTTCATTCATAACCATATGTGCCTGTCTCATACATATATTTATCAATTAAGTTCCCTACAACATTGACTGGTGGGTGAATACATGGTAAGAAGACCCTTCTCTAAAGTTCTACCCAGGGGTATCTTTGTGACAGCAAACCCATCTGTATACATGTACGTTGCATTGGTTACAGCAAGACATTTTGTGAGAGGCCAGTTTGTAAGTGGTGATTGCTTTAGATTGAGATGTAACTGTGTTAAACATTCATATACATGTATTATATAATGAATGTAGTACTACATATTTCATACCATATGCTTAATCATGTAAGTGTAATTAATCAATTCTGGTACATGAACATTTCTCTATCAAAATACTACAGTTGCTTTTCTAATATGTACGGTAAATTTTTGTGCATAGACAGAAAATACAATTCAAATCCATGCCTCAAGATACATGTATTTGTCTTCCATACATATTGTAATGTATGCATAAAACTACAAAATGACATGTTTCCAAAATATCACTCTAAAAACCAGACCACTGACATCTAAAGCAGAATTTACTGTTTGTTTTTAGCTTGATTGACAATCTATTGTTGCTGGTTGAAATGGCTGTCATTTTTTTCACTTTTAATAAATCATAAAGCGAGCAGTGCTCTTATCTCTTGAACTAGTGCTTCTTCTTTATTTGTATGCTTTAGTCCGATATTCTTTGGTTATAGAAAATATCAAGTCATAAAAGAAACAGTTTTAGGGGAACTGTCTGTGCCTAGGTTTAACTTATTTTTTTCATGCAGTATATAGAATCAACCCTGAGGTAGCAAGTCAACAGTGTCAGCATCGGTGCAGCGTAACGGTTAGAGCTTTGGACTCAGAACCAATAGGTCCCGGGTTCGATGCTCACCATGTCCCGACGTTGTGCCCTCAAAAAAGGCACTTTACATGACCTTCCCTGGCGGTGGAGTGACGCCAACCGAGCCCCTTCGGCTAATCTGTCTAAAAGTGTGCCAAAAAAAACACACTACAGATTTGCTTGCCGATGTGCCAACATCTAGCACACTTGCCACCAAGAACCGTACAAAATAAAAAGCTAGTCAAAATATGTCAGAACATTAAGTTTCAGTTCCTGTTTGAATACAAGAATTAGATGCAAAAGACTTTATGAATGTGCAAACACTGACATTCAAATTATACATGAGTAAACACTCTGTTAAACGAGTACACCAGTTCCGTAATATCTATGTTACACAGTAGTATGTGTTAGCCGGGAATGCCACTACCATAGGGACCATGTAGGAATTTAAAACCTATATGTCAACTGAGGTACCAGCATTTAAGCAATATCACTCCAGGGATGCCTTCTATTGACCATGTATGATGCACACATACCTTGTTAATGTATATAAAAGCCATAACTTGCTGGAGAAGTATTCTCAGGGGAACAGACAGCTTATCGTAGTCTTTACACCTGGATTTCACCAATAATCCATGACTTTTCAATTTCTCTACAAGCCCCCTAAAGTGGATGTTCCCAGACCACCCTTAGAGCAGACAGGTCATTTAGAAAACCTGCAGCTTTTCAAGCTGGGTGCACGTAATCCATCTACGTCTGCAAACTACTCTTTACAAAAAAAACGCTCCGTTCTCAAACCATCTCCCAAAGACAGTCCTGAAAACACACCACGCTGAGTAAAGAATTGTAAATATTTCAAGCATTTTTGTGTGAAACTTTTGACTTTTAAAGGTTAATTGAGTGTTACTGTAAGTGCAGAAATGTTTGCGGGGATTTTATTTTGCGGTAGGGAGAAAATGGAGTGTTTGCAGTGGTTTTGAGGTCGCGTTTAAAACAATAGAAGTGCTACAGTCACACAATGGAATGGCTTTTCGCGGTGGTTTTAAGTTTGCGGTGAAGAGTTCACCGTGAAAACTGCGAACATAAATCCACCGTTAACATTTCTGCATTTTCAGTATCATGGACGATCTTTCAGTAACCATGATTTGAAAGTATTTTTCTACTTTCAAGGATCAAACTAAATCCAATTGCAGAATGGGACATTTCAGGGACTATTAAAGACATCTCTAACATTTAAAGATGAAAAATAACGCAATGCTTCAATGGCATGTCATAACAATGTAATTTCTAACATATCAATTGACCTACATAAAAATCATTAGGGGTTTTAAAGCCGGCTTCCCCTTGTCGATTGTACCATCTGATCTCAACCAAAACTGGCCCTACTCCAAGTCACAAAGATGACGCAATTTACGTCTGGCTACCAATTCCGTCAAGTCTTGATTTTCGATTGCGCTCTTGCTCTGTGCCACAGCGTAGAAGTTTGTCCCAGCGGTTAGATTTAAGACCTTGACAAATAAAGAAATACAGCAAGGCTTAGCAATTGTTATGGTGGTTTATGTAGCTGTTGTTTTCAATTTCGGAAGAGCCGTGAGGCTGTGTATACCTGACTCGTCTAAAAGGCTGAATCGCAACCCATATTTCAAAAGTGACGTACATGCCGATTGAAGTGTCACCGCCAATAACATTGCATTTCTATATAATAAATCAACGGATTAATCTAATGGAAGCCATAACCCTCACAAAAGTAACTTATCATTCATGGTACATATACAGCAACATAAACATGCATATCTTCCTCTCTTTCGTTTTTACTAGCATTGTATCTGCTAATCAACAATGTAGTAAAATTTCATTTCCTTTACAGTTTTGAAAACTGCAAACCTTAGGAGGTATTTTTCTTTTCATCATCGCAGTATGACTCACAGACAGCAATTACATCATCCCGTCGGGAAATAAAAATCAGATTAATCAAGCGCAAATCCGAGTAGATTTAGAAAAAACGTAATGCGTGACTCCCAGCGGAAAGTTTGTCACCAAAAATCTACGGTCTTAAAATGATTTCGTCTGCCAGGATTGGATATTTCTGCAGTGCATTTGCGCAGTGCAGTCCTAAGGGGCGCACGTCGTAGTGCTACTGCCATATGGGCTCCAAATCTAGGAGGAAATAAAACAACAGACTAATTAGCCGTCCTCCTTTGTCAGCTATATTTCACAGGCTGAGCATAGATCCCTAAGGAAAGTTACACTGGCAGCTCATGAAGAACCTCTGCTATAAAATATTTGTCAACTTCCCAAACAAAAGAAACATGATTAAGGGCTTTCACAAGTTGGGCATGTATGAATTTATCATATTCCCTTACTGGTGGAAGAGCTGCAATATATAATGTTTTCCCGTTTTACTTTCTTTGAAAATATACTACATCTTCAATGCTGTCCTTGGTGCTGAATGATAATCAAAGTTATGAGATTTTATGGTTTTTGGTCATTTAAGTTTCACACAGACACAGCTTAAGTTGTCAACCAAAACTGCACTATAGTATTTGTCCCTGGTGCTGTCCCTAGTGCTGAATGGCATTTTTAATGGTATATGCATTGCTAAAGGATTTTCACATTTTTATGGTGCCTGGAACTTAATGACACATTGATACCAATCCTTATAAAAGTCTTTTAGACAACTATCGTATCTGTCCTCAGTGCTGAAATGCAAGTTACACTGTTATTGTTGCCTTCCAATACTGAGTGACATACAAACTTCTGGTGCTGAATAAAACATTGCATATCTATATTAGCTTTCAGTCTATGAAACATCTTTGTATGTCGAAAATGTTAAAAAGAATATCTTAAAGTTGTAGGGATAAACATTTCTAACACTAACATGCCCCATGATTAAACACCAAATGAACAGGTTGAAAAATTATGGCATAGGTGTAAAAAGTAGCATATCTATTTTTTTAAGTCACATGTACGGCTCCTGAATTTGTACATAAGGGAAGATAGATTTTCCAGATATACATGGAAAAATGAAGAGAAATATTCTTATTTTTGTCAAAATTTTCCACATACATGGCAATGGCAAATGGATTACCACTGATTCTTCCCAGTTTGCCAACAAAACCAATGAGGGAGTTGTGTATCACATTACTAAGATTTGTGTAGTGGTCTAATCCCCTAAGAACATTACACATTCTTATCCTGGTAAATCTCATCACCAACATTCTTAGCAACAAAGTCTTCCCTCATGTAAAGTATCTCTTCTCCACCCACGACTGCTTCAATCACACTGCTTTTTAGATTGTATTTATCGACTGTTTGTTATTTGTACTAATATATGCCATGTATTGTTTTGTGTGTGGGCCATGACACCAGCAACAGCTGCCTGTGGCCCACGTGTATTGTACTGTCTGCAATTTTAATAAATCACAAATCACAATTTCTTTTCAAATCTAGGTTAATCACATCACACATAGCTGTCTCCGCGAGCTTTAGACAAATCATTAGACTAAATCACAGCGAGACATGACAGATACAAAAGGACACAAAATCCATTACCCGAATACCGTTCTTTATGGCTGATTAGACTGTTGCATAAGCAGAACTCCAAACATAAGGCCACACCAACTTTACTTGTTGATTCACAGATTTTGTAGAAAAAAATTCGAGCGACAAGGCGGAAAAAAATTAAAATAGATTTTTTTGTAAATAGTCTGGGGTGAAGATAGGGGTTTACATAACATAAAGAATAAAAGGATTTTTCAAGTTTCAGCTTTGTATGGCTCATTTTAATGCAATGCACCCGTTTCTTTGATCTAGTACTATAATTTTACATGTAAATTTTTAAATGTAGTAACAAAATTACCTTTTGCCATGTAATATATGGATTGATATTGAGAAATAGTTTTGATGAATGAAAAATTATAACTTATGATCAATGTGACCACACCTGCAGGTCTTTATAATCTATTTTGGCGGCTATTGAGTTTTACAACTGAACAAATAGTAAAATTGGGAGTTAGAATTTGTGAATGGAAATAGTGACCAATTTTTTTTTCAAAATGGGCAAACAGGAAAGGCTATTCCGAGAAGCAACAAAAAAAATAGCGTGGCCTAATTCACTTTATCTTCATGGTAGCAAAATTTCACGGTGTAAGGAAAATGGACATTTTCACCGAACTTTAACTTCACTGTGGCAGCAAGTGATTTACAGAATGGATGTGTGAAGGAATCATAAATAATAACGACAGGTTTTTTCACGGTGATGATAAGTTCATGGTACAGAGGTGACCGTGAAAACAGTGAACATAAAGTTACAGTGAAAGAAACAAGAATTACAGCAAACATGTACAGGGCTCAAAATAACAGCATGTACTCAAAATGTATTGTCCAAACATAATGCATATACATGTCCAATGTACATGGCTCAAAATACCAGCACGTACAGTGTTCTCACCAGGATTTTTTCACAGCATAGGGGTCAGGTACAGAAGGCCAACTTAACGCGGTGCAAGTCACGCGTGGAGTGACCAGAGTAGGGAGTCTGGCATGTTCTCCCAGAAAATTTGTAAACTCATAACCCAATAAGACTTTATTTCATGCATTTTGAGGGATAAATTTTGTGAAGTAGAGTTTTTCCTCTGTCACAGCCTCATTCTAAAGCCAAATATGAACTTTTTATAAGATTTATGAAGTATCACAAGGTTTGTCCCAGAAAGAAACACAGCATATATATATAGGGGTCCAGATCACAGCATAGGGGGTCCAAATCACAGCATAGGGGGCCCCTATGCTGAAAAGGCCTGGCGAGAACACTGACGTACTCCAAATGTATCGTCATTAGTGCGTATGAGGTTGTGTCACGTATGTAAGGATAATGCCCTGTGCATAGTTTCCAAATGTTGTGTATTTGTTGACTGGGGCTAGACATCTAAGTTGAAACATATGATCACTGATCTTAACTTGTGCAAGAAAAGTTGGAAATGGCTACTTCAACTTGCAGACTTTAGCATCAACACCTTAGAAAAGCAAAAAAGTGTCAAACAAGATCATAGCACATCCAGGACAAAAGTTACAAAAACAGTTCAGCTGCAGTATCAAGGTCACACACCAGGGGTCCCAAAATCAAACTTGACGTTCGTCTTCCCAAGGCCTACCCATATACTAAACATTATCGTCATCCATCCAGAGGTTCTTGAGTTATGCTGACTACAAAATCCGGAAACACAAACAGAAAGACACACAGGCAGACCAAAAACTATACCTCCGTTTTTCACGTAGGTAATAAGCAGGGCACTTGAGTGTGTACAAATGTTAAGAACATGCATGTGCACGTGACTCTTGCATAACTCATGTGACGTCAAAGCTGTCAGGAGCCTTGCAGATGTAGATCCTGATATGTGCACAAACAGATAAAGTAGAGCTTTAAAGTGCACAAGTCTTCTAAAAGAAGTAAAGATCTTTCCTTGTAAAGCTACGGTAAAAGGCGGATCATCTTGTGTTACATTTACAGCTTATGATACCAAACTTACAGATCACTTGATACAACATCATTGGACAAAACCTCTACAAAGACAGACGAAAAGCTTTTAAAAGTCAAAGCACAGTTTTTGAAATTGTTATCAGTATCTGCAAGCGAAGAAATATCACTGTCTGATGCAGCTACCATTGGTATAAATATCACTCATTGAAAAGACATTTAGTTTTATTTGCAAATGCTTCATTGAGGGCTAACTACAACATGTAGCAGTTTCTAGAAAAAGCATACAGACAGTGCAAGTTTAACAATGGTGACAAGTGGAGAAAGGTACTATTCCAATAAGAACTGCTGCAGAATACAATCTAAGCTTTTTGGGTTTGACCTCATTTCTTAAAGCAGTGGAAGACCAGCTGAAAAAACATTACTGCACTAACGACAGTTAAAGTTGTCAACAAAAACTGCACTAGTCTAGTATTTGTCCTTGGTGCTGAATGGCCTTTGCAATTTTATATGTATTGCTAAAGTGTTTTCACATTCTACTGATGGTGCCTGGAACTCAATGACACATTGATACCAATCCTTATAAAAGTCTTTCAAGATCTGTCCTTGGTGCTGAAATGCAAGTTATACTGTTATTGGTGCCTTCCAATCAATACTGAGTGACATACAAACTTCTGGCTAACGACTTCTATCCTAATAAAATCTTCTGCCAAATAATGGTTTTACCAACGAATACTACACTCCAGATTCATTGGTGACTGCTTCCTAACAACAGTTCCTTTTAAGAAAACTGGGTAAAAGAAAATAAGTGTGAAATCGGACACCACGTAAGTAGGTCATCTGTCATCGACCTGCGTGCTGGAATGCCAGACCTTACTAACAAGGTATAGAGTGACAGGGGGGTCCACAGACGGATTCCTGTAAAATTCTGGGAATTCTTGCCGGAATGCCAGACCTTGCTAACAAGGTATAGAGTGACAGGGGGGTCCACAGACGGATTCCTGTAAAATTCTGGGAATTCTTGCCGGAATGCCAGACCCTACTAACAAGGTGTAGAGTGACAGGCGTCGTCCACAGACAGATTCCTGTAAAAACTAAAATTCTGGGAATTCTTGTAAAACGGGCCTAAAATATACTACTAAGCTTGCTCCTGAAGCGTCGCTAAAAACAAGCTACAGACTATGACTATGAGACATTCCCAATCCACCCATACAGACAGACAACCCTTTGCCTAATGCGTTGCCCTATGCTTGACTTGGCTCCTGTTTTAATACCAGGGTTTATCCTTCATCATGTCATCGAAATATAAGCCGTCTGTACCGCTCTGGATTCATTAGCGCAGAGCCAAATTCAAGGACATTCGGAAGTGACTCAAGCTCAAATGCACGTCAGCCGCCCGACAATACTCCCACAAAGACATTTGTAATGTAGTTAGCTCCGCACAATTCATTCATTTCTTGCCCTAAGTTTTGGTTAACGACATCAGAAAAAGAGGTACTCCAAACTTCTTTTGAGTAATCACTGGTGGGGATAGACTGATATGATAGTAATACATGATTACATGACCTTCCTCAAAAACAAATTTAATGTAGTTACACGTGCCATTGACCGATCTGACTTAAGTCAACTACAACAAACATGTTATTGCAGCTCTTTTAAAGCTATGACTATGATCCACTATAGAAACTGATGTAACAAAAAATCGAAGATCTCAAACCACCATGAAATTTTTGGAGATTTTGTAAATTTCTTGACAGAATAAGACACACAACAATGTGCATTTCACACATTACATGCTGCATTCTCGGGCACATTCTGAGTTTTTGCGACGTGAAATTTGGACACACGCCAGCCAGTTTTTGGTTACAACTCAGTCCTGGAATAAACTTGAACACAGGCAAGCGAGAACAAACCTAAACACACAGCAAGACAAACAAACAAACAAACAGGCTGAAAACAATACAGTAAATCATTTTAATATAGCAGCAGGAAAATATAGCGTTTGGGGAAAAATGGAGTAGGTCACGGTACTTAATTTGAATGGTGGAAACAAACATTACTGTCTTAATTATTAGTGATCAAATATTTGCGATGATGAAATTTTAGCTGTTGACTAGTGACCATTAAATCAGCTAAAATCTGTATTCAAGTTACACTGTACAGTTAACAAATCAAGAATTACAGTACGTCCGTTTTCACGGAGGTAACAAGGACCTATGATTTTTCTGAGTACTACTGGACACTTAAGCATGCAGTTAGACACGACTAATTCCAGACAGTTGCAGGGGGGGGGGGGCTGTCGCTGTCTCGTATGATACCACTGATGATGTCAATCACAAATTTGTCGGGATTTGTTTGCTGGCAAGGTAACATGATACGCAGACAGGCCAATATGATGGAGCTGTTATTTCCACAGGGCCACAACCTGCAAATTGAGCAACGATTGCCAATATATCACGCCGGACAAGCCCTGGTGTGTAGCGCGGGAGTCACCTTGGCTCCGGTGGACTTTAACAATTCAGTTACATGGAGCGTGTCACGTATATACAGTCACGCTTAAAAAATAACTGCATTACCTAACACATAGTAACAGTGCATAATGCGGCCTGTGCATCAAAGCATACATGTAGCACCAATCACTACATACGTACATGTACATGTACATCTGATTCTGTACAGTGTGTACTATGGTACATTATGATTTACTAAAGCTGGCATGATATTGTGACTTGTAGTTTTACTTTTCAAGCATGACAAGCAATAGTAAGGTATTCTGCAAAAGACTTACTGTAATTCACGTTATCTTCACAGTAGCAAAATTTCACGGTGTAAGGAAAATGGACATTTTCACTGAACTTTAACTTCACAGTGGCGGCAAGTGATTTACAGCACGGATGTGTGAAGGAATCATGTTACAGTGTAAATGAAAACTGTTTTTTTTTCACGATGATGATAAGTTCACGGTACAGAGGTGACCATGAAAACAGTGAACATAAAGTTACAGTGAAAGAAACAAGACTTACAGTATTTTGTATTTCAAGGCTACACCAACTTAATTTCTTTGTCGTAGAGTTTTACAGAAAATTAAGGTAGAAGGCAAGCTAAATAAAAACGACTTTCTTCATGATAAATCATAAAGTGCGTATACAAATATTAGCATATTTGTGCCCAGAATGGTACTTATTGTTTTGATTTAGAAAAAAAGTGGCCAAAACCAAGAAATCAAATTACTGTGGCCTCATAATAAGTTATTTAATTTTTGGTCTCCTACATGTATACTAGCTACTGACTTGCATTCACTACCAAATTTGGATAATTACAAAAAGCCTCCAACCATGAATGCAAAATTACGCCGAAAACTCTGATATCTCCCACTTTTGGATACGCGCCTCGTTGGTTACCGCCATGGCCCATTGCGTAGTTCAGCACAACCACAGTCACATTACGTTCAGTCTGACCACTTATTTCAGCCTCGTTACTCCGAGAACAAGGTAGGTTTCCTTTAAGGAACGACGGCCTTGTCAGTTCCAACATGGATCACTTCTGGGGCAAATCTATTTAGACCACTTGTAACAAGATTGGAGCCTTGATGGGTTACATGGCCTAAATCATGTCCTATCATGCAAATGATTTTTCTGTGTTCACTGTGCAGCGCTCGTGAGTGCGACTCGCATACAACATGTATGCGACCAGTTTTTTGAGAATGCGACTAGATTTAAAATCACGGTCGCACGGTGCGACAATCAAAAATTAAGACCTGCGCCAGGATAATGCCTGCAGAACTAAGCAGTAAGCCGAAGTAGACGGATGCTCTAGAAATGGAAGACAAATACCAAACAAGAAATCAAAGCTCTAGTACCTACGTGAAATATCTAGAGTTTTCGTGAATTTCTCGTTAATTGAATTATGTCTAAGATGATCAGTCAATGCCTTTTCCTGCGAGACCAACTTTGGCCTCGGTCGAAGACGATCTTTTCATCCTACCAGTCTCTGGTTACACCATCTTCCACCCCATATCCTGTCACTCTACAATATTCGTACAACTAGGGACAGACACCCACACAAAAGAATGACCGAATACAATAACTCTGTTTGCATGGAGGTACCTGCAATATATGACAAAGAAAAAACACACATTTTAATGCGGAATGTGCCAGAAGTTGAGAGAGTTTTGTGTCCTCAAAAAAAATTGTAACGAACATTGATTCCAACCTCCGAATCCGGTATTTGAATTTTCGACAGCGGCGCAACCGACGCACTCGAAATAGATTTGAAATATTCTATGGAAGCCCGTGTGATACAACTCTAGAACCTCATGTGGTACGGATAGTTATCACACAGTCCGGAACACCCATATCTACGAAAAAGTCAGATCTCACTGGCCTATCAATCTTCCAATATTCACCTTTAATCGTCTAAATCAGTAAATGTCAACAGAAATGTTAAAGACTTGCCATTAAGGCCATGTTATTAGGCCATGGATTAATCAAATCATTGGCCAGACCTGTCTAAACTGCCCTATCCAAACTTTTATAGTAAAAGTATCCACGTTAAGCAAAAAACATTTCTTGTGTTGATGTATTTTTTTATGGAAAGGAAAAGTTTTAGCTCACCTAAGAGCTATTCTTCCACTGGTCGTGAGAGAGAAGACAGATGCTATGTGCAGTATTTACAGGTTCATTGTACCGGGGAAATTCCCCTAGCTCTTTTTGACAAGCACAATGAACCATGGCTTAACGTCCCGTCCTAAGGACTGCGGCCCTTTCCGGTAGTGTGCGTGTCGGGTGAGCGACACAGCGGGAATCAAACTCACGGCTTCTAGTTCCAGAGGCAGGGCCGCTAACCACTGGACTACGCACGTTACCTAAATGTACTGTAAATGCAGAAATGTTCACGGTGATTTTTTGTTTGCGGTTTTAAAACCACCGCGAAAATTGTTGTCCAATACTGTAGAAGTATGTGACTATAGCGCTGCCGCAAACTTAAAACCACCGCGAACACTCCATTTTCACCTTATTTTTGCAAGATATAAAGCACGCAAACTTACATGCATTTACCATACTTGTACATTCGTCCCGTTTGAGAATATGTCAACAAAGTGAATGAACTGTTGTGCGCCATCAGTGTTCCCAGCATGTACAGATGTATATTAATATGTATTATTAACAAGACTGAACCAAAAACAAAGATTTTACTGGTAGGTTAATCCATCATACGAATTCTCTTCCTGAATCTGTGACATGTTTTTCCTACACCCCATCCATCATTCAAAATTACATGGGCAAACATTATTAATCATATCTGACAGTCAGTCTTAAAATTGAATTAGAAAAATACTCCATGCTGATTAGTTTTCCCTTGATTAAACATTAGTGGCCCGCCTCTATAATGTTTTCTGTTTTTATCATGCTCACTAGTTGAGGGGGCTGGTGTGAATAAAACTTAATATATTTCATAGGCCGAAGAAATTTAACATTTCCTAATAGATGAATTTAAACCACACAAACTGCTTCCGTCATAAGGGGGGATTTTGCTCACAAACTGTCTATGTCATCGTGTACGTCCGTAAAAAATAGAACGCGTTCGACCGACATATTTCTCAAACACACAGGAAGCAGGTGTTGGATTACAATCTGACTGATTTACGACAGACAAGTACAAAATTAAGCCGTTTTTCTCTGTATTTTACGCAAGTGAGGAGGGGGGATAGACACCGACATTGTATAGCAATTTCCGGAAACGTTTGAAGTCATGTTTGATGGCGCCGGGCTGCCCGTGGGAAGTGAATACCCGCGAGATGCAGGGCT
Source organism: Branchiostoma lanceolatum (assembly GCF_035083965.1). Taxonomy (NCBI): domain Eukaryota; kingdom Metazoa; phylum Chordata; class Leptocardii; order Amphioxiformes; family Branchiostomatidae; genus Branchiostoma; species Branchiostoma lanceolatum. Next base: position 14,648,157 of record NC_089731.1, read on the forward strand.
CTATGACACCGGTTGGAGTTCGGGGAATGTCTTTCGAACGTGTTCTATTTTTAACAAACGTGTATGATGACATAGACAGTTTGTGAGGAAAATCACCCCTATGATGAAATCAGTTTGTGTGGTTCAAATTCGTCTATTCTTGGAGCACTCCCATAATAATAAAGAAACGAGCTACCGTTGTGTATATCTTTGTGGGTATGGTTATAAAACATAGGATAGGCAATAACATCTAAAAAGCTACAATACATGTAAAGGGGAAATGTAACTTACAATAGCCTTAAAATATAGGTATCAAAAACAATCATTCAGTACCTTCCAGTTTCTTTTCTAAAAGACATGAACGGCAGAAATACATCAAATAACTCTTAAAATGTAGAATATCAAGACAGTCTTCTAAAAAAAGGATGTACACCCAATTCACAAGGCAGATTAATGCAGAGATTGCTGGGACATCAACTTAAGAAACAACTCCACAAAATAACAAGAATTTACGTTGATGAAGGTTAGACATCCAGGTAGTAAGATACGACAAAAATAGTTACTCAAGCAACTGCATAAAATTTTGGAACAGTCAGACGTTTCAGACAGCATCCGCATCCACAGTCACTGACGAAAGACAGCAGATGCTGTCTGAAACGTCTGACTGTTTCAAAATTTTATCCAGTTGCTTGAGTAACTATTTTTGGCGTAACAAGAATATAACATTTACATCCATGACTCTGGTAAGCAAATTTGACATGGGTGATAAAACAATTACAAACCAAACAAATTAATTCTCCCTCTTGAGGACTGATTGTACAAGTAGGAAATTACTGTTCTTCCCTACTTTGACGTAATAACATCATGTAGTCATTCTCTATAAAAATATACATTTGCACCCATCAATTTATCTCCTATATAACATTTATTCTTTCCTGTAGGGAGTGGTTTCAATCAGTGTCACTAGCCTCTGGGGACGTACAGTGTTGTAATGGCTTTCTTCAACAAGTTTGTTGCTGTGTGCTGTGGTAGCAATCTCAACAAGTACATAGACCTATCACCAGGCTTTAAGCTAGGATTCATAGACAGGGCGTCCAAAAATTGGGGGGGGGGGGCAATGGTAGCATTGCATGTCAATCAATTTACATGCCGTTCAACTGTCTTGTATGTGGAATGGTCCATTTTGCAGTGGGTGTGTGTGTGGGGGGGGGGGGTGTATGTAATTACCAGGGATACAGGGTGTCGTCTGGGTGTCCTCTGCAAAAGATGTGGTCTAATTTTTTGTTTTCTTAGTGTAGGGCGTCCAAAAGACACCCTGACGCTCTGCTAGCTAATAGCCTGCCTATCACAAAGGCTGCTACATGTAGATGGCAATTTTCCAGAACCAAATTGTATGGCAAGGTAGAAGAGGATATAAAGTCTCAATAAAAAACAAACCTGTACAGTGACCACCCCTACTTAAAGACCATCTGGCGATTGTGAATACTTTTGGTGGTCCCTTAGATAATTTTTCCATTGACACAAGCATTAAGAATTCTGTCTATAGTGACCACCTGTCCACATAGACCAGATTTTATCAGTCCACTGAGTGGTCTTCTTGGACAGTTTTTACAGTACAGTCAACCTGTACAAGTAACCACCTCTACATAAGGACCACCTGGCCAATGTGACCACTTTTTGGTGGTCCCTTTGATAATTTTTCCCATTGACACAAGCATTAACAATCCAGTCCATAGTGATCACCTGTCCACATAGACCAGATTGTATCGGTCCCCTGAGTGGTCTTCTTGGACAGTTTTTACGGTACAGACAACCTGTACAAGTAACCACCTCTACATAAGGACCACTTGGCCATTGTGTCTTCTTAAGCAGTTTTGAGTGCCCAAAGTATCAGGACTTAAAACGAAGCAATACCTTTAAGTTAAAAGTTGCAAATCAAGCCTACTAGACTGGCAACTTCAGATGATTTTTCACAATGTGGCAACCATATTTCATAAGGAAGTGAAAAATAATGCAAAACTTCCTACCTTGTCGTGTTCCTTTACGTTGACGTACGTTGCACACAGTATCTTTATTCTGAGAGGGCTCTGGATGTCGTAGATACAGCGTATTTGTGCCGTGCCGTTGGCAGGATTGAGTACGGCGCTGGAGCCCCTGCGAGCGTAGGACGGCAGGCGGAATGTGGACGCTGGCAGCGAGGAGTACACGCCCTCTTTGGACATCAACATAAGGTTGGGAAACCTACTTCTCGACAGGCACATTCGAATGTACTGGAAAAAACACACAACAACTTTGATCCCAGTACTATACAAACGGCTCCGCCCTAGAGGCGTCGCCAAAAAAAAAGAATACTTCCTCACTATAAGGTGGTTTTGTCATGCCATATGGCATTTTCTTCAGTTTCAACTACTGATGTCCCTACCTAACTACCAAAAAATCAAACTTCAAAAACAGTGCCCAGATGCCTAACTCTAGCATAGGCTGCAATACAAAGACCAGTTGCTAGAGGGCTCTGCTACAAAGTCAGACATAACTTTCCCAAGAGAATCAACATGTGGTAGCCAGCAGTCAAAACTACAAGAAACACTTGTTGAAGTATAAGGTAAAAGTAAAGCGGTCGAACCCCAGACTGAAGACAAAGCACGACGCATTTTCGTTAGCTAGTGGTGCATTGCGGCTTCCCTACAGCTCACTACTCTTTTCGATAAGGCCACGCCAATGTTTTTTGTTGCTTCTCGGAATAGCTTCTCCTGTTTTTCCCATTTTGAAACTCCTAATTTTATCATTTGTTCACTTGTAAAACTTAATAGCCACCAAAAGAGATTATTTAGGCCTGCACATACCTAAAAAGTGTGGTCACATTATGCCAAAAATAGTTACTCAAGCAACTGGATAAAATTTTGAAACAGTCAGACGTTTCAGACAGCATCCAGTCACTGACGAAAGACAGCGGATGCTGTCTGAAACGTCTGACTGTTTCAAAATTTTATCCAGTTGCTTGAGTAACTATTTTTGGCGTATCTTACTAGGTGGATATCTAACCTTCATCAATGTGGTCACATTAATCATTTTCAAAACCATTTCTCAATACATGTATCAATCCATATATTACATGGCAAAAGGTAATTTTGTTACTGAAATTATAGCACTAGATCAAAGAAGGGGTGCATTGCATAAAATGAGCCATACAAAGCTGAAACTTGAATAATTTTATTCTTTATGTTATGTAAACCCTTATCTTAACCCCAGACTGTTTGCAAAATTTTTTTTTTTCCGCCCTGTCACCCCAATTTTTTTCTGAAAAAATCCGAGAATCAACAAATAAAATTGCTGTGGCCTAAGTGTAATATAAAAATAGCTGATGGTACCTTATATTGTATGATGGGATATCTGCCTAACATGTACTCCTCAGCTCCGCACACTTTTAGTACATAGCTGCTCTGGTACCCCTCTATACACTGCTGCTGCTGCTCAGGGGTCAAACCCATCGTTCTCGTCTTCTTCCTGATTGGACAGAGGCACCAGGGTAAAGGTCAGCATGTAAACTGTGACAGGCTATGGTGCAAACTACTCATTTTAGTAAATTTAGTTTGTCAAGCGAACTAAGAATGTTACTGTCAGATTCTGGGGAAAATGACATTATATTAGCATGAAAATTCATGTGTGTTGGTATATACGAAAGGCAACATTATGAAAGAATTTCACTGTGTAAGAGAACCACTGAACTCTTTCATTATGAACCTTCAGACCCTACAACCGTCTATTGGTCTAGTCACCCACACATAACCTACTTACAAATTGGAGAGGTCTACAAGAGTCTTCCTGAATAGCCTTATGGTAGTGATTCAACAATTTGGAAATTAGAGCATTTATACATTCTAAGGACATATGTATGGTTTTATTCGAGGAAACAACACAAATCGGCCTTGCAGCATGAATTACGCCGATATTTACAGTTGATTACATTGATGAACGATACAATTTAATCTATAAAGGAGTAAAAGCCATATGATAAAAGGAATAACGAAACGAATGGCAGTGCTAAACTAAATCTATAATTTTAAGAAATGTGGAATCCACATCATGTTTCATCATTGAGTAGCCGAGTCCTTTTCAGCATGTGCAAGATATTTACAACAAGAGCTGTTCAGATAGTTTCATCATGACATAATAGTTGGTAGTGGTATTCAAAACAAAACATTTTGTAGACCAAAAGACTAAAGGGAACTGTAGTAAAGTCTTAGGGCCCATGGTATGAAGGACATTGAGTGTCTTTTGCTTTTGCTGAGCGTATGATACTCACTTTATTGCCCCGGCTATAACATCTTCAGGTAGAGAAGACTTGGAGACTTTAACTGTGTACTTTTGTCTCTCGTTTTCTCTTGTTAACACCCAGATCGTCACAATGATGTGCCCTGTGAAAGACGGAGAAACATGCAAAGTGTTATTACATGTTGATAGGAATAGGAAGGGACATTATCACTGGTAGCACAGAAGAGTTTGGCTTGAAAAGGTGATGAACCATTCCTACATCCTTATATCACAGTTTTAGGAAAGTTCGAAAGTTCAACAACACGGGCTAGAACCTATTGTGCTGCACCTATGTCCAGTTTGGCGTCCAGGTTTTTTGGTAGCGAGGGGTCTGTCTCAATGATTGGCGGGTAGACGTAGAGAGACTGTCCGCTCAAGCCGTCGCTGTCCCTCTCCGTGACCGACTGTTGACACGTCGTCAGGATGTTTCTGCGGAAGTCCATTACCTCCGGGTCTTTCACTGTGCCGAATTCTGTCACGGGCATGCTTATAGCAAGACCTGTGGAAAACACAAATACCGATAATTTGTATCATAGTACAATGCTATACTTTCTTCCAACACTAAGGTATACATGGATCAAATTTTCACCGACCACTGTCGCCTTCTTCGGGATCAATAATGACCACTCACTTCCGAACGTAAACTCGCGAGAGTTACAGACACATGTCATTACGGATACGTGACGTCAGCAATTGGTCAATAGTGCCAGGAAAATTATAACGCCCACCGTCTCAGTTTAGTGATGACTGGAGTGCCCTGTTGTATATGGCCTCCTTTAATACCTCTCATAAACCAATACTCTGTATCATGATACATACTAGGTCACCTCAGAGATAGTACATGTATATTCAAGTCTGTATGAGTTGCATATCAACATTTTTTTGTTTAGGTTAAGCTTGCAGGGAAGAAGTTATTTTCTACATTGACCCACCATTGTGTACTTTGGCCGCAAACTTTACCTAAACCAAAAAAATATTAATACGTAACTCAAGCAGCATTATATACATGTTCGTCATGTATATAGGCACAAGTGTATCATGTACCATACATTTTGTAACAGAGTTCCATTGTTAATAATGCTGTTATTCAATGAAGAATTCTGAAGGGCTCACTTATTTCTGAGTTGAGTATTTTCTCCTCCCTGTTGCCCCGGGGTTCTGTGACCTTCAGCCATGGTTGGAAGAGTCTAAGGTCACAAAATCTCCTGGTCTCGTCGTAAAATTCTTCCTTTTCTGCCTCCTGAAATCATACATCAATATGTGTAAGTCTTGTATTACTAGTACTGTAATTCTTGTTTCTTTCACTGTAACTTTATGTTCACTGTTTTCACGGTTACCTCTGTACCGTGAACTTATCATCACCGTGAAAAAAACTGTTGTTATCATTTATGATTCCTTCATACATCAGTTCTGTAAATCACTTGCCGCCACCGTGAAGTTAAAGTTCAGTGAAAATGTCCATTTTGCTTACATCGTGAAGATAAAGTGAATTACAGTATTTTCTAGTTGTCTAATGTCCATGTGACTAACTGTCCAGATTTTTCAGTCACAAGCAGTTTTCCTTCTTATATTTTTCCTGTATGAGTGTATCATAATCAATATTCCTGTTTAATCTTACCACTGACCTACCTTTTGTTTACTGTCATGTCAACAGTTATAGTATTTGTGCTAAATATACTTCAGGTTTGCTATGTTAGTTTAGCGATTAAGGGGTCTTTTTATAAATAGGAATTGGTATTGAATTTTTCTTTTTATTTGAGTGGAATGAGTGATAGTTGTGTGCCGAATTGTTAAAAATAGAGAGAATGCTAGTGACCCCAAAAAACACCCCTCCCAAGAAAACGGTATGGTGACCCTGTGACATCACAATTCAAGATGGCGGCCACCACACATACCAACAGATCCAACAAAGGTTTTGCTATGCAAACCTGTAATAACAGACTGAGGTACTCACCTGTGTAATACTGATAAATATGTACATGGTCTCATCCTGCAGTTTGTGGAAGAGCGGGTATTTTCTGGCCTCTCGCCAAAGGTCTCCTTTTATGTGCTCTAGCGTAGCTTCCCGTGGAACGTCCAGCGTGATCATAATTCCCGTCGGGAGGAGACAGTCCACTGGCACCTGCATCAACCCAAAATTCAAACATTCTTGAACGATCCCAGAAATAAGAAGGATGCCACGAAGAAAGTGAAAAGTGAACCTAAATTCTGGATTGATAACTCTAGTACCTGAAGGCATGTCTATTTCTTTAAACCTAATGGAATGATATTAATAGTACTGTAATTCTTGTTTCTTTCACTGTAACTTTATGTCCACTGTTTTCACGGTCACCTCTGTACCGTGAACTTATCAAAAAACTGTTGTAATTATCTATGATTCTTTCACACATCCGTTCTGTAAATCACTTGCTGCCATCCAGCCACCATGAAGGTAAATTTGTCCACTTTCCTTACACCTTGAAATTTTGCTACTGTGAAGATAAAGTGGATTACAGTAATTATAATAGACGTTAGGTCCTTTTTGACGCTCAGAAAAAAACCCGAAACATAACCTAGCAACGTACCTTTGGGGGCATTAAGTGCATTCCCCATAGCTCTCCTGAAGAGGGTGGCATGGTGGAGTCTGGTAGTCGGAGATGTTAACAGTCTCTAGCAGGTATGAGGTGTTGTTTCTGCCCAAGTTGCCGCCTGCGTCATCCGCATAGCCCGGTTCTTACTGCCTTGTCCACATCTGTAACGGACACGTGACACAAACTGGTTAAGATCAGATTCTACATACTAGGGAACAGTAGCCCAAGTATATAAGCACGTTTCTGACGTAACGTGTCAAAGGACGTTTCCATGGCTGTGGATGAAGAACCTAGTACTGTAAATGCAGAAATGTTCGCGGTGGTTTTATGTTCACGGTTTTCACGGCGACCGTTTCACTGCGAAATTAAAACCACCACGATACTGTTAGCAGTATGTGACTATAGCGCTGCCATGAAATCAAAACCACCGCGAACACTCCATTTTCCCCTTAGCGCTAAATAACAACCATGTGAACTTGAATGCATTAACAGTACCTATAAGTATAACTGACATGAAATAAACAGGTTCCACACCGCAGGGAACTGTCACTCATACATAAACGCACGTTTCTGACGTAACACGCTGCAGGGTGTTTCCATGACTACGGATGCAGAAGCAGTAGATAATAACGATACTTCAGAAAGCGGTAACAAATCGCTTGTTATTTCCATCATCGCTGATGCAAAGATCTGTCAAACTGTCAAACAGAATTAAAATTCATTCTACTATTTGGAGGCTAAAACTGTTTCTTTTAATTAATCTCTGTCTCAATAAATCAATCAATCCCAATCAGAATGATTGACAGCTCATCACCGTGGCAACCCTGTATGAAGAGAAGGAATGTTTGTTCTCAGTCACAATGATAATTAATCCCTAAGGCAGGAAGGTCAGATCTAACAAATTTGAAAGCAGGATGTACAGCACAGAACGGACCAGGAGGGATTGTACAACATAATTAAACTATCAAATCTAAGGACCCCATAAATTTTGCTCCTTCAAATTCTTATATCTTGCATGTATAATAATATGTATAATTGTTTTTGGGGAAAAATTTTCTTGTCTTTTTCCCCCCCTTGCCATTTTTTTTTTCCTTCAATAAATAATTATTCTATGGTCATACAAACTAGAAATGTGACCATTTATGTCCCATTCTTGTCAACAAATTGATTTTAAAAATCACAATATGATATACCAATTCTTTGACATTCTATGGGTTTTGCTGTCCTAAGCTTACAATAATCTTATTTCCTGGTAACCAGTCAACATTGTGTTTTATGGCACATATGAAGAGCCAAAGATCAAAAATTATGTAAATGTACAACAATGTGAACATACAATTTACATGTACAATGTACATATCAGCATCAAGAACTACACAAATCATTAACAACTGTATATTGTAACAAAAACCCACGCAGTACATCTATATTCTTCTAGTATGTACCTGAACGAAGGAATGACAATACAGTCAACATGAAAACAATCAGCTACACACTACAGCTGACTCACCAACTCAACCAGAAGTCCTTTCTCGAGCTGTTTTTCTTCAGGGTATTGAAGGAGATATTTCCTCTCTACAATTTCTGTCTACCTTGTTTCCGCTATGCTTGAATGCGACAGTCCCAGATGTTGTATGTTTGCCATGTGTATCAGTCCTTCAACAATCAAGTACGCAACAGGTTTCCACTTATTCGCCAGCTGGTACCTTTACGTAATACTCCCAACTCGACCGAAACAAACAACGCAGATCTATGAATGGAACGCTCCTTTGAAGATGGCTTATTTCAGACAGATGTGTTGAAGATACAGCACGCATCAGATAAACATGGGCTACATATAGAACTTATTTTGTTTTCAGCATCTAAAAATTTAAATGTCAAGATGACTTTTTTCAAACACCACAAAAGGATCAGGGCACTGCCATGTGATTGGTCCATAAAAGAGTACTAGTACTACACACGTACACATATATCTGAAATCTCTAAATGCTTTTCTACATTAAGAAATACACAGAAACTCATATTCCTTTTGAAATCAACCAACCCACTCATCATCGAAAGTGTGGGATTTTTTATTTTCCACTGCTTTCAAAGAAGAAATCAAACCCCACATTAGTACTGTAGAAATAGAAAATTATTGTAGACTAGCAATATAGTATGATCTTGTATCACATGTATGCCTTATGTTTTACTTTAGGTCTGTACCTCGGCATTGTTGTCAACATGCAATAAACTTATTTATTAATTCAGTTAAGTTCGCTGCATTCAAATTTTACAGGAAGGTGAAAATCAAGAATTTGAATCAATGAAAATAACTGTATAGTGTGACCAAAGCAACTATTTGGGGCAAAAACTACTTCTTTAAATCTGTCACAATGAATTAATCATTCCCCAATCCAGGTGATTGACAGCCCATCACCATGGGAACCCTACAAACCACATGAATGAGGTGTGATGAGTTTGTGATGAGAGCTCTGCCTCACCACCAATATAGAATCATCGCAAATATTTCATGATTTACGGTATGTGGGAACATTCTCGACAGGTCAGTTTTTCCATTACCGTTGACTACCTAAAGATCAGCGCCCCCAAATCCAGAAATGTTACCGACAGACTTCCTAATATATATATGGCAATGACACAGTTTGCGAGGTTATGTAAATGCCAAATGCAGTTAATTCATATCAGTCGGTACATCTACATATGAGTATTTGTTTCCAACATGAACTGATCATGACTTTGTGCCTTGAAATTTCAAGCATGTTGCTTTTCTCATCTAAGTGTAGACGCGATGGTAAACAAAGTACTTCAACACCAAAAATAGTAAAAACTCTTGAAAGCAACTAGATAAAATTTTGAAACAGTCAGACCTTTCAAACAGCATCAGCTATCTTTCGTCAGTGACCAAGGAAAGATCTGGCAGAACTAGGTACTTCAAGTTCAACTTAATGTACAAGAAGTTACAGGGGTTCGTTTAAACAAGGTAACAGGGGCGGCGCGCCCTCTTGCTCCCGGCCTGCGCCCTCTTGCCAAAATGCCGATTGAACCCTAGTCGCACTTGGGCCAGGTTCTTACATGCTGCCGTACAGTCTTTCCCGAAAACGCTCTTTTCTCCGTGAAAATATCCCAGCACCACCACAAGACAATGTATCGGATTATAAAACATGCGTTACACAAGTTAGTATGGGTAAACAACGTGCTCCAACTTCAACAATATGCAAATTATGCCAGTGCAAGCAGGAAGTGCATTAGGGATGGACTGAAGAGCACTTCTCCAGTCCAATTGAAAAATTCCTTTCGTAAGGAAATCAATCAACCTTAAGAGATGTGTACACTGTATGGCTTCTCGCACATCGAAGCCAAATTGTAAATTGCATGGGGGTAAAGAAAAATCTTCTACTAAAACAATAACTAATATGGCACTTGTTCTATATCTACTTAAGATTATACATATAGCTATTGTAATAAGTAAATTTTATAGTTTCCCCAAATGTTTTCCTAACATTGTACAAATCTGAATGTTCTGATCAGTGTTTCCAGCAGGGGAGCAAACGCAAGTCAATAACCTTTTGAGTTTAATGCCAATGACCCTGAGTGGCCCAAATAAAGGTTAAGATCTGGGGGGTTATCGACCTTACAGGACCATAGGACTGACCAGATTGTCAGCTGTAGCTACATGTTTGGATCAGGGCAAATTTAGAAGTAACCTTGACAGAAGGCCTTGCAGCCGTTTGGCTCATATGTAACATGTACAAAGTACATAATACATGAATCAATATCATTACACCATCTTAAAGGGACGTATTGCAGAAACACGAAAACAGTGACTTTGTTTTCATGTTTTTGTCGGTAAGATACTACAATACGTCCCTTTAAATAGTTAAAATCAGTACGATACAGCTCAAGCCACTGCTATGCTACAAGCAAAAGGTTCAAACTTTCAAAGGATCTTTTTTTATCAATTTGAACTACAGTCTATAGTGGTTTCTGACGAATCTGAACACTTGATGTAGAAAGACAGTTTGCTTCTACCATGTGTGACCCTTAAAATTAAATGAACCTGTATTATTCATAATATACATAATGATGTTCAATCTTACATACAACTTTGAATGGAACAGCTACACTGATATGTCTAAAAGGTTCAAAAGATATTTTTTGTACAATTTGAACTACAGTCTATAGTGGTTCTGACGAATCTGACCAATTGTTGTAGAAAGACGGTTCGCTACTAACATGTGTGACCCTTACTTAGGCCCCGTTCATGATTGAAAAAGTAAAACAGTTCGAACCATTTCAGCAAAGTTAACAGTTTTACTTGTGAACATGGCGGTTTCGTTCCGTTTTATTCTGAACTGCCTCGCGAGGTAGTCTGCAACGGTTCAGAATAAAACAGTTTCGCGGAATTGTCATCATGAACGCAAAAGCATTACAGAACCGGTTCACCTTGATGTTTATGACGTCGCACATACTAGTACAGGTACATGAAGTCATAGTTCTTGTTACGGCTGCCAACTCGAAGTGCGAGATTACAGCAGACTTTGTATAGTATGCAAATTCGATGTAAACCGTTTTCAGCGCGGGTGCAAGTTTGCATCGCGGATGCAAAATGTGAACCTTTCAATTCGGAATATATCAGAAACGATTCGACCAGTTTTATTTTTTGAATCATGAACGGGGCCTTAGATGAACATTTGAAAATTTCTGTAAGGTACATGTACATGAACTGACCAAATATGGTCACAGTCCCCCCACTCCCTCCCAACTGCCACGCCAGCTAAGATAACTACATTGACACCAATATTACAGCAACATTACCACTGAAAATTGCAGCAATGAGAACAGTAATTAGATCAATCTATAAAAGGATTATTGGTAATTGGTATATTAACCAATTACGACTGGACTTTCAGGATTTCTTGGAAAATGTTGTGAAGTTGCAAATAGAAAATTCAAATCATAGTAAACAATACTTCGATACTATAGACAGCCATTTCCGGCCCTATGCCTTATCATTAAGTTAATAGTTTCTTTTCATTTATTCCTAAAATCCAGCAAGCTTTACATTTTATTCCGTCCCACTCATTGTTTGGGAGTCAATTTTTTTTTAATTTTCATTGTTGAATCTGTCAAAAAAAAAACGTTTTCACCAGGTTTATCTCATGAAATTGATATTTTGGGGACGGAAAGGGTGGAATTTTTTCTGTCCCAAGAAGCAAATTTCCGTCCTAGGATGGAAGGACGGGTCCTGGGGACAGCCCTGCATCCAGCCTACACTTGCACAAATACTGTAAATGCAGAAATGTTTGCGGTGGTTTCATGTCCGCGGTTTTCGCGGCAGCCGTTTCACCGCGAACTTTAAACCACCGCGAACATTTTTGTCCAATAATGTAGCAGTATGTGACTATAGCACTGCCGCAAACTTAAAACCACCGCAAACACCCCATTTTCGCCTTAGTGAAATAAAAACCATGCGAACTTAGATGCATTTGTAAAAACCCAAAGGGGCGAGTACGCTGCTCCCGGGATTCAAACTCACGCCGATCCCAATCCGCACGGCTTGGGAATCCAACACGCTAACCACTAGGCTAAAAGGTCCAGACCAGTTAGATTGGTCATTTAGTGGAGGTTGATCCCCACTGTTACACTTCTCCCCCTTTTCTTTCAAGACTCGTCCCGAGTCTCCGAGTGCGATATCCCTGTGTGATCTGATCGTTACTCACAGGGCCGGTGTGGGAACCACTGTAAAAACCTAAAGGTGCGAGAACGCCGCTCCCGGGATTCGAACTCACGCCGATCCCAATCCGCACGGCTTGGGAATTAAACGCGCTAACCACTAGGCACATCTACAGTATATAATAAGGCACCAAAGAGCCCACAACTATTTCTGCACAGACAGAAGTACCCATTGTTTGATACGATATAGAGGAAACTTTGCCCTCTAGACATGGATCAAATATTTGCACACCAGGGAATGAATAACTTGTCTAAGTTTACTTTGATTTATGAGAGATAATATTATATAACAGATTCCGATAAGTGCCACACTTAAAAAACAGTTGAGCAAGTCCATATGTTATACTGTAAGTCTTGTTTCTTTCACTGTAGCTTTATGTTCACTGTTTTCACGGTCGCCTCTCTACAGTGAACTTGTCATCACAGTGAAAAAAACCTGTTCTGCAAATCACTTGCCACCACCGTGAAGTTTAAGTTCATTGAAAATCTCCATTTTCCTTATGTAGCGTGAAATTTTGCTACCGTGAAGATAAAGTGAATTACAGTATATCTTTGTTACTACACCATCACACTAATTAAGCTTGAAATTCAAGCTAGACAGCTGAGATCAATTCCTGAACAAAACGAAATGGTATATTTCTCAATTTGAAAATCTTTCAATCATGTCTTTTTTCACTACTTAAAGATGTGACTGTAAGTTAAGTTCTGTTCAGTTGTAACAGGTGTCTTCAAAAGCATCCCAACAATTGTCTGTCTCAAAAACGGGGCTGTCAGAAAATTGTTACGATTTGTCAACCCAAAATCTGCTTGTAGCAAACTGACAGAACAGTCATCTGCTCCAGAGAAATGGGCAACAAGCTACTGACATGCTAGTAGATAATGAAATTAACCTTACATGTGTCTTGATGTGTCACAGTATTAGGACGTCAGAGAAATTTGCATGTGTATGATGGGTAGGGCAAGAAGCAGGTATTGGTATATTGGTAGTTACCCTAAGTCCTGACATTGGCTGATTTAAGTCCTTTTTAGAATGATATCTGCCAATCATGCCTTCAAGTTTCAACTTTGATAGGAAATATCTTTATTCTCAGCACTCCTGCTGTACTCTGTCTATAAAATATTTTTCTTCTCTCGAATATCAATATCAATATCTAGTGATAAAACAGCTACTGTAAATGCATTTAAGTTTGCATGGTTTTTATTTCGCAGTAGGGCCCCGGAGAAAATGGAGTGTACGCTGCAGTTTTACAGAACTGTAAGTTCGTGTTTGAAACAATAGTAGCGCTACAGTCATAGGTGGGCAAAACGTTTCGCGGTGGTTTTAATTTCGTGCTGAAGAGTTCGTCGCGTAAACCACCAACAGAAAACCACTGCGAACATTTATGCATTTACATTATATACTGTAATACAGATAGAGAACATCACCAACAAATTTGTACATTTAATTTCGGACAACCCAAGAGAGTGACAGCTATTAAAGCTCCTGGAACATCTGCTAATTTGAATACAAAATGACAACAAGACACAAACAAAGCACGGCCACAATACCACCTAATTATGTAGATATCAAAAGACTGTAATCGTTATCACCCCAGCATCTGACTAAGCCTTGCAGCTGCCAGATTCACAGATAAACTCATCCACTAAGCTGTGGACAGAGATAACGGCTACTTCCTCACACTTTAAAAGCTTTAAAATCACCTTGAAGAAAGGGCACTTAGAGTTCACCTCCAAGCAGACGTTCGAAGGGAAGGAACATACACACGACATACAAAAGTCAATGATAATGCAGTTATCATATTTCTTTGTTATGATATTGCGGAGATAACAGCTACTTAAAAAGCTTTAAAATCACCTTAAAAGTTGAAGAAAGGGCACTTAGAGTTCACCTCCAAGCAGATGTTTGGAGGGAATTAACACCTCACATACACACAACGTACAAAAGTCAAAGATCATGCAGAAATCATATTCCTTTGTTATGATATTGTTTTGATTTTAACTTTAAGTCATCTTGATTGGGATTACCTTGAATCTGAGTATCTGACCTCTAATCTAAAAACTTCTCACCATTCATGGCCACCTCATACCAAAAAAAATCAAATAATTAAAAAAATCAATCACTATACGACTAGTGATGTTATCGATTCCCATGTATTCCCATGTACTTGTTTGTCTGCAATTAGCCTTCGGGCATGAACTTGCAATAAAGTTATTATCAATATCAACATTATTAATATTTACAGTCTGGTCTGGTCTGACATCTTGAAAAGGTGATAGTCACCTGTTATGTCAATCCTTCCACAAATGTGGTAAATCTGAATGAATAAATATATTACTGTTGTTCTACATTAATATTTCAGGAATAATGTACATAGAACAGAAATCACAGCTACATGTAGAACATATCATGTCACTATCTTTGTCAAAGAATAATATTAGTTAAACAAGGAAGGCAGATATGAGCATATTGTTACAAAGTTAAACATCATCGTCCACTTGTTATAACTTATAACTTGTAAAATCTTATCCAACAAATTATATTTCGTTAGCATGAGTTATAGTACTTAGACAGTACCTTTTCCGTGTGAAACTGGCCTTTTTCAGTCTAAGAATCCAACTGGACTGTATGTCAGTCACGATACAAGCTCTTGTTATTGCAAGAAGCACAACCACGTCCTTGTTCTACTCTTCACAAACAAGATTTGTCATCCAGCAGAAATTCACAACAACCACAGAGAAATAGAACGGCTTACCGTGACATAATTCGATCATCCACGCACAGTTTTTGATTGGCTCTTCTTCTTTTTTGATAACCAGTATTTAACGATACCCAAATACGGTTGAATCGTGCGTTTCCTACGTGCTGAGAGGTAAATAGTTTTCTTGAAGCTTCCTAACGTCACTGTTGACGATGAATGTTACACTACGTGACTCACACATAATTAGCTGTTGTCGAACCGGCGTGTCTGTTATGTGTTTTCCAGAGATATTCCTGTGTAACTCTACTCCCGGCGTCGAACGATTCAACCATTTCTACAAGCACAGACAGTCTAAAAAAGGGACCTGCACCTCTATTAAACTATAAGTAGTCAAGGACAAAGATTTGACGATGTTTTATCACCGAAATAATTTTCTAGCGAACGATTTCTACGCCCCTCCCATACCCAAGGACTCGTCCTGCTTACCTTTCAAAACAAGTCCGCATCCTCGCACAAAATACCTTGATTTCTGTTGTTCCAGGATTTCTGTGGACACTCCACTGGGTGCATAACAAAGCCCTTATACTCTGAAGGAGTCCTGGAATAGATCTATTACTGGTGCACAAACAGGAGTTTTGTTATTTAGGAGTTTGCAAACAAATATCGTCAAAAACGGAAACAACACTCCGCCATCTTGGATTATTGATTTTCCCAGCTGCCCTTGCGAGAGTTCCCGCCAACGACACACCGTGCCAACACCACACATCTGCTTGGAGATTACAATCGCAAATGTCTTTACGCTTTTGATACGGTATATGGAAAACTAAGATTGAGTTTTAAAGATCTTATTTAAACTTAAAGGAAACCCAAGCAATATAAGGGTCCAAAAAATCGGATTTTGAAAGTCAATTTATTGAGTTATTTCTATACATGACTAGTAGTTCAAACAGCACTGTCACAATGTACAGCAACGTCCATGATACAAAAATATGACGTTGTTATGATGTGAAAACTCACTGAAAATCGTGGCCGGAGTTTTTGTAGGCTCGCAAAACTAAGGGGATCATCATCAATTTTGCGCTGTTTTAAAATCCTAAAATATGAAGTTAGTAACGCAAATGTGCTAAACAATGTTAGTAAATGTCACTACCATAAAGATTTCAGCATTTTTTATTATCATTTTTTTGCCCTAATATCGCTTTGGTTGCGGTACATGAAAAACGAAAAATGGGTTTTAAAGATTTCAATTAAGACATCCTACTTGACTGTGGTAATGTCTTGCTGAGTAGTTAGCATGTTTAGTACGTGAACAAATTAAAAGCGGAATTACATTTGTAGACTTGGTACATGGTATTTGAATTATTTTCGTGCCGTAAGGCCATATTGATTTGATTACATGGATGACATCCTTCGTGGACCCCAAAACTGCTGCGAGCGTGCAAATAAAAGAAAAGTTTGGCAAAAAACAAAAGTTGCATGCCTTCATTTTGATGATGTGGTCGGGAAGGATGAACAAAACTTAAAACCTAACAACTTAAAATGTCTGGAACAGAATACCGCCAGACACACGTACGGCTCCGAATCTGACTTCCTTTAAGAGACTCTTGAAGTAACGGAAATGAACTAAACGAACGGACACGGACTATGAACCAGCTTGCGCCCTACTATATGTTGTAGCAATTGTATATTGTTGTACCATAAATATGTAATGATATATGTTGATAGAGTTATTAGGACTCAAATGACTGTGTATCTCTGTTATATTGTATCTGACCCTTACCTCTTCCCTCATGACCTCAATGAAAAGCGGACTGCGTGCTGATTTGAGCTTATCATGAATAAACAAAGATTCAAAAAACAAACAAAAAACAAAAAGTACGGTGTACCCAATAATAGAACGCTCATTTTTGTTCTTTCACATCTTCTTCTTTGACTTTGGCATTAATTTGGCATTCTACGACATCAATATCCAATTTCCGAAATTTTATTTTGCAATTTATACAGCATATATTTTTTTCATTTTACAGCTGCTTTGTGCGATTTACAGTATGACCGAAAACTTCTTTTTTTGTTGGAAACGGATGAAACTTGATGCGCGCGCGGATGTCATCCATATAATCAAATCAACACGGCCTTAACAAGGAAACCAAAATGTCACGTTTGGACACACGTTAGATTTCCGCCAGAAGGCTTGTTTTATGCCAGGCGGATTTGTTCCTACGAAAATTGAGCTCTTTGCCTGTTTAACTAAAAGGTTTCTCAGCTATTAAGCCGTTTTTTTTGTCGAAATGTTAATTCGACACCTTTTATATAACGGTTCGCTTTCATAATAGAACGTCTGCAAAACGAAATAGGTAATTCAGGAAATATTCTTTAAAAAAATCATTTTTCCTATTTCTTCAACACGTATTCACGATTCTAGTCATTTAAAGTATTACGCCATGTTGATTTGATTATATGGATGACATATTCCGGGAAGCCCAAAATAAACTGATGCAAGCGTGCGAATTAAAAAAAGTTTTTACAAAAATTTGCCTTCATTATGAAATCAACGTGGTCAGGAAGGTTGAACAAATGACTTAACACGTATGGTATACAAAATTATAGATTCTTCATTTTTGTTCTTTCACATCTTCTCCTTTGACTTTGGCTTTAAACGATATTAGCACCCATTGTGAAATATTCTCTTTTTTTTCAACTTACGGCATATATTTGCTCATTTGTTGCAAATTAACAGTACGGTCCAAAACTTTTTTTTTGAAAACGGACGGAAACTAGAATTAAGCATTTGCGCTCAGCGGCGATACGGACGTTTTTTGCTGTTGTTTGTTTGTTTGTTTGTTTGTTTGTTTGTTTAGAAGATGCATGTCCTTTGTGTCTATGCGGCGTACAGTAGTCAAAGTATGTACTGTGCTCTGATTGCATCTAAATTTGTAGCCTGTTCTAAATGCATGCTATAAATTGATTTGCTTCTTATTTACATTCTTTGCGATAAGGTCCTTTGTTCACACTTAGCTTTTATATTTTGTGGCGTGTATCTAGTCGTACAAGACTGCCCGGGGCACCTTGTCCACGAAAAATACATCAGAGCTTTGTGATCAAAAGGATTTTCCTCAGTACACGTTGCATTCCTATTTTGTAAAAATTACAATCAAATGAACTGTTTGAAACCAGGTGTGTAGTTACTTTTTCCAAGGAGGTTAAATATACATTTAACCTCCTTGCTTTTTCACATTAGACTTTGAGGAAAATTGATGCTTTCTACCTGCCCACCCTCAAACTGGATGGTCCCACCCTTCCCATACCCTCAACCTCGTGTGAAATGAATGGTCCCTCTCTCCCATCCTCTGAATTTATTTAAGTGAAATGGATGTTCTCTCCTTCCTAAACCTCCACCTTCGTGTAAAATAATAGTCCCTCTAGGATCCTCCAGATCTGTCCCATCCTCCAAAGTTAATGAAACACATTCAGAGCAAAGCAAAATCATCCAACATGGCGGTGCCCATGGACGCCGACTAAGTCAATTTAGGTTTTTCTATCGTAAACCTGTGAAGATAACAGGTGCGCATGGCTTCTCTAACACTTTAGCTGCGGTACAGAAACTTGACGACACAACAGCGCCGATTAGCGGATTTGTTCGAAAGTGACAAAAGATCCAATAGTGTGCTTGTGACAGTCAGGGAAACATTTATTCATCGTAACTGTATAGACCTACTGTGACTTGAGCTTGCGGTCACTTTTACAACAACACTTTCCACAAATAAAGGAACGGCTGCGCCACACAGCCACCATGCTGAACAGACAGCCAATAGGAATGCGGCCACGTACAGTAGGTTATACTGGTACCACGGCAGCTCCACAGCGCGTGCGCGGAGATGGGACAGTTCGATGTTTGATGACGTGCTCTATCTACCAGACAGAGCTCTCCATGGGTGACTGGGGCTGGTCACGGTACGGTACAGAAGGGACAAGCGGGTTGCGGTCTCCCGGTAGCTGTGGAAAGGCATAACATTACTAAATTTTGGTATGGAGTCCACCGTAAGGCTTTGACTGAAAAATACCTAAATTTACAAGTACCTACGTCACACTACACACCACGATATCCACGTCTCTGGTGTTGAATGCTTTTCACACTTACAGCGCCACCCATTGGGCTGAACACTAACAACACTGGCCTTGGTGCTGAACACTTTCCACAATAACAACACTGTCAGCCCTTTCTTGATGGTTATATGTTTCAGAAATGACAACCACAACCCATGTCTATGACGATCTAATCTGTACAGATGGTGCCCATCTAACTAAGCTTAATTCGGTGCCTTGGATGGTGCTATCAAGATGTGTTTCACTGATTTTCATTTATAACTCATCAACATGGTGTCATAAAGCCCCCGTCACAAATCAAGAAATTAGCTCGGCCGACTTGTCGGCGAGCTCCAAATGGCGATTTTCGGGCGAAGTACGACCGACGTCCTGTCGATTCTACGGGCTTCGGGCGAATTTTCGGAGCTCGGCCGACGTTCGCGTGTCACTGGAAGCTGCGCTTAAATTCAGCGAGGCCTCGGCGACGATTTTTGAACTCGCACAGCTCGTCAACAGTTTGCCCGTAGCTCGCCCGAGCAACGCCCAGCGCTCGGCCAATATTCGGGCGGGCATCCGAGGATTTTAGACCCGATTTTTGGTCGGTCGGAGGTCGCCCGAACTCTTCGGCCTCGTGCGAGCCTCGCACGGGCCTTGAACAATAATCGGACGACCGTCGTCAGTGTTCCGGCCGACTCATGAAAAGTAAGGCGTGCTTCGGGCGAGCGTTGTGCAGGTGTTGATGGGAGCTTGGACGGGCCTCGGCCGAACTCCTTCTTGTTTATAGATAAAAGGAAACGACAGTTTGGTTTATAACATAAGATGATAAATGATACTGTAATATTAACTAATACTAATTTCAACTTGTCGAAGAATGCTGCCAAACTCTTCTAATGAAAGACAATTTAATGCAAAGTTAAATTTTCATTAAAAAAATTATAAATAAAATGTTGACACAGAAGACAATGCTTCTTGTTTCTATTTTGGTATTGGTTTGGATGTTTCAATTTGTATATTAATGAACTGGGGCTTGACTTTTGAGGTTTGACTTCACTTCCTGAGTTTTTCCTCCACAAAATGACTATTTGAAAGTCCACTGAGTCATTATAGATCTGTTTGTCTGCCGAGGCACGCCCAAGCGTCGGCAGGGCGTCGATAGGCTTGTCAACGGTCGGTCGAAGCTCGGACGGCGTTCGCCCGAGCTGCGGTCGATTTCCATTTGGTGAAAATTTTTGGATTGGGGTTAAACGACTGATCTGTTGACTTTGTGGCTCCTGCACTTGTATTTTGATTGGTCTATAACAAAATTCCTCTTTATGTGGTTATTTTCAGTGTGCCCACCTACTTCACTTGTGCCCTACAGATTTGCCACAACTCAGAAAGTAAAGTTGGTCCAAATTTGAGATTGTTACCTGGCCATTTGATTCTGACTTCGTCCGTGTCCAAGAGATGGTACCGTCTTATGTGGGAATTATGATTATTAGCGTTCGACGGACGTCGCCCGAGCTCTGTTCAATTTGTGACGGGGCAGGTTTTCAGTGAAAAATACGGTCGACGCTCGGGCGAATTTGAAATTCGGCGAGCTTCCGGCGATCTACAAAATCGGCCGATGCTCGCATGAATTGTGACGCCGGCTTAAAGACGATAGTTGATCAAGATTACTGTATGATAAACAGTATAAACCACATATATGTGGCCGGTGTCGTCTCCTCCAGAATATTGACACTTGGGAGCAAACATGTCTGCATTTGCTACCAGAGCGCAAATGCTTAACTCTAGTTTAAAATGATTTCCTTTCTGGTAACAGCCTCTCATTCTTTGAGAGGGGGTGCAACGTTTTAATCATTCAAGTTTTGACATTTTTTTTCCAAAGGTCATCTATAAGTGCCCCTCCAAAACAGCATTTTTCTCCTACGGCCATATCACGTTGAATACACCCGATCTCGTTCGATGTCGCGATCCGAAGTTGTGCAACGTCGAGTCCGGTCAGTACCTGGATGGTAGAAAGTGAGTTAACATGCTTGGCATGCCCTATCTGTGTTGAGATGGCTGGAATCTGTTGGATTAAAGTGAGAAATTGAATTTTACATATGTTTAACGCAATTCAAACATGAAAAGACTCCCATATCTTATCAATTAATGAAAAACAACTATGAAAAATTATTTCTCAGGCAAAACAAAGAATTGATGTCTTTGAGAGTTGAGAAGCTGAACAAGATGAAGAGAATTCAGGTTCTGGGGCTCAAGGTTATGCCAGCTACCTTCAGGTAGCCCCCCTTGGTCAGAACTTAGAACCCTTCTTCCTATCTTTTTTGTCAATACACAGAAACATGTCTAATCAGCAGATCTGTTAACAATGGCAATTTTTACAATAGAAGTTGACAATCTATCAACACAGGAAAACCCAAAGCTAGATAGCGTTGTGCAACACTACGTATACTATGTGTGCTTGTTTTGTTCATCCTTCCTGACCACTTAGTTTTCATAAAACTTTCATGGAATTTTTTTTCTGCAAAAAAGACTTATGTTGTCAGGGAAAGAAAAACCTGGCGTATCATTGAGCCAATTGTACAGAAAATTAAAGTCGCGCTTAAACATCCAACGTTAAATCGTTTTTCAACGGTATAGCTGCTATGGTGTCGTGCTTTTCTAATCCGCTGAGTGGCGCACTTGACATGCATTTCAAGGGCGAAAAAAAGCTCTGATGGAAGTGTGGCCATTCAGCCAATGTGCTGTTCACTATTGTTGGGCGTAGATGAGTAGGCCTAGGGAAAATAGTCAATGAAAATAAATCATATAACTTCGGTGGCTTCTAATCTTCATAAAATTTCCAAGGAAACGTTGCAATTTCTGAAAATCTTTCTAATGATTTGCATATAGAGACGTGAAAGTGATCAAAATTGAAGGCGATATAGCGGTGTGTTGATCCTAGCAACATGAATAGATTACGTGTGAGTGCGTTCAGTCAAACAGAATCCCATTAAGGAACCTCGTCTAAGCTGGCAAAGCGGAAATTGACTGCGAAAATGTAGCTCAGACGGTCATCCGTGTGGAAGCGCCACCTAACGGGATGCTATAGAACGACAGGCGCAGGCGATACAGGCAGATGTTGAGATCAGCACCAAGGACATCACCCGTTTTTGTCTTTTATTATTTTTCTGGGGTCGAGAGCAGGTATCATTGTTTGATTTTATCTAAATTGCAATATAAGTATGAGTTTTAGAGCCACAATGGCGATTAATGCATTCCATAAACTGGTCATTTATTCTCTTTATCATGACAAGTCACTGTTGACCCACAGAGGAATATAGAAAGAATAGAGTTTTCTTCTCATTCCGCGAGAGAAAGTGAACTTCGGGCTGGTGACTTTCCTCATGACAGTTTATTGCTTATGGTAATAGGGTTAATATGATTTTTAAAAGTCCGATTTCTAGTTAGTTACATCCTTCCCTTCTTTGCTTAAGCCCCCCTCTCACTGGACCAGCGATACGTTGGCGACCTCGCTGCGTCCTAGATTGAACTTTAGTTACCCTTGACTTTACAATGAGAATACCATGCAAAACGTACAAGTGACTAAAAAGACAAAAATTACACAAAGCGTAAAAAGATTCGTTTTTTATCGATAAAATTCGTTTAGCGCGGTGTCAAATCACTCGGTCGCAGCGAGGTCGCCAACGTGTCGTGGGTCCAGTGAGAGGGGGGCTTTATCTTCAACATTAAAGGCTAGTAGTAATTGCATGCTAAGTGTACGATGTAAATAACTTTAATATAGCGGAAGGGAAAATCTAGCGGTTACGTTGGGGGAAATGGAGTAGGTCACGGCACTTAATTTTAATGGTGGGAACAAACATTACTGGACTTGAACAGCAAATTTAAGTACATAATGACATGTGACAACCCATGCATGGTATACATTGGGAAATATATCAAAGAATGTCTAGACGTAAGAAACTCCTCCAATGATTGTAAAATGGTATACATTGGGAAATATATCAAAGAATGTCTAGACGTAAGAAACTCCTCCAATGATTGTAAAATCCCATTGTCATCCCATACTACTACACCATCTTGTACAAGATAGACTACTTCACCATATTGTATAAGATAGACTACCACATAATATTGTATTATATAGATTGTTTAGCCTAATAGAATGTTATCTTTGTACCAGTGAATGCCATACTTTGTACCTTGTACAATTGTTGTGCAATAAAGTTATTATAATATTAGTGATGATGACATTTTAGCTGTTGACTAGTGACCGTTAAATCAGCTGAAATTAAGTTACAGTTAACAAATCTGGAATTACAGTATATTGACCAATCAGCAAATTGCATTGTCCATATTTACCAATCAGCATAGAACATTATCTGCTGTAGGGAAACGCCAAATTACGTAATGATATTATCCGCATGTGCATCATAATCTACTACATGTACGAATTGGCCAAAGCCAGTAGAACAATCATCCAAGCAGAGAAGATAATAGAAATTGCCATTGGCCATTCAGCAACCAATCAATGATAGCGCATGAGATACATTCGGGACAGATTTCGTCATATCACCGTAAATCAAATATTGGTCGACATTGATTGGTTGATATATTCTATTAGACGAATCAGCATGAACGTACGGAATCGACATCTGTAACTGCAATTCTACTTTATTCCGCAAATTACTAGTGGCGTCCTTGAAACGCGAAGAAACTTGGAACATGGAGTTTGAATAACTCTGTATTTGAGAAGCTTGAATGGCGTTTGAAGAGGTGATTTGGCATGATGTAAACACGGTTGCTTTCGATTTCAGATCGTCCAAAAGTGTCAAAATGATACGACAATACTAATGTACCTTTTGAAAATGTCCTAATCCTTATTGTGTTCATGGGAGCAAGTGTTTTCAAATGATGATTGTGTTGTATTTCTTACAGTATATCTAAATCAAGGAACCTCATCATAGCTTAACAAATACATACATTACCATTTTCCCGGAAATAAGAAATTGAAGGCAGAAACTATTCTTGCAGGTAAACTCAAATCAAGCTGAGGCAAAAACAACTTGAGTCGCTAGGTGTGCTAAATAAATTCTTGTTAATGCGTGATTATCGAAGCTGTTTAGACAATGTTCTGAATAAGTGAGGCTCTCTGTGATTTTGGCGGTACTTCTTTTGTATATCCCTAAATAACCTGTTTTTAAAAACAACGAATATTTTACTTCGACGAATAACGCTGAATTGTTAAACCTCACGCCCGTTTTCCAGTAGGTACTCAGACGGTGCATTATATGGGAAGCGTAAAAACGGTACATTATTTTCAGATTTTCCGTCCTTTATAATCATTTCTTGATTATGTATAATATTATATAGGTATAATATCAATGTTGTACAGTGAATGAAAGATACGACGCTGTTAATGTTATCATGATTATTCTATAACAGAAATATATGATATAACGATAAATAGGTATAATACATTTGCTTCCACCCAAAACAGCAATTCGTAAAGGCACTCAGGAAGATTTCGGGGTGCTGAGACGTAATTTCCCCTTCGATTTCATCGACCAAGCGTACTAAATAAATCCTCGTTAATGCATGGTGGTAATTTCATTTTCGTCTTGATTACTAGTATCACGTAAAAATAAACTTACCGTGCAGTGCATTCAAAATGCAGGGGAATTTCAAAATTGACGGAATCAAGAGGACAAGAGAATGTTTAATTGTGAACACTTTTTCGGGAAGAATATCAGTGAAAATAAACTTGCCGTGCAGTGCATTCAAAGTGCAGGGGCTTTTCAAAATTGAGAGAATGAAGGACTAGAGAATGTTGAATTGTGAACACTTTTTCGGGAAGAATATCAGTAAAACGATCTTATAATACTTGGAAATAAATATATCGAGCTGTGTCTTGACTTGATTGATGGGCTTGTAGTTCTACAACTTGTTACTTGTTAAGGTACAGCCGTCCGACTGTTCTGGACATTGATTTTTCTAAAAACGTGTCAAGCGGATCTTGGTTAGATTTGCTACGTGTCATCACGTAACCAACCCAACGGTGCCATATAGGACCAGGATGAGACGGGAAGTCGATTTTTTTCGCTCTTTTGAAATCTTATAGACTGTTAGAGACTTGAATCCAATGCAAGCTGATTCGAAACATACCAGCGTAATATCTAACGTTACATCGATATCTACCATAATGCTGTCTGTGCTCCACGTGTATTGTATTTCTGCAATCCAAATAAATCTATGGAACTGCTAGTCAAATATCCTTAGTACCAATTTTATGGTTACGATTTGACTGGAAATTTAGGCTGAAACAGTAGGTGATACACACACGTATGCCACGTTGAGCATATTCTGCATTAAGGGGGAGCACCCCAGTTTATTTGGGCTTCAATTGGATGTTGCACACTCTCAAGTCTAGGTACCGTCTCTTCCGGTGAATTATTCTGATACAAAGTAACTGTGTGTGGAATGAAAGCATATTTCTTCCGCTACAAGACCAACTGAGTTTTGTTTCTTTGACCTCTCTAATTTTGGTAAATTAGAAGGAAAAAAACTATACGCAAAATCTGGCATTTTCGCGGAGGATAAAACTCATTAATATTTTTCCGGCAAAAACGAATGATGCTGTCAGAAAGAGAGAAACCTCGCGTATAATCGAGCCAATTTTAAAGAAAATTCTAGCGTTGCATTTTTTCTAAATAATCCACGACGCGAGGCACAGCGGTAGTTCTTCCTCTGTCG
Source organism: Branchiostoma lanceolatum (assembly GCF_035083965.1). Taxonomy (NCBI): domain Eukaryota; kingdom Metazoa; phylum Chordata; class Leptocardii; order Amphioxiformes; family Branchiostomatidae; genus Branchiostoma; species Branchiostoma lanceolatum. The sequence goes on from NC_089731.1 coordinate 14,674,273, forward strand.
CGGAAGAACTGGGGTGTGCGGGCCGTGAAGTGACCTTAGGAGGGTGCTTTTATCATCGAAAGAGACGGACTGCCCAGGCCTCGCTATTGACAGGTCCTTTATAAACGGCCATCTAACTTCGATAAGAGCAGTCCAGTGCTAATATCGTCCGAACGAACGCCACAAAAAGAATCGTGATAGAAAACGCATCCTCCACTCCTCCCCCTCTGTTTACTTATTCATTGGTTCAGCATGTACATGCCAGGGTTGCCCAACTAGCCGGAGGCTATTACTAAGGGCGAACCCATGTACGGTCATAGGATTGTAGGTAGGTATAGAAACACTCACACTGGGAGGGACTCCTACTGAATTCGGTAGTGCGGTGGGTTCTTTAACGTGCTCGATGTGTGGCTCTTCTCAAACATGGGACCTTCATTTAACTTCCCATCCGAGGGACGTCCCTAACCGAAGCTAGGTACTCATTTACACAGTGAAGTGAGGAAAGTCGTGTTAAGTGCCTTTCCCAAGGGCACAACATCGGGGCATATCGGTGGTTTCGAACCCGGGACCTCTCAGCTGTAGGCGAAACACCCTACCGATTGCGCCACACGATGCCACGACGTCTATTGAAATAAATGATTGCCGCACACTTGGCATGGCACACGATCTATCACCCACACCTTACTTCCGGGCTCTGGTCAAAGCGCCATGACGGGCCGAAATATCTCGATACTTCATCTTCACGATAACCTTTAGTTTGACTCGTTTTTCGTCATACCTGCCCTTTTATATGATCTAGTTCCGGTCATGAAGTCGCGCACAATAGCCACCCTACCCACCCTTTGCTTCGTCCTCCATACTGGTAAAATGTCACGATGTCTTCGGAACTTCCTAAAATGCGTAAAATAACCTTTCTTGTATCAATTGCTTTTATCAATGATAGGAGGAAAATATGACGTGACTTATTGTCTCGAAATCATGTGTATTGAATATTGTATATTGTTTAGTTGTTATAGCCTACGGTTAATTGGATAGCCATGGCTGTACGTTTTTATACAGCCTAATAAATTCAGTTCTTTATGTTCCTTAGCGCCTTTCCTTTATTTTCCCTTTGTTTTATTTGTACCGGGCATTTGTGTTGTATCTAACCCATGCGCAACTGCTGATAATCTCAGATATGAGGCTAAGCAGTAAAGAAGAAGAAGAAGAAAAAGAAGAAAAAGAAGAAAAAGAAGAAAAAGAAGAAAAAGAAGAAAAAGAAGAAAAAGAAGAAAAAGAAGAAAAAGAAAAAATCTATTGGAAGTCCTTCATAACAGCGTAGATTTCAGCACAAAGGACAGGCTTTTCTTACTTTCCTTCTCAGCATGCGCTTCATAGTCTAACACCCCCTGTGTAGTTCGTTCTTCGTCGTCTAAAAGACAGCCAATACCTTAGACTGTCGAATGCAATGAAAGGCTATTCACTATTTGAGCCAGCAATTCCTTAGCATGCAGGCAGTTCATTCGAATCCTTCCCCCTACGTTAATCTTCCAAATGGTAACGACTCCTCCGCTATGATCATGCCCGCCGCCGGCAGAAAATGCCCAACGCTTTGACCTTTCTATACGTTATGTCCTGTCGTCTTCCATCGAGTTTAGAAGTCATTACCAGCCGCAGTAGTGGTCTATTAGAAGCCGGAATAATTCAGCACGCCCCCGCCGATTCGTCACTGCCCGTCTGGCGCCAGAGACTCCTACGTCCCTGACACTTGAGGACGTGCTGCACTTCATCTAATAAGGTCGATAAACTACAGCTATTTAACGGCGCGCTGCGGATATGATGGTGTGGGAAAAGTTTATTATCATTTTGCATTGAGAAGATGTGATGAAATGGTTCTCTGCCAGCGAAAGAACCCAAATGCTTGATACCATTAATCATTTCTAATCCTTTATCGTCCTTCTTCCTTCAATCATTCATTTATTCATTCATTCATTCATCTATTTCTTTTTTACTTCTGTTCTCAGTTGTTGTTTTCCTTCTGATTTTAAGATTTTGAACACCAGCCTTTTTGTTTTCTTTCTGATTTTATGATTTTGAGCACCGGTCTTGTTGTTTTCTTTTTGATTTTTCGTTTTTTTTAGCACCAACTCTGTTATCATTTTATGATTCTTAGAACTAGCCTTGTTGTATTTTACATGATTTCATGATTTTATGATTTTGAGCCCCAGCCTCGTTGTATTTCTCATGATTTTATGATTTTGAGCACCAGCCCTGTTGTATTCCTTATGATTTTATGATCAAAAGCCGGGTTCTTATCAAAAGCCGGGTTGCATTTCTTCCAATTTTGAGCGCTGTCCCTGTTGTATTCTTTATGATTTTACGATTTTGAGCACTGGTCCGTTCAGCTATTAGACCGCGTTTTCCTTATTCCCCTGTCTAATTCTCACCCGTAATCCCCCAGAAGACACTGGCCTTTTCTTCTAATCGTGTCAAGTGGAGTATGAAAGATTCCCGTGCACACTCTAGTGATAATAGTTCGATATCGTAGATTGTAATTCCTCCTCTCTGCCCAAGGCCGGCCCGAGGGAGACGAGAAGGTTAACGGAGATCAATACAGGATGTAGCCAGGAGGGATGGAGGGAGTGCGAATCACCAGAAGCGGTAGTGATAAGGTATCGTAACTCCTGGAAGGCTGCCTCGTTTTTTACGGGGTGGTCATACAAGTTCTTATAGTTCTAAAACAATATTCCGTTGTTTTAACTTGCTTTTCTCCATACAGCAGAGGTTAGTTAAGTTAAAATCCTCCCACACCATAAGGTGTGTAGGGCGAAGCCCATCTCCGTTTCAAAGCCTTTTGTGGGCTACACTGGGGTGCAATCACTGCAGCAGGGGGCTAGTCCACTGGCAGTGGAGTGTGTTTAACTTCCATACTGTTTCAGAAGTATGTACCATTTTTATAAAGTCTTTAGTATGACTCAATGCGCCTCTTATCCAGACGTGTCCTACCCGGGCGCGAACACGGGCCTCAAGTGCCTGGTTCCTCATAATTTGAACCAGATGTGATAAGTGGCAGAAGCGCAGAATAAAATGTCACTCGGTGTACTTTAACGCCGAAAATGAAGGTCAACATTTTACTACGTGTTGCATAAATCAATGTTGATTTTGACAAAAATTTTGACAAGAGGAAGGATAGCTCTACAGGCCTGATACTGTCTCATCCTTTTTGTGTGCAATAAAGGTATAACCACCATGGTGATAATGATAACCACCACACTGTTTCGTTTATAGGTCATATAAGAACTGGGGGACAATACGTTTTGGTGTTTAATTTGTTCAGCAGCCATTATTTAATTTGCTCAGCAGCCATTATCAAGTCCATGGTGTCATATTCGTTATCAAAAAGTCCCCCGGAGACAACGTAGTGGTGTTGGATCATCCAATTTTTCCCGTGAGAATTATTTAAGCGTACTGCCAAAAGCTAAACCGAAGTCAGTGGCATTATTGACAACCTAGCCACTGCGGCCATTTTTGGTCCGTCAAGCCCAGTTTTTGACGGAGGTGTTCGAAGTAGAACAGGGGCGTGGCTTTGGGATCGGTCTATTATTTAAGCATACAGACGACTGCCAAAAGCTAAACCGAAGTCAATGACATTATTGACAACCTAGCAGCAGCGGTCATTTTTGGTCCGTCAAGCCCAGTTTTTGACGTAGGTGTTCGAAATAGAACAGGGGCGTGGCTTTGGGATCGGTCTATTATTTAAGCAAACAGACGACTGACAAAAGCGAAACACGATTTTCTCCCCCCCCACCTGGGAGTAAGGGCAATGGCCGAAAGGTTCAAGTCGTCATGAAATGTTTATCTCGTTCTCGGGTGAGCGAGTAATCTGCAAGGTTATAGCCCTCGCCAATCTACACCATTAGCTCGAGCGATAACCTTTGCTACGGTCCGACAATTTTAATATCTTAGACTGGTCGTAATCTCCACAATCACACTCAGTCTACTGTTGACTTACGGCCAACGTAGATAGCTTTTCTGCACTTACATTCACTCTCCCTATCTCTGGGTCATTTTCCTTGAACTTCACGTAAGCCTTGCATTGAAGAAAAATTGCAACAAAATTGCAACAAAATTGCAACACAATTGCAAAAATATTGCAAAAAAAATTGCAAAAAAATGCAAGAAAAATTGCAAAAAATGCAAATAAATTGCAAATAAATTGCAAAAAAATGAATTTATAATTTTCCAAAATTGTAAAAAATTATCTATTTATTTTTGTTGTAATTTGTTTGTAATTTTATATATTTAAATGATTTCCAGTGACACCCCTTTCCACTTGGACCTCTGGGAAGATCGGCTATGTATACATTTGTACATGCCGACAGGGCCATCCAAGGAAAATAAAGGTTTCTACTCTACTACTACTCTTGTACGTTGATGAAGGTTAGACATCCAGGTAATAAGATACGCCAAAAATAGTTACTCAAGCAACTGGATACGATTTTGAAACAGTCACTGTTTTGTGACTGTTTCAAAATTTTATCCAGTCACTATTTTGTGACTGTCTCAAAATTGTATCCAGTTGCTTGAGTAACTATTTCTTGGCGTACTACTCTAGTACTCTACTGCAGCAGAAATTATGCCGACTGTTTAGAAAAACGTAGCCTCCCAGGCGAATGATAGCAAGGACATTATGTCTTATTAACCTTTTATTGAAGATGATATGATATCGCTATCTCGAGACATGGTTTAAAGCTGTAGTGTGGGAGTCATTCGGCAATAGGAAATGTTGCAGTTGGGAAACATCAACGCTTGATACCAGCAATAGTTGGTGCAACGGTAATGTCTAATAGTTGATGCTTCAGAACGGAAAAATATGGTTCCTCAGATTGTTTGCAAGATGTTTTCTCGCGTTTATCACTATAGTCATCCTTGGAGTACTCCTAGAACATCAACAATCCAAGAAGACCAAGAGACCTTTAAGAAGCAGCAGTCATCTCTGTAAGTGATCTTTAATAGGTACCTCTGCGAATAGTTTCATTAGGTTGGTAAGTCACTGAATAAAAAGACTCTTTGTACACAACCAAGTGATTTATTCAACCGACATTTTGGTGACCATCTGTCACCTTCCTCAGGGCAATTCTGACTGGTTCACATAGTAATGCAGCACAGGTGTTGCTGGTTATAGATGCGTTCTATAAGCCTTATTTTATATAGAAAACTGCTAAGAGTATCCAACCAATATACAATGCATCATGAAAAAGAAGTTAAGCGTGACTTGTGTGGGATTCTGTTCCAGGAAGTACGGGTTCAACCGCCTCGAGTTGTCAACTTTCTCGAAGTCTTCACGTCGATAATGCTTAACTCCCCCATCCCAGAGCTAGTAAAACGCCCTCTAAAACCTATTTGGAGTTCCAGTAGAAGCTAGAAATCAATTTTGAATGGTCCAAATGGCTCGGCTCGTAGGCATGGCTTCTCACGTCACTGTACCGACAAGAAGAGTCGTAAGACTAATATCCCCGTGTCTGGACCTTGAGATGATGGCTTTGTGACGATGGACAATAAAACCCACTTGAAAGTACCAGAGATACAACAAAGGTCGGGCTGGCGGCGGTGTGTCTGAGAGAGCTCGGGAACAGACACACATCAATGCCGGCGGATGAACGCAGCATGTTAATGTACTGCGTACGGACTCCACAGTCTTTCTTTGGATTAGGTTGGAACGGGAGGTTTTTATGCCTCGTTTTTGAGGTGTTGAGGGAAGCGTGAAAAATAAAAACCTTGTAATTTTCTTTCTATCCATATGCCAGGTATGAAATAGGATGGGTCTTACGGTGGTTTTGCTCACTTGGTACGTTACCAGGAGGGGATACAGTCTTTCGGCGGGAGACTTAGCTGTGCTTAAGACCATAATAGATACAACACGTTAAAAAACGCCACACTTATCGCCGAGACTAGGGGTATGGTGCCTACGCAGCTCGCACTGACGTGTACCTCTAGAATCGACCCCAAAGAATTATTTATTGTTTCAGCATGTACATTGTGTTTATATGCCAGGGTTTCCCAACTTGCAAAAGCCATTTCTGAGGGCTAACCCAGGGGGAAAATACATGATTATTACATTAAACTTCAAACTGAACCAAAAAATGTAGAAAATAACAACTTTTCAGCTTTATTTCAGTAGCACTTTAGGTACAAATCAGAATTGTGTTGTGCGATTTGGTGATTTTTTTGACAGCCAACATCCATGGGAGAAGTTTTATTTCATGTTTGCAATGCCAAGTTGTTTGTAACTATTTTGTTTTATCATACTAGTATTTTACTCCATTTAGAGATAGTCACATGAGATAGATTGCTACAGGCCACCAGTATCACAACCATTAATGTAAAAATGCCCCCGGGCTACAGTAATTTAGAATGATAACTATGCGCGTTGGAACCAAGCCAGGGCCCATTCCTAGCTATATACTCGGCCACTTGTGTCGAAGCTAGGAAATTTACCCTACCGAGGTTACGTTAAAGGCAACCAAAGCAATATCACGGCCAAAAATTGAAATAAAGATATGCTGAAATCTTTATGGTAGCAACATTTGCTAACATTGTTTAGCACATTTGTGTAATAAATTCATACTTTTAAGATTTTAAAACCGCGCAAAATTATGCCGTACGATGATCCCCTTAGTTTCGTGAGCCTACAAAAACGCCGGCCACGATTTTCAGTGAGTTCTCACATCACAACATGTTAACAACGTCGTATTTTTGCATCATGGATGTTGCTATGCATTGTGATAGTGCTGTTTCAACTAATGATGAATAGAAATGACTAAATAAATTGACTTTCAAAATCCAATTTTTCGGACCCTAATATTGCTTGGGTTTCCTTTAAGGCGCAATCAGCAGTCACAAAGGGTTCGTGCAAGATTTGATTTTAAAAATTCTATTTTTTTCCGTAAATTCAAGAGCCATCAACCAGACTAGCTGGTCATATCCTGACATTTTGCACAGTTCTAGGTTTTGGGAAAACAAAAGTCAAGGTCGATTTTGGGCGTCCTTCCGCCTTTTCTTGGTACTGCAGTAGAACCACTGGTTTTTTAATCATTTGTACTGGACATGCTTGGTTTTCCTTTTCCTGACTAGCAGCTTGTTGTCTTAGAAGTCTTTGACAAAACCCAAGGTATTATAGCCATAGACCACACACACACACACACACACACACACACACACACACACACACACACAAAACTACCACCGTACCCTTCATGATCAAGCCATGGGTAGCCATGGATCTCATCACTAAAGAAGGCAATTTCGTGTGATAGCGAACGATAACATGTTGCTCCGGTGGGACGTATATGATGTCAAGTCGCTCCTAACGGTATTTCAAACTGATCTACGTTAGTCGGAGGCCTGCTTTCAATACCACCTTAATGACTTCTTTATTTTGGGCTAATAGTTGGAGAGCGGGGAGTGGAAGCGAAAATGGAATCTGGGGCTTTGGAGGGTTGCTTGCAAAGTTGAGGCCGTTTAAGAAAGCAGTATGCCAAATAACTTTTTGGAAAGAAAAATGAGTAAACGAAAAACTTGACTAATAGATTTTGTAGAATTGACAGAAGGGCAAAATAATATGAAGCTAACGAGACAACTCAATGACTAGTATATATATGCTCTTGATATGATGTTTTACGTAATAAGTTATTCACATTTCTCAAAACAAGTACAAGTTTTAAGAGTCTCGATGCTACAGACTGTTTTGAGTACATATTTAGATGCAACAATCCCCACAATGCGAAAATAGGTAAATATTTAAACGACTGCTTTCACATTAGAAAAAATACCGAAACTAATGATTAAACCAACTCGATTATAACACTATATCAAAAACGTATGCTAGCCCTTATTGTATTGTATTAGTAATTAGGATGTTAAGTTTTATTCTATACTTCTACTTTGTATTATTCTTACGAACGCTTGCCATACTTTGTACCATGTACAATTGTCGTGCAATAAAGTTCTTCTTTATACTGTATTTATTGTTTTTCTGCCTAGTGCCCTCCTGGTTATAGTGAATCATGAGAGAAAGGGTTGTCGTAGGCTTTTAACGTGTGTTATGTTATTCGTATTTTTGTACAGAATGAATATGATTTTAAACACATGATTCGTTTAGGGTCTATTTTGACTATCACAGAAATGTAGTAAGCTCATTCAATACATTACAAAATTGCCAAGACTTACCCTTCGATTGACTTGAACTGTCTACATCTGTAGTTGCTGGTTTTGAATCCTTTGAAAGCACTGTGACAAAGTGTACCACGGTATGTGTAATGCAACGCTTCCCCGACCTTATCGACAGTGACTCAGCACAACCACATAGTACGAAGATTAATGACTCTATTAAGTCAGACAACTGATCAGCTTAGAGTCATTACTTGCACAAGCCCATAGGGAAATAAACTTCCGAACGCATCTGCTATGTGATGTTGCAAATACTAATAGAAGAAAGTGCACTGTGTGTAGTTATTGCCTTGGCGATAAGCAACCCTTGTAATGTGCAAGTCTCACTGTTATGCTTCGGTCCCGATTGCACCGGGGGCCGTAGGGGGTGTAGTCCCGGCCGGGCCCCCGAAGCCAGAAATTTTTCACGGTAGACTACCGGGTACAGGAGGTACCTTTCGGTGTTCGGACGGTTAGCTCACGGCATCTATTTGTTACCGGGTCCCGCGTTGAGTTTAAGTCCGAGTTAAACTCACCGCGGGGCCCGGCCGGACCCCTAAATAACCCGGCAGCCGCAGGGGCTACGTAGGGGTCACGTCCGAAAATGCGAACAAAAAAACAAAACAATAGCCCGTGAACTACCCGACGGGGCCCCTTTTCCCAATTGGGACCGAAGTATGACCAGGGCGGTATCAGGAGTTTGAACATCTACTTCTTCATCACTTTGTTTTCTCGCGAGATTTCGTACAACTAGATGCGGGGTCTGCAGTAACGAGGACCTTTGTTTGTGTGTGTCTGTGACGATCCCAGCGGTGTAATCTGATCTCGACTTCAATGCACCTTTATTGATTTCGAAATCTAAGCACGTGTTTTTATTGATCCAGTCTCATCTTCAATCTTCGATTGGTCTGCTTATCAAAGCTACGTTTTCAAGTGGGTAGGATTTAGGTCAATAAATAGGATATGCGGTCTTCCACGATAGCTAGGAACAACAGTGTTATTAACGGAGGGTGCTGCAACTTCGGCATACCCCCAACTTCGGACGGGTTCTTAATTGTCTCGTTATGCAGAAGTGAGCCATCTTTGTTTTCAACCACGGTACTGAATAGAATCGTTGAGAACCCAACTCCACGCATAGAGCTGTCGTTTGAATAAAACACGGATTTGTGTACAGTTAACTGATGTTTGTTTTATAACGGGGCGGCACACAACACATCAACCAAGAGAATCTTGTTTATGTAGTAGCGAATGTTCCGTTCCTGAATAATCTACTATGCTGCATGGCGGGATTTAATATGACTTGATATCGATCATGTTTATCTCAGCATCAAAATGCAGAGACAATGCAAATGTACACTGGAAGCCGGATACAATCTAAAACGACAGTTAATCTACATATTTATACTACATATTTATACTACGTATCGCACGGCACTACAGTTTGCCCTATGATATTTGCTTTTCACGGTTTCTGTTTCATCCAATACCCAAAATTAGAGGAAAACAAAGACATTAAACGGAAGGGGTTGTGGTCCGTTAAGCCGTGGTCCACTGTTGTGCTTGTCGAAAAGGGGAATTTACTCGGTACAATTAACATGCAAATACTATACATAGTGTCTCTGTCTTCTCTGTCACAACCAGTGGAAGAATAGCTCTTCAGTGAGCTAAAACTGGATCGAGATCACTTTCCTTTTTACATTTTTGAAAAAAAGTTGAGCTACAAAGGGTAGTATCGAATGTTATCACTGCTTCATCTCGACATTTTGAAATGGAGCCATGGCCCGTCTACTCGTCAAGCCGGCGGCGCTGTAAGTAAGTATGACGGGAGGTCAGCCGTGCCCCGACCCCTTGACCTACCACGTCCCCCGTCTGTGAAGGAGTCAATTATGTGTTCTCTCATAAGTTAATAACTGTAATTGTTGTGGTCCCGGTGTCACTGAGGTCGGTCACGTCGCTTCCGCAAAAGAATGATTCAGCCACACACAGAGTTGAAGCGACGTGCAGAAAGTGCTGCTCAGTTTCATATTCAAAATTCCTTCCCCTTTTTGTTTTCCTTTATAATTTTGGCTTGGGCCACACCAATTTAATTTCTTAGTTAACGGATACTTTAAATTTTAGCACAAAAAAATCATGAAAACAGAAGGCTGGGGTAAAAACTTGCACCTGACCCTGTTCACTCCCAGAAACTGTGTGCACCAAAGTACTTTCCTCTGAGATTCTGTTTTCATGTTGATTTTCCAATCTAGCATTTTTTTAATAGAAATTCCGTTAACCAAGAAATTAAAATGGTGTGGCCTTGGCGACATTAAAACGGGACAAAATAGAAAGCCCGACAAAAACGCCTAAAACACGTCAAAAACCTACTCTCCAAGCAGAGTAGTGGGTCCGGCTGGTTTTTGACATGTTTTTAGGCGTTTTTGTCGGGCTTTCTACTTTGTTATAGAGAGAAAAAAACATGACAAAGTAGAAAGCCCGACAAAACGCCTAAAACACGTCAAAAGCCAGCCGGACCCACTTCTCTGGGTTTTGACGTGTTTTTAGGCGTGCTTTCTACTTTGTAATAGAGAAAAAAACATGACAAAGTAGAAAGCCCGTCAAAAACGCCTAAAACACACCAAAACAAGCCGGACCCACTCCTCTGCTTGGAGAGTATAAAAAAACAGCCGGAGCCGAACCTTTGCTTGGAGGGTATTCCCATATAGTCAGGGCGTAGTTATCTTCGGGTACAGATGCTTACTTGCTTTCCTTTCCATTCTTGATTCGTGATGACTACCCATGCCTACGGGCACAGCATAGATTCAAAACGTTATGCGGCTTTCTTTCTGACCAACAGGGGCATTTCCCGCTTGCAGTGTGTGGCCTGAACGAAGTGAAAGTTCAAACTTAGTCACGAACACAGACCACAAGAGACTTTCCTAAACCGACATTTTGAAGGAAACCCAAGCAATATTAGGGCCCGAAAATCGGATTTTGAAAGTCAATTTATTCAGTCATTTCTATATATGATTAGCACAAACAACATTATCACAATGTATAGCAACGTCCATTATGCAAAAATATGACGTTGTTGTGATGTGAGAACTCACTGAAAATCGTGGCCGGAGTTTTTGTAGGCTCGTGAAACTAAGGAGATCATCTTAAAATGCTCAAAGTATGAAGTTATTACGCACATGCGCTAAACAATGTTAGTAAACGTCACTGCCATAAAGATTTCAGTATTTTTTATTTATTTTTTATTTTGGGCATAATACTGCTTTGGTTGCCTTAAGCCAATAGCTATTTTGCCGAGTTCTGCCGAAACTACTTTTCAATTGTGGCATTTGTAACACGCCATTTCTGACTAGTTTAAAATCAAGTGCTAGCAGTGCCTTTGACAGGAATTACCAATCCTCTCCACTTACAGATGTTTTCCTTCAATTTGTTGTAAGATCTTTATTAAGCATCTGCCGAGGAGTCTTTTCTTATCGCAATATCCCATCTTAAGAAGTACAGCATTAAGGTAAGCACCTGTATTATGACTATACAGCTATCGCGGGGGCGAAGACAAAATATGTAGACATCTGGTGGCGCCGGATAAGAAGGCTATTAGATAATAACCGTCATTTACAGGAACTCAAGGCTATACTCAGCAAGTCTTCAAGGTCAGAGGGGATCTTAAGTGGTGTGAAAAACGGAGATAGCGGCTTTCCTTGTGTAGAGCAAGCATCTTAAAGACGTCAGTATAACTTATGATTGGTTCGCTCTCTTTGAAGACCGTGTTCACTACGCTTCGCCTGATTATGGAAATCCTCAAAGTCACGAAGATGCAGAATGATTCCTTTCTCAGCTTCCGTTAAGTGTCAGAGACGCCATCTTCAAGTGTAAGGTAATAAGGACGGGAGATAACCAAATGCAACACATTGGTCTGCGAAACAGTACGACTGATCGAGTAGACAAAGTTTCATCGTCCTTTCGGGCACTTTGCCCGGACTTAGTCTCCGAATATTTTTACGTCCTCTACCTGTAAACCGACATGTCAAAATGTAGACAATGATCAACTTTAGTCTGTAAAATGTTTTTATAATCATAAATGCAATGGCTCTTTCTGCGCTACACTTTTGCTCTCAACTCCTTTACTTTTGAAATTCGTTTATTCGTTAAGACCCTTGCAGTGCCTAGTGGCACATAGGGCAGCAAGTTTCCTTGCTGTTTCACTGTAGCAGGGTATATATTTACAGGGAGGGGTTGCTAGCCCTTCCCCTTTTAGAATTAACGTGCTCCTGGCACCTCCTCGAACACGGGGCCCCCATTTTACGTCCCTTCCAAAAGACGGGTGCAACCCCAACCGAGATGCCCTTCCCAAAATTGAACCAGGGTCTCCCTGTTACCAACTTATTGGAACCAGGAGCTCAACTGTCGAGGCTACCAGTTGAGCTATATGGTCATCCCTTTCTCTGCAATTGTTTCACACGAACTGCTAGCTTTCAATAGTGAACTTTATGTAGAGCCTGCTTGAAAACCACACCCATATTATGTCGCTACAGCTAAAAATTTGGTGGTCAACATCGAACGAATACCAGCCAACTGCTTTCCTGTATCACTCGACAGCACTGGGTCAGTTCAGAACTTAACGAGCTACGCGGCACACTGTACGCACGCCGGATAACCTAAAAAGGTTATAGCAGCTCCCTTTTGCAATTAAACGGTTTACTGGGTGATTCCACGTCATGAGTCCCTTTCCGTGAATAAATGCTACGAACAAAGCACCCGTTGGGTCGTAAGGACAGGGAAATATATAGTTTCTAATATGCTCAGCACGTAATACGTGACTGTGTCATTATTCCATAACAGCATAGCTTTATAAGACCTCTATAAATCAAGAATATCTTCACTGCTACTACTTCTATACATGGACACACACACACACACACACACACACACACACACACACACACACACACACACACACACACACACACACACACACACACACACACGCACACACACAGGTATACTTACATAAGCACACACACACACACGCACGCACACACACACATATACACACATATACAGACACGCACAGGTATACTGACATACGCACACACACACACACACACACGCACACACACACACACACAGACACACACACACAGAAATACTGACATACGCACACACATACCGACAGACAGACATACACACGCACGCACACTGACACACACACACACACACACACACACACACACACACACACACGCACGCACACACACACACACAGAAACACGCACACACATGACATGGCCTTAGGTACACTTTTCCATTTGCAGTGGTGACTTGGGTAGAGTGAATACTCATGACTAATACAGATGACGACAAACACTACATATACGTCATCACATACGTTAAATGTCGAGTTATGGATATCCAATACAGAGCTAACACGCGGCGTGCGACCGCTGAAAGACAAATATCAGGGTCCTTAAAATACCTCGCCCCCCTAGTGTGCCGTCAGAGATGATAAATGAGTGGCATCCTGACACCCTCTCCTGCGTTAAATGTGACAGAACGCTCGGTGGCGTTGTTTGACACTAAATTAAACGTCACTTGCCCATGGGAACTAGCCTGGAATCCAAACCTTTGGGGAGAGGAGACTCGGGAGCTATAAATATATACTATAATAGGTTTGGATTCCAGGCTACGTGGGAACCCCCAAGAAGACCCATTTTCGAACTTGACCTTCGTTTCCCCGACCCCCATCGACCTACTAAATTTCATCACGAACCATCTAATTTCTTTTGAGTTATGCCGCCAACACAACAAACCGACAAACACAAAAGGTCCACTGCAGCACCAAAAGAACCCCCCAGAAGACCCATCTTTGAACTTGACCTTCGAATCGTCTCCCCAACAGTAACTTACCTACCAAAAATCACCAACATCCGTCCATGGCATTAAGAGTTATATTGTCAACACCATCACTCCACAAATCCGGCCGACCAAAAATATACCCTTCTGCCTACGCCGAAGGCAATCCACCATACGAGAATAATCCACAACCTCATGTTTTGGCGTAGGCCGCTTCATTTACGTCATGAATTTTTCTATACACGTGCAACAAATACCGAAAGGCAGAAATACGTGACCGTTTTTCCTCCATTCAAAGATCCGTTTAAAAGTTGGCCATGAAAAACCTTTCCCTTTTATCGATTGGGAAAGCGCGCTGCATACAGTTTTCCCTCTCTCTCTTTCCGGACCCCCCATTTGACCAAAGTACTGAGAAACATTAGAGAGCTGCCCTCATCTCTAACCCGTTTGTTCGTATAGACACTCCCATTACGGGTTATATTGTAGCGTGAATGTTCATTTGTGTACTTGGCTGGGTTGAATTGAAAGGTTAAACTTTCGATTCAAGTCAGAGATTGCGAACTAGGCAAGAATACGCAATGTCAACTCCGTATGCTGACTGTTATTTCCTGAGCTACATGTTTATAACGTTCATTTTCGGCTTGAGCAAGTTCACGAAGAACTTAAAAGTTGTGCATAGTAATTGTCATTCACGAAAGGCTTGGTAATACGCTTGGCTAAGAGCGCAACAAATTACCGACCAATTAAAATAATTAGTATGCGTTTACGTTGCCTTTAAACACGTCAATGCACGTATGCAGACATGATAAGTTTCGTAGTACTTAATCTATAGTCAGAATAGCAAAACGTAAAGTTGAATATTGAAAAACAGTCGATAACTGATAAACAATATGGTGACAACACTAGTTATATTCTGCTAACTCCTTAACTTGTCATTAACCTATTGAAGCCAAAATTCTACTCCCTGAGTTAGAAGAAAGCACCAACATGGCCAACGTCTTTACAAATATTGCTGTCATCTTAAATATATCTTATGAATAAATGTAATCGTTGATAATTTTACTGAATCACTAAATTTAACGGAGTTGAAGTTGTTTTTAGGCACCCCGGTAGAGTGGAAGATCCTGTCCCCCCCTACGAATCTGTCCAGTGCAGTGGTCCAACATGGCTACCACGGACGGGAGCAGTGTGGTCGCTCGCGGGCAGCAAACTCTCGTCGTCGCCAACAATGTTTCCAACGGATCGGATCAGCCTCAGAACGGTAAGTTTGGCTTACACCACGGCCTCACGTTTTCCTAGAAAGTGGCGTAATCGTGGCGTTGAGGGAGCGGGTGGGAGCGGTGTCCGGGCGGCCGCTGTGCGCACGGCGGTGTTCGGTGTCCCGACCGCCGCTGCTCCGAGTAACCTCTCCCAGCGTGAGGCTGCGATTCCTCCGGCTCGCTTTACGCCGCCGGTCCGTTGAGACTAGATAGTAGGGATGCTCAGCACGCTAGATCTGAGACAGTGACGGTTTGTACAAAGAGTCATCCTCATCAGCAATGCTTGTACAATTTTATACACCGTCTAGTAGTAAGTATACAGATAAACCGGCAATCCAAAAGTGGGTTGGGCAACACCTTAAATTTAAGTACAAGCAAGAGATCTTTTGTTACAAGTAGACATTTTAAAGAAAAAGAAGCATATCTTATCGGTGTTATATCTATATTTTCTTGAATTGTTAAAGCATACAGTAGCTGTTAGAAATATATATATTATATTCACTGAGAGTCGAACTCAAGCCTAAAAGTATAACGCCCCCTTTTGTACTGAAGCTGAATACAGAGTGTTTTGGGCTGACTTCACAGCTGGTACGAAGAATAATGGGCATAGGAAATAAGATATTCTTTCATTCACTCTTATCACAGTTTACCTTTGTCCACAGGATGACTGCCATACCTAATGTGATACTGTCTAACATGTATGCCCTAATGCCAACATAAAAGAAACTGTCTGTTTTTCAAGGAATGAGTAGAGCAAAGTGCAACTCTACTCTACTCTAGGAGCATCTTCACAGCTTGAAAAGGCTGAAATCTGGGGCAATGTTGTAGTTTGGGGCTATTGGTATAGGATATAGGAAATTTAGATTTTCAGTTGTAGACAGGATTGGAATGAATATGCAATGTTTTGGGTCGCTACCTGTAACCTCTAGAAGAAATACAATCTCTCTGCCCCTATTTGATAGTCTGAGTTTGATAAATTAGGAAGTGAACTTCAAGGTCTCTCGTTATCAAAGGTCTAGGAGATCTCAGTTTAGTATTCTACAAATTGATGCTTACGTCTTACATCAAATGCTCATCTTTCTTTCGTTATTTTTCTTTTATTCTATTCAATACAACTGCTGGCACCCAATTTCCAGTTTATTATCCAACTTCCCATCTACTATAGTTTTACTTAGTACCTTTCATACTATGACAACTGTAGACCCTCCCTTTTTACGTCAGTGTATATTTGTAATAACACATCTTTAATTTTACTGCTTTATTAGCCACCCTCTTGTTTGAATTTCTTCTGATCTGTCCCGCCTCTTTTTGTCATGACCATGAATAAAGTTTGTTTTGGTCTAACGGTTGCGAGCTACGCCAGAGTTGAACTCGGATAATGGCCGTGGAAACTGGATCTCACTCGGTTTTGTGTGCGGCTCAGTCTACAAGTATTAGTGTGTGTGTGTTCGGAGCTAAATGCCAAAGGTTTGGCTACTCCAGACCCCCACCACATACCTCCCCTCACTAAATGGGTTAGCAGAGCTTATATCAACACTACAAAAGCCTTTAAATCATGATGGGGTTTTAATGTTCCCCACCTGGTGCTAATGATTGTCTAATCCCTTCCAAAGCACCAACAGTAAAAGACAGAGGGGTCCAGTTTACACTGACTGGTTGTCAGGCTGGGGTAAAGAGTTTTGTTTAGATCTATACAATCTAATCATAAATCTATCACAAAGGTATGTCGACACAAGGCACGTGTATATTTATGTTTGGATTGTTTAATCCCCCCCTTGTACAATGGGAGGCTAGGGACACGCCATGGCGGATATACATTTTTAGCTTGGAATACATCATTGTAGGCATCAAATTCTATAATTGAATCTGAGTTTGAAGCCCTGTGACAGCGTACGTGTATCATCTCACATACCTTCCTCTTTCCAAGCATGTCAACATCCATTTTCGCCAGCTTAGTCCCATGTCCTATAGCCCACTTGGTGGTCCTTGTGTACAACGAACAAATTAAGCCATGGAAATATCAATGCCTTGTTGAAATATTGATTCCCTATCACAGCTGTGGCCTGTATAACCCCCCAGTTAGCTCAATTTACCAGCGGCAGTGCGTATGGGTCCTTACTCCACTGTTGCGGAGTATTCTTGACCTTTCGCTGATCCTGCGACATAGTTATTCTCACTAAATAGCTAGGAAGAATTAGCTTGCCCAAGTGGTGATTGTTTATGATGTGTGTACGTTGCCCTTGAAACGTGCCTAAAAACATAACAACATTGAAGCCTTTCAGTATCGGTCACACACGGAGAGTTTTGTGATGCTAAGTATACGTGACACCCTTTTAAACTTACCCGGCAAGACCGTAGTTCCTTGTACTGTTACGAATTTATTTCCACAGCTCTTTTGAAATGTTACCGGAAAGTGTAACTGACTGAAGTATTTTTTCACTCCAAGCTTTGTGTACATGGCTTGGCAAAACTTGGGATAACACCATAGGGACAAGGAAAAATTGGGTAGGTTTATTGGTTTATTGGTAAAAGGACTCCATTAGTGAGTACACGAGTGTACTACACTACTCTTCCTGGAGTCACATCATGCTGAACATACAGATTACATTGGGACACATACACATAACATAACATTACATGATATGTACATATTTACATCAATTTCAAATTTCAAATTGCTACCATATCATAATGTTTGTGTCCATTTTTACTCTGTCTCTGATGTGTATTTTGAATGTGGATGGTACAGATGTTCTGATATGATATGGAAGAGCGTTGTATGATTTTGAGCACCGGTAGAGAAAAGACTTTGTTGCAGCTGTTGTTTTAGGTTTTGGCAGTTTGAAATCGTTCCTTTTTGAAGATCTTGTGCTGTAA
This sequence comes from Branchiostoma lanceolatum, assembly GCF_035083965.1. Taxonomy (NCBI): domain Eukaryota; kingdom Metazoa; phylum Chordata; class Leptocardii; order Amphioxiformes; family Branchiostomatidae; genus Branchiostoma; species Branchiostoma lanceolatum. The sequence continues at coordinate 14,692,416 of NC_089731.1, forward strand.
GTATGTTGGTCGGATACGAGGTATAGTTTACTGTGGAGAGTGGATGGTTGTTTGAAGAAGAGTAAATGTCTCAGTGTAAACTTTTCCTAGTATAAGCCAACATTTTAAGCAAGTTGTATTCTTTTCTCGTTTCTTTTGCTTGTGGTCAAACTTGATGTCAAAATTGTTAACCTTTTGCGTGAGGCCTGCCGGGTATAGATTTTCTGACAAACTCTTGAACTTCACCTTGCTACTTTAGAAATTCAGTCCAGAAACAAGGCCAAAGGTCGTATAGCCCCAGAGCAGTCTCTTGCATATCTTTCTTTGCTAACTAGATACTGGCAAGTGAAGTGTCATCACCCTCAAGTGTTATGCATGCAAACGCCTATCTGAGTCAGAACCCAGTGGCGATTATGGCTACTTTGAATGCAGGGATGGGTAGAATGGTAGTTGTCCTGCATTTCTAGAGTCAGGCAATTTGTGCAAACTTATGATTTGTATCTCATAGCAGTGACAGCCTGCGTGATATTACCTCCTCCAGCATTTCTGTAAGTGTTGGTACTCAAATAATCAGTGCTTTTTCCACGATTTACACAGCATATTCTGACCCGTATGTCTTTAAAAATAATGTTTAATTTGCAAGTTCTTGCCCTAGCGCTAATTGCAACATGAAACAATGCATAGAAAGGGTATACTCTACGGATAGTGCGAGTTAACAATGTTGACAAGTAGAACAAATGGCAATTCTAAGAACTACTACGAATTCATTTTTCAAACATCTTAACTACCAGCAAACCGCATGTAAGACTGACAGGACTGTACTTATCATGGCCGCTATCTTGACAGTAGTCGATATGTATAACTCAATTGTAGTACAGTAATTACTCCCTTTGCTATTCATTAATGTCATGATTTTCGGAGCTGATACGGCAAGGATAGTCTGTATAACGCAAACTCCAGCTGTCCGGGGATTTCTGTCCCCTCACTATGTGGTTACAGGGCAGCAAGCCGTTACAGGAGCTTGATTAAGTTCAGGCTATGGCCAGGATGGTTAATAGAAATGTTTACTTTTGTGTCAAGGTTAGGAGCAAGTGTCCTTCATTATATTGTGTACTGTAATTGACTTTTCCTGGATCGAGTAAAGCATAGGTGGTTTGAATTAGCCCCATTTCCAGAAATGCCACGTTAATAGGCTACCTTACACTGCTAGAGTGAATCCACTTAGGAAGGTTTTTAACCTGCATACCATCTGTCAGTGCCAGGATTGCAGTGGCTGGGTGTAGAATTATGGGTGTACGAAGTTCAGTAAGCTCGGCCGGTTAAAGGCAACCAAAGCAATATTGCAAAAAATAATGGAAATAAATAAATGCTGAAATCTTTATGGTAGTGACATTTACAAACATTGTTTAGCACATAACTTCATGCTTTTAGGATTTTAAAAACGTGCAAAATCGTGCCATATGATGATCTCCATAGTTTCACGAGCATACAAAAACTCCAGCCACGATTTTCAGTGAGTTCCCACATCACAACAACGTCAAATTTTTGCATCATGGACGTTGCTATACATTGTGATACTGTTGTTTTAACTAACCATGTTTAGAAATGACTAAGTAAATTGACTTTCAAAATCCGATTTTTCGGACCCTAATATTGCTTGGGTTTCCTTTAATGTATAAAACCTGGTTTTTCAGTTCCTTCCTTTAGTCACTGACGAAAGACAGCGGGTGCTATCTGAAATGTCTGACTGTTTCAAAATTTTATCCAGTTGCGTGAGTACTAGTAGCTATTTTTGGCATACCTAGGCCGATTAATGTTTTAGTGACTTCAATTGAAATTCTCTCCATATGGCCGCATTTTCTTTCCTAGTTAACTAATAGAATTTGATACACAAGACTGAATAAATGAGAAAATAAAATCCTTGAGAAAATGTAGAAACAATGTTTTTGTGGTAAAAATTCAAATTTGTGATCGGTTTAAGTGCAGTCCTTGAAGTTGTAAACAAATATGTTTTCATAGTATAGTTTGACATGTAGGTAATTGTCCAGGGCCTGTTATGTAAACACTACTGCACGAAATGAAAACCTGTGCAAATAGAAAACGCTACAGAAGGTTTACCTGCCTTTTGTCTCACCTGTGTGTCTAGTGAAAACTACTAGTACATTATCACCTGGCTGTTGCCCACCTGTATGGTAGACACTTAGTATCGAATTGAAAGTTATCTCTGTGACAGTGTAAACATATGTGCTTGCTCTGTTGTCTAGACGTATATACCTACTACATTTTACTTGTTACGTAACATAGTGTAACCTTTCTTATTCTTTACACCGCTGTTATATAATACTGTAAATGCAGAAATGTTCGCAGTGGTTTTATGTTCACGGTTTTCACAGTGACCGTTTCTCAGCGAACTGAAAACCACTGCAAACATTTTTGGAGGTATACATACATGTGTAGATCTGTATAACGTTAGCCAGTATAACCGCCCTTCGGCATAACACACCAGCTCCGATATAAAAACTGGATGACAAATATTGAAATATCTGACAGTGGCTGCTAGTTTTTACAACACTCTTGCAGTAATACATGCTTTGTGAAAATTTGTATTGAATTTTGAATACTATTCCCAGGGCTAACCCTTTGTAATAGCCTTCGGCTAGTAGGGTAGCCCTGGCTGTACTTTTTCTCAGCCAAATAAATAAATCAAATCTCTTTAAAATTTCCACTTATAATATAGCTATAACTATAAGGGCAAGGACGTTCACTATTACACAATGGACTCAGCAACGTTTGTTTCCTGAAAAGGCTTGGAACGATATTGGGCAATAAATCAAGACCCCACACCTGGCAATGGTAATTCAAGCTTTATCACTGCTAGCAGTGCGTTACCACCTATAGAGCTGACGTCTTGTTGCAAGCGTAGATAGGAAAGACGTTTCACAGCCAGGTATATATCATTTTGACATCAGCATAGGATACCATTTGGCACATGGCATGCCTGTAGATAGATTGAAATATGTTTTCAAACTGCTCTCTTCATTCGAAATCGCTTTACGTACTGGGGTAGCCTATAGGGACTGTATGTAGTGATTTAATTTTCAAGTGATTCTAGGTTGTAAAGTCTAGCATAGTTGTGGCTATGTCATCTGTGTCCATCATGGTATAGTATACGAGTATATGGTTTATATTCAATCAAACCTTTTCAGCCGTTTACTCTTTTTATATCCAGCTAGGGATTTTCACCAAGTGTAACTGAATAACTACATGTCATAAACTTGCAGTAGATGGATTCTGTTTTTATTCAGCTGTATAAAAAGGATATTGCTTACTTTAAGGCCACACCAATTTTGTTGTTGCTTCTAGGAATAGCCTCTCCTGTTTTTCCCATTTTGCCAAAAAACAGCAAAATTGGGTCGCTATTCCCATTCACAAATTTTTACTCACGATTTTACTACTTGTTCAGTTGTAAAATTTGGTAGCCACCAAAATAGATTATAAAGGCCTGCACATACCTAAAAAGTGTGGTCACATTTTATCATAAAAATTTTCAGTTGTTAAAACTATTTCTGAATATCAATATTACATTATATTACATGGCAAAATTGTGTTACTGTAATTATAGCACTTAGATCAAAGAAAGGGGTGCATTGCATAAAATGAGCCATACAAAGCTGAAACTTGAATAATCCTCTTATTCTTTAATATGTAAACCCTTATCTTCTCCCCAGACTATTTGCAAAAATTTTTTATTTTTTTATTTTTCGTCCTGTTGCTCCAATTTTTTTCTGAAAAAATCTGAGAATCAACAAATAAAATTGGTGCGGCCTAAGGATGAAAATAAAATTCGGATAAGATAATTGAAACTCTCTTTTGCATATCTTATTGGGATGTAGACTTCCTGTTCATATCTCACAATACCAGAATAAGCCCGGCTGTCTATAACACGTCAAATTGCTGTATTTATTATGATAAGTCTTTCCTCTTAGCTGCAGGTGTCTATTCTTTCCTTCCACCTCCGCTTTATGTTTCCTCGTTCAAACGTGTAATGACTCCATTGTCATGCAAAGCAATCAGTGTCTTTTTAATGGCGGTGTATTGAAGTGTGATAATATCCAATTTGATGGGACACATTTCCGATATCTCGTGTATTGGAATTCTGAACTGTTGAATGGGCGGATAACGTCCAACTGTCAGCGACTTGCTGCAAAGTAGGCATTATTGCAAATGGCTTTGAGGGTACTGTAAAACGCTTTGATATAGCGGCAGGAAAATATAGCGTTTGGGGGAAAATGGAGTAGATCACGGCACGTAATTTTAATGGTGGGAACAAATTTATTACTGTCTCAAATATTAGTGATCAAATATGTGCTATGATGAAATTTTAGCTGTTGACTAGTGACCGTTAAATCAGCTAAAATTAAGTTACAGTTAAGAAATGAAGAATTACAGTATTTGTTATGCAAATTTTTGTCAAACACCTTTCAAACTTTGGAGTATGAGGAGACAAGAAGTTCATAATGAGAAATGAATTGTTCTCAAAGTTAAAAAATTTCACTCAACTGGAATTTTCAACCTCCGACTCAAAAAATTTCATTCGCCGGAATTATCGACCGAAGACGTTCTTGTCGTAACCACCTCTGCCATTAATACCTTTAAACTCCAGGTCACAAATTCAATTGTCTGGCAGACAAGCCTAAGGGAAACCTCTATTCTGGAGCAAAGTATGCAAATGACCTATAGTATGCCTTCGTATCTTAAGCATCTCAAGCGCATATACTATTTCCTCCTTCCGCGCCTCTGGACCCTGAGGCTACGACTAATGAAATATTTAGTGTCAAGAATATCTATGGCTCTTAATATTTATAATAAAAGAAAAACGTTGGTAATAAAAATATGAAGAGACCTGGCATCCAGGAAAACCAAACGGATTTTGGCTACCCCTGCCCATTCTATTGTCATTCCCAACAATGGTTCGTCCTATATATATTGTGTATAAATCAGCTGATAACTAGTAAGATGAAACACTGGTACTTAATCCAATAGTACCCTTTTTAGTAGATATCGTCGTAATGTAATATGATTACAATCACGAGCTCAATATTTCTTGCACGTATTCTTACAATCTCACATCTGTTGGTAACTTGTATTGACTCTTGCAAGGATAAAGTGCTTGTAAGTATTATTCTAATGTTTTATCACTGTTGGATACAGAGGTGCCTGAAGCAATGGGGTTATCTGAATGTTTTCTGTCAGCATGTCAAGCCGTTTGCAATCTGTTAGACAATGTGTGTGTCCTCAGGCAACTTGCATGCAGTATGATCTATTCACATGTCAGTGGCAGGTGGCGTCTCAAGGATTGGGGGAGGGGGGCATTTTCTGTTCTATTTGAAAAGAAACATATCTGATATTCTGAATTTAAACTCTCACCCATATATGAGGATTCGTCAGAAATAAATGCCTTTAGTATGAAAGCAGTTCCATTTTTGTTTGAAATGAGTTGAAATTTGGCACAATGTAATGGCACATATCTTCTAGAGACGGAAATATCTCAATTTTTATGAGCAACTTGATATTTTGATTTCAATTTCCACTCATTTCATACAAAAATGAAAATTTGACTAGAAACATTTTTTTCTCAACTCAACTGAAATTCAGATGCTATCGTATTTCCTTTACTCTGGTAATTTCATTTCTTTCATAATAGATTTTTTATTTCTTCAGACAGCACTTTACTTCAAATGTTCATGGCATTGCGTCTTCAGTATGTTTCAAACTGGAAGACCATATAAGGTGGGATGTAATTATATTGGCCTCCCCAATCTTATTTTTCACAACAACCCAAAAGAGAAGAGCATGACTTAGAGCTGTGTACCGGTACAGTGTACCGATACAGTACCGGGCACAATCAATTAGGTACAGGTTCTAAATACTTGACCCTGCTGTATCCTACTGGACCTGACTCAGGGGATGGCCACTTTGACAGATAAAATTGCTATGAAATTACCGTGGCAGTGCTCTAAAGCCACTCTAAAGCACAGAAAACACATTTGCATGGCTGGAGTCAAATTTTCATCCGTGTTTTCATAAAAATAAAACCTAGCACAATCAAATATTATGTTTTTAACAGTTCAAACATGCTTTTGTCCTTATTGAAAATCTAGCATTTTCCGAACAAGTAGTTTAGGTATACAGGTTCAGGTCCGGACCTGTACCTAAACCCGTGTACCTGTACCTGTACCTGTACCTAAAATTTGTTTAGGTACACAGTTCTAGCATGACTACATAAGAATTGATCTGAGGATGAGCTCTGTCGAAAAGATCATGCCCCCGCTGTATGATTATTGAATTTCGATGCATGAAAGTATGCCAAAAATGACATGAAATATGATTATGAGCAAGGATAGAGATAATGTGGAATGTCTCAACATACTTTTTTTTCAAACCATAAAAATTACATGAATCATTAGAAAGATGATAAAACATTAAAGACAGTGGTAATTGCTAATTATGATACAGATGGTGCAGATAAGTATGATTTTATATAGTACTGAAAGCTACTTATGTAACTCTCTGTCTTTTCTTACATAGCAAGTTGTGTGGGGTTGCGTGTATTTCCATCTTGTTAGACACAATGCCAAACCTGGCCTTAATCCGCTTAAGACCGTGTGCCCCTATCTCTTGTAAGTTAAAAAAAAAAAGATGCTCTGCTTATAATTAGAGTCCATCTTTGCCAAGTAGAGAAGACATTTTACAGTACTCTAGATCTGTTTCTCTTATTTCGTACCTCAGGTAATAAAACATTCTTACTCCGCTACATACATGTATACAGGCGGCATGCGTAATATGATTATGGATACAATATGTTATCAATTTGCTATGGGTGTTGCATCGTTATTCTCATGAATAGAACAGTCTACCTGTCTCACATGTATAATTAATGAGGTGTCATTTTCTGGAGAGAATTGGTTTTATGTTGAAAATGATGAGGACCAATTTAGTAATGGATTTGAAATGTGACATGTACTTCCTTCCCAGTTGGATAATTGTTATTGGAGGTTGTATATTTTTTTGGACCTACCACACCCACCCCATCTTCTAGTAGTATTAATGTTCCCTAGTTTTGTTGCTTTAGCCTTTAAAGGAAACCCAAGCAATATTAGCGCCCCAAAATCGGATGTTGAAAGTCAATCTATTTTGTCATTTCTATACATGATAAGTTCAAACAACACTATCACAATGTATAGCGACGTCCATGATGCAAAAATATGAAATCGTTGTGATGTGACAATTCACTGAAAATCATTGCCGGGGTTTTTGTAGGCTCGCAAAAGTAAGGTGATCATCATACGGCTCGTTTTTGCACGGTTCTAAAATGCTCAAAGTATGAAGTTATTACAGAAATATGCTAAACAGTGTTAGTAAATGTCGCTAGCGAAAAGATTTCAGCATTTTTTTATTTCCATTTTTTTTGTCCTAATATTGCTTTGGTTGCCTTTAATAGCTGATCTTTTGTTTAGATCTAGGCTATACTGGTGTACAGTTCTTGTATCCATGCCCCCTCTGTAGTAAGAACATTTCTAGTTGTTTGATGATACTTGACAATGAGGGGAAAGGAGCTGGTAGATTCTACATGATGGCTTTGAAATATTGATTGAATGTCCCGGAAAGACGACAACAATAGCATGAATTCTTTATCTCTGTATCGGTTTTAAGTTTGTTTTGAAACGATTTACGGGACAGGTGTGCCTGAATGAGTCATGGGGGATGGACCTTGTGATAACAAAGGTCTAGCTTTACAGGAATGTACGCCTCTCTGCCATGACGACTTCCAGGATACATAGCTATGGTGATCTACTCCAAATAATGATGAATAATTGAAACAATGATCTACACAAATGCACTCGGTGCTGATGTGATATTGTGCATGTGTTATGAGCAGGGAACAGTAATTTGACAGCCTGGATTAGAATTAGGATAATCTATTTTGAAGTTTATTATATCCATTGTGGAGATACATGCATTATTGAAATGATGTGACATACAAATGTTTTTTCTGCAACAGTGGTTGGCAGAGGGATATTACTTGAAAAGGAGAAGCAACAAAGACATTGGCATTACCCGTGAAGCACTTAAATTAGCAAGCTTATGGAATGTTGATAGTATATTTATTCTTGGATCGAAATCTTGCAATTAAAGACAGATTTAAAACTGATGCATTCCAAGGTACGAGACAAGTAAAAGCTACTGTACAGGATGTGTGAAAAAGTGTAGCCACCTGGAAAGTTAAAGGTAGCAGACATCCTTGGCCTTGGAAAGATGGGAATTTGTAACTATTAGGAGATGTTTGTATGTTTTTTTGTAGCACATAACTGGTAATCTACCTTAAGGTATTAAACACACCAGTTTTGTGCTCAAAGTGTGGCTTTATATATTTCCTCAAACATTGGACAATCACATTCAAGAGGACGTCCCTAACTGAAGCTAGGTACTCATTTTTACCTGAGTTGAGTGAGAAAATAGGTGTAAAGTGCCTTTCCCAAGGGTAGAAAATTGAGGCCTGTTTGGGATTAAAACCTAGCACCTTTAGATTCTAAGTCATCAACCCTAACCACAAGACCGCCTTGCTATCCTGGTGCAAGACATGATCAAGGTTGATAATGTCCTGCAATTATACAGGCAAGGTGAGAAAGACTGTTAAAGCCCCCCCCCCCCCCTCACTGGACCCGTGGCACACTGGCGTCGTCGCTGTGTCCTAAACTGGATTTGTGTTTCCCTTGACTTTATAATGGGAATATCATTCAAAACGTACAAGTATGACCAAAAAGACAGAGCTTAAAAGATAAGTTTTTTGTCAATGAAATTCATTGAGTGCTTTGTCAATTCGATCGGCCGCAGCGACACCGCCAGCGTGCCGCCGGTCCAGTTAGAGGGGGGCTTAACTCATGAATGGGTTGGGTGAAGTTTTTGGACTTTCAGTGTAATATTTCCCCTTCTTCTGTTCTTCTTATTCCTGGTTTGGTCCCTTTGCTTCTGGCTGTACCAAAGGCTTTGTAACAGTGGTGAACCAAGAATGACTCCCCACCAGTTAATGCTGCTGTACTATGGTAACTTACCACTCCCACCGCTGAAGCCAGTTGCCAGGTTATTGACAAATTTAAAGACTTAACAATGGGTGTCAGATGGCTCTGACAGGTAGAAATTGGTTGTAATTTTATGGCTGTCTAGGACAACAAAACAACTGCCAATTTTGGTCTGTTTCTATTGTTTGTATGAAATGGGTATAAAATTGTACTTTATTTTAGTTGTAATTTTATGGCTGTGTAAGACAACAAAACAATCTAGAATTTTAAGGTCTGTTTCTATTTTTTATATAGAATTGTACTTAGATTTAGTCTAGATTTAACATACAGATCTTTTGTACTACAATTCTTTTTTATCCGAGTTCCTTAGAAGGAAAAAGTATGGTTCGGCCATTCTGTAAGCATATTTTTACAACGTGTATTCTAGATCTGTCTTTATGTTACGCAGCTCCGTGGGAAAGTGATAGAAATCGCGTCTTATCCTATTCGGCTGTCCCGGAATCTGTAATAAAGAAATGCCACATTGATTACCTGTGCAGTAATGGCATGAATGCAGCCAGTCTCACACAATATATCACCTGTACGATTCAATTTGTAATTCTCTGCCCAACTTTTCTCTCCCGATGACTGTCACAGAATCACTTGCCATCGGAAAGTCCTTGGCGGTAAGTGATAATGCCGCAGTTTAGGAAATGGCATTTTCCTGGGCCCATCAGCAGTGCCAGGCCTAGTCTCTATCCCATACATATAGAGTACTTTTCACTCCCAGGAGGGTTCGAGAAGTCATTTCACTCAGCACATTCTATTTTACTCCCTTGACATGTGCTCCACAGTTCAGAGAGTACCTTCTTTGGAGATGCGATACGCCGGAAAGGAGTTACGGAGAAAAGGGCAGGGAAGATAAGAAATCCTCCTTGGGCAGATAGGGAAGTTTTCTTTAAAAAAAAAAAAAAAGTCTGGAAGAACATCCTAGCTGACTGTAAACTCTACTCTACTCTAAGAAAAGGGCAGGGAAGATAAGAAATCCTCCTTGGGCAGATTGGGAAGTTTCTTACAAAAATAATAATCTGGAAGAACATCTTACTAGACTGTAAACTCTACTCTAAGAATATTTTTTTTCTGTATTACCATACTCTGTGTGTTTAGATTTGTTCATCCTTCCTGAAGGCAACTTTTTCTTTTTTTGCCAAACTTTTTTTTTTATTCGCACTTGCATCTGTTTTGGGGTCCCCAGAGGACGTCATCCATATAATCAAATCAACATGGCCTGATCACTAGTCATCTTCCCCAAGGTACTGTAAATGCAGAAATGTTTGCGGTGGTTTAATGTTCACGGTTTTCGCGGTGAATGCATCACCGCGAACTTAAAACCACTGCGAAAATCCATTCCATTGTGTGACTGTAGCGCTACTATCGTTTAGGCGAACTCAAAATCACTGCGAACACTCCATTTTCTCCCTACCGTGAAATTGAATCCTCGCGAACATTTCTGAATTTACAGTAACTCTTGACCAAGACCACAGGAAGAAGGCAATTTCTGTTTTGTAAACCCTAGATGGGTGGACAGCCTCTAAGGTATCCTTGTGTTTCCTCCCAGTTTGCATTCCAGTGTAGAAAGCTCCTTTCCAAATCAAGTTGACCAGAGTCTGTTGGGGAGACAGTTTGGGAAGACCTTCCTGACATCACCCATATGGCTCCGAACCAATTAGTACATGCCTGTTGCGGAGCGACATTGTCTTTGGTGCTTTCAAACAACGTGCAGAATTTGATTGCTGATTGATGTCTTGGTTGTTGACCTTGACTTTGAAACTGACCATGGCTGTGTGACAGTGGGGATCAACCTCCACTAATTGACCAGTCTAACTGGTCCGGACCTTTAGCCTAGTAGTTAGCGTGTTGGATTCCCAAGCCGTGTGGATCGTGATCGGCACGGGTTCGAACCCCGGGAGCGGCGCACTCGCCCCTTTGGATTTTGACAAATGCCTGTTGTGGAGCGACATTGTCTTTGGTGCTTTCAAACAACGTGCATAATTTGATTGCTGAATGATGCCTTGGTTGTTGACCTTGACTTTGAAGATGACCAAGGCTGGACCGATATTTACATGGTGATCCCTTTCCCTATGGGTGCAACCACTTTTCTGGAGGGGGAGGGACCGCTACACTGCATAATTTTTCAACGCTAGAAAAGCAATTATAGGATTTTGTATGTACATTATTTGAATTATTTTGTTGTATACTGTCAAAAGGTGGAGATATCTCAGCCTTGTCCTAGTATCTACGGCAGACATACAAACATTCTGTTTTCTCCTACTAGTATATAGTGGCTGTCACATACCAGGGCAAAGCCCTCTACCATTGTCAAACAATCTGGCAGGTCCCCTCTTAGTCTTACACAATCTTCCTTCCAGACAGACTCGAGGTCGCAGGTACACAAGACTGGGTCAGAAAAAGACAAAATATACGACAGATCAATAGACAACGAGCATGCTATGATTATCCACCCAGATGTGCATTATTTTCTCATTACATGACCTTTTTGAAGACGCTCCATTTATTTTTGATCCAATTCAAAGAGCATGACCTACTTTCATCTGTACTGCCATGTGGAAGGTCTCAAGTGATCAGACCATACATATGTGTGACAGCCCTGTCAGTGGTGTGTGTCTGTGTTTCTGTAGCTTCCTTAAGACAGTCAAAAGGTCAATCTATACCATTGCATCAAAGTCTTGTCTGAAGCTCCTATAGATTAAAACTAAGAAGATAGTATGTTTTCGTTGCCATTTGTGTGTCTGTGTGCCTGTATAACTTGTGAGGCTTTGGATGGGTTGTATTGATATTTGGTACGTGGGTAGGTGTCAGGAAAACGAAGCTCAGGTTCGATAAAGTGCCCCCTAGTGGCTTTCTATAGTACTGCAGAGGTACTTCCAGTTTTGATGTCTTTGAACGCCAGGCTAGAAACACAATGTACATGTACCCACCTATTAATTAACCAGCAATTTGCGAAAGAAGTTGCAGAAAACGTTATTTTCTAAATTTGCAAATGAAAGACAAAGGGACGTGAAGGAATGGCTCTATGTTGAATACTGTTGATAAGATAATAATGTTTGACGTAATTATCTTAAAGTTTATTAATGAGAATAAGTGGTGATTAGTAGGAGCAATTCACAATGGCGTTCATGTGAAAATGACAGCTGTTTAGCGGGCACACATCCGTCTCTACCATTGAATATGTCCAGAGGCATTTTGATCTAAGTTCTCCCTGTGTGCACTTGTTACGATTAATCTATCAGGCAATGGAGACCGATTGTCTGTATTACTGTACAACTTGTGGCGTCTGGAAAATTTGCGCAGACTTCTGAATCGATCTATCCATCACCCAGCCTTCAGCAGGAGACATGCATGTCATATGCTTGGGGAGAGATTTATGTACTCAATAAATCTGATGCCATGATTGGAAGTCTCATTTTCGTTTCAAGGCATCCTCATTTGAGGTGAAGCATGATGCTTTTTCAAGTAGCTAGTGGTAGTGCAATGCGGCTTCGCTACGGCTCGCGTTTTTGCCCAAGCACACCGGGTCACCCCTACTCTTCTCGATAAGTGTGTTGGGTTGCAGAGATTTGATGTTTGAGGCTAATGCCTGAAGCTCCCTCATACACGGGGCCACCGGCTTTACGTCACCATCCGAAATGACGAATGCAATCCCTTACAACATGTCCGAGCTGGAGTTGACCCCTAGGACCGAACTCGGTCCCTAGGATCCACGGAATTTGATCTAGATGGCAAAGCAGCGGGGTTGCGTTACCGCTTGCGCTACGGGGATGTTGGAAGTCTCAAAAGATGAAAAAGCAGTTATTCAACCTGCAAAGTCCCTGGTGCATGCTTTCCTTCCCGTCAGAAAGAACTAGTTTTGCCTTAGCTGTGATAACCTCCCAGATCACAGACATGCTTCAAAAGCACGCAAAACAAACTCTAGTTTGAATGTTTTTAAGATGACACCCTTGATGTAGATATTACTTGATCAGCATGACATGTTGAATGCGTGGAGTAGCTCTTGATTTATTTATTCAGTGCTTTGTATTGGATGTATAACCCATGGGAAACATAGGCAATACATACAAACAACGGGGATATAGCATACAGAATTACAAACAGTTATAGGCTAGATTATTACGTGATTAAAAGTCAGTTCACCCTTCCCCTACTAGGACAGATATATTTAATATTATGATATTGTCATGCCCTGTTCATATATCCACCTATGTAGGCAAATTTGTATATAACTCTGTGCAAAAACGAAACAATATCATACATTCCTGACACAGCATACTGTTACCAATATACTGTTCTAGAGCGTTAGCATGTACGTTATTCTATAGATTATTTCTACTGTAAGTCATAGCTTAGACTAGTTCTTTGTATTTGTTAACTATTAGCAGTCGTTTGACTTTGATGTGCGTACGTTGCCATACATTGTACCAGATACAATTGTCGCGCAATGAGTTCTTCTTCTGTGGTAGCGTGTGTAGTCCAGTGGTTAGCGATCTTGCTTCTGGAACTAGAAGCCCCTGGTTCGATCCCGGCTGTGTCGCTCACCCGACATGCACGCTACCGGAAAGGGTCGCAGTCCTTAGGACGGGACGTTAAGCCGTGGTCCACTGTTCATTGTGCTTGTCGAAAAGAGCTATAAAGGTGAATTTTCCCCCGGTACAATGAACCTGTAAATACTGTACATAGCGTCTGTCGTCTCTGTCACGACCAGTGGAAGATTAGCTCATCTGTTCATTGAGTTCATTTTAGCTAAACTGGTTCGAGATCACTGTCCTTTACTTTCCTTTCTATCTATGCTATCTCTCTATCTATCCACATGTTGCCCAGACCTCAGCGAGACAACCTTCACCCCCTGTAGTTGTGTAAACCTGTTCTAGATCCAAACTCTGTGGCCTTCATCCTCTGTCCATGTGCCAGCAGTTTATTTTCTTAAGGGATGAAGTTCTGTTGCCATCTCTGTGTGAAGTTTGCACAGTAAAGAATCTCCTGACAAGACTGGGGTATGCTAATCTCCGAGCGGTGGTGGGGAGGAGGGGAAACTGAACCAACATCTTTTTATAGTACATCTGTTTTTTTAATGGTAGTCTACAGTATGTTCTTATGATGAACGTTTTTGTACTATGTATATACACATCTGTTAATACAATAGATGATAATTGTACAGTTAGAGTTACTTACACTGTCAAGTTGCAATTTCATTGTTAGTTTAGACCAATTCAGCATTACAAATGTATATTAATACATATATTAAGCAAGGACTTTATATATTTTGATGTATTAAGTAAACAATGGGTATCATTGTTGTAGGATCATATAATGTTCAAAATGTCTGGTGTACTAGTACAATATCCTTTCTAATCCTTTGCCTTCCATGTAGTAGTTAAGTAGGCGAGGCCACACACATGTGATGTCTTTCTTAACGCACTCCATCCAAACGTTACCTGGTCTACCAGGACCTCTGTTGCCTGACAACTGCAACTTGCTGATGGTGTTGATGCAGAAAGAAAAAAAAAAATTGTCCCTAATTTATGAAGTCTTGAAATGTCTCTCATTTTGATAATGGATTGAAAATGGCATGTATACAGGCAACAGTAGCTTTGGAACCCACTAAGCAGAAGAAATGGAACATCCCTGAGAAAAACTGTCACCTAGGAAGTGCAGAAGGCCTTCCCTGTCAGATTTCTCCGGTGGGCCTCTGGCAGTGATGTTACAGGGTGGGTAATAGGACGTCCCTGTGAGATTTACCAGATGTAGCGGGCTGCCAACACCTTTTTAGTTTATATTCTGAAGTGCTGGGAACTTAGCCTGGATGCCAGACCTCCAATCTCTAAAATATCTATCATTGTGGCATCGTGTGGCGCAATCGGTAGGGTGTTTCGACCACAACCGAGAGGTCCCTGGTTCGAAATCGCCGATATGCACCGATGTTGTGCCCTTGGGAAAGGCACTTTACACGACTTTCCTCACGTCACTCATGTGTGAATGAGTACCCAGCTTCGGTTAGGGACGTCCCTCGGATAGGACGTTAAATGGAGGTCCCATAAACTTACCTATAATTGCTTGCGATTTGTCCACACTTCAAGAGCACTACTCAGTTTGCAGGCTCTTCCCTTGACCAACTTTTCCCTATACAGACCATGAAAACCTGTCCCTAACCTAATTAACCATTTCCTCCCTAAGGGATCGTGCTTGCTGGCTGTTCTAATACTGTAATTCACTTTAACTTCACGGTAGCAAAATTTCATGGTGTAAGGAAAATGGACATTTTCACTTCACGGAACGGATGTGTGAAGGAATCATAAATAATCACAACAGGTTTTTCATGGTGATGGTAAGTTCACGGTACAGAGGCAGGGCTCGAAATACTGGGTGCATGTGCACCCAGTGCACCCAATTTTGGAGCTGTGCACCTAATTTTTTACTGTGGGTGCACTGGTGCACCCAAATATTTTCGTACGGTTTAATGTGTAAAGGTATCACTGCACACTAGTAGACAGCATATTCTTGACATCTAAGTGTAAGAAAATAATAAATTCTTTGTTGTAGTACTTGTTTAAGGGATTTCAATGTTAGAATTTGAGTTAATTTCAATGTTGAAAGCTTCAAAACTGTGTGCCGATATCGCATGCCAAACACGCATGAAGAGGAACAGTAAGGTTTGTCGTTAGGTTTTGCTTACAATAGTTACATTCTACTTTATTTTATGTGGTGCACCCCAAAATCTTTTGGTGCACCCAATTTTTTAGGTTGGGTGCACCAGTGCACCTATTCCCAAAACTGAATTTCGAGCCCTGAGAGGTGACCATGAAAACAGTGAACATAAAGTTACAGTGAAAGAAACAAGAATTACAGTAGCCATCTACTTGTTTTCCAAGTCTCAGTCCCACCCAGACATGACAAATGGTCTCCAGACCAGTCCTGTACTGCCTCCTGGGGTGGTGTATTATAGGCCTCATTACCCCTATTGTGTCCAAGGTGGGAAGTTGTTAGCACCTTCCCGCCCAGAAAAGTCCCAAAGTCCCTGGCCTGCCTGTTTCTTGTAAGGGACTGCTCTCCTCTTCACAGCATTGCTCTTGTAGTGTTCTAGATATTGAAACTTTTGCAGCGGTTTTATTATCACAGTTTTGGCAAATATATATCTCCAATGTGTTACTAGTATATAATACTACAGAATTGTTTTAGCTGCAAATTTGAATACTGAAAACTTCCTTTTCACTACTACTGCAAAATAAAACCACCTTGGTAAGGGTAAAGCAGTCATCCTCAATATTGAGGTGAAGCATGATGCTTTTTTTAAGTAGCTAGTGGTAGTGCAATGCGGCTTCGCCACGGCTAGCGTTTTTGGCCAAGCACACAGGGTCACACCTTCTCTTCTCGATAAGTGTGTTGGGTTCTTTTACGTGCAGAGGTTTGATGCTTGAGGCTAATGCCCCAAGCTACCTCATACAAGGGGGCTGCCGGCTTTACGTCACCATCCGAAATGACGAATGCAATCCCTTACAACATGTCTAAGCTGGAGTCGACCCCTAGGATCGAACTCGGGCCCTAGGATCCACATGAGTACCAGACCCTAAGAATGATGAAGATAGGTTTGGGCAAGGCTTCTTGGTTTCGGTCAATTGTCTACATCACCATTCATTGCAAGTTCTCAAAAAACACAGACAAACTAGCATCTCATGAATAAATGAAGGTTCAAACAAACAGAACTACTTTCATCTAGCGTCACCTCATCTGTTTGGATCAAAACTAGCTTCTTCTAGGACCCGTTTTTTCACAGAAAAGCCATTAACACTTCTTTGACAGAACCCAGACATCAGAAGGTCCATGTATAGGTCTTCCTTTTCGTCTTAGTTTTAGGATTACAGGGGCCATTTGTTAATTATCTTGAAAATCCCCTCTCTTTCATTTTCCGGCCCTCCCAAATCCCGTAAATCCTCTCCTATATCCAATGATGAATCGCATGCTGCCTCTTTTTTTCATGTACAGTACATGTAGCACAGTGTAGGACTGGTGTGCATTTTTCACAGTCACCAATATAGCTCCATTTACATTAATCCGCTGGGTTACATAAATCCGCCACTTTGAAAAATAGTGGGTTTGAAAGATCTCAAGTACTGTCCCCCCAGGTATGAATGAATGAATGAATTAATGAACTTTATTGCTCAACAATTGTACATGGCACAATGCATGGAAACAATGACAAGGCAATAATTTTACAATGAATACTAAACTAGTCTATTCTCTTCTGAAAAACTATAACTACAAGAATATGAACGTAAATGGCATACTGATATAATAATATATGTTAAACGTTTCTGTCTGTTACAATACAGGAGTGCATTATACTGGGGAACGTTGGGTTGGAGATCTGTTTGGACGTATCTTTTCAGGGTGGCAGAATTATGTACCCTGGTGGAATTATGTTAGAAGATGTTACCATGACTTGTACAGTTTGTACAGTAGAGTCCATTCCAAGTCACCACACGTTTTTTAGTGATATTTGTAATATCTTCGAATTATTGCTTTATAATTATAAATTGTTATAAATATTCATATATGTTTGTACAAAAAAGTAAATACCAGAGTACCATGTTTTAGAAATTGTTCTGATAATTTGCAAACACTTCGAAAGTGACTGTCAATAGAGATCATTTTTTGGAATGAATTTATGACTTATGAAATTAATGGCCAGTTCCACATGCCCCTCAAGATAGTGGTGATTTTGAAATATTACATTAACGATAAAAGCTGTTAAACGGTGAAAAGAAGACAACGTACATCATCACATGCAACCTACATGTAGCAGACGATATGCCAAGTTACAGTTAGCCGTCAAAGACTGTTGGACCAATAGCTTTCAAGAGCCAATAGTACAGACCACCCAACATATGCTTTGCTCCACTGGCCCTTGATTGGGGCCCGGTGGTAATCACGTACATTACAGACCGTGTTACTTTACGACATATTCTCCCAGTGGCCCGTGCCCTCTTACATATAAAGCATGCTAGAACCTCGTTGGTAGGTGTAATTTGCACTTACCGGATGATTGCGCTCACCATAGATGATTAGGTGGCCTGTAGTCCTATAAACAAGGACAATTGAATTTGTGAGAAGGTAGTATAGGTGACCTGAGAGAATAATTGTTATGGGAGTGGTGACCAAAGTGCAATAATTAAATGTCCCAAATACTGCCCATAGTCAAAACACCCTTAAAGGTAGCCCAAGCAATAATAGGGTTTGAAAAATGGGATTTTGAAAGTCAATTTGTTTATTCATTTTATACATGATTAGTTCAAACAACACTAGTGATGTCCATGATGCAAAAATATGGTCGCCCTGTAGTTAAAGCCACTGCAGAAATTTTTGTACAATACTGAAGCAGTATGTGACGATAGCGCTGCCGCGAACTTAAATCCACCGCAAACACTCCATTTACAGTATGCCTTTCTCCCATCTAACAGTAGGTAACTTTGATACAGACCCCTTGCTGGGTTGGGAACTAAAATAGCTCTGAACGACAGACAGTATATATTTGAAGGGTCTTTGTGCAAGCATTTTTCCATACTGAACGTAGGCTATATTTAAAAAGACATGACATACCATTTATCAGAAAAATATATCTCATCAACATACCAATCAGAGATTCAATTCAACATGGTGGGTATGACTTTGTGAATGGTTAGAGTTTGTGTTAAGTGTCTAATTTTGTGTCGGGGACCAGAAAATGTGATGTTAAGAGGCATCCATGAAAGGTATACTGTAAATGCAGAAATGTTTGCGGAGGTTTTATGTTCGCGGTTTTTGCGAAGACCGTTTCACCGAAAACTTAACACCACCGCAAACATTTTTATCCAATACTGTAGCAGTATGTGACTATAGCGCTGCCGCAAACTTAAAACCACAGCAAACACCCCATTTTTCGCAAAATAAAAACCACGAGAACTTAAATGCATTTACAGTATATATAATGTTTGGGAATTCCTACTGATACCCTTCTAGTCCCAACATCAGCGCAGTTGTTAGACCTCCCGTGGAGTTTGAAAGGCAGATGAAAGTGAACAAATATAGAGCCATGTCACATCAGACTGCTCCCGTATGACTTATCACATATTGTAACTGCCACCTTTGTACTCGAAAAACGTTCACAAGAGCTTGTTTTGATACTTGCTAAAACCTATTATGTATGCATTTCGGAAACTTGGTAGTAAGTTTCTACTGAAGAATTATTAAGGATAAGACATTGTGGAAGCAAAAATGTTTTGTACCGGTATTCTTCCTGGAAATACATGTATACTGTAAATACAGAAATGTTTGCGGTGGTTTAGTGTTCGCTGTTTTCGCGGCGACCGTTTTACCGCGAGCTTAAAACCACCGCGAGCATTTTTGTCCAATACAGAGTATGACTATAGCACTGCCGCAAACTTTAAACGACGGCGAACACTCCATTTTCCCCTTAGCGCGAAATAAAAACCACATGAACTTAGATGCGTTTACAGTATTTTGTATTACAAATGTATCTCTTGGCAACAGATGGTGTGATCATTTGGATGTGATATCCTTCATACTGTGACATTAGTAATCACCATTATCTCTACATCATGCCTCATGGCGTGTAAAATTGCTGATCAGATGCACTCTGTTCTGTTCCTAGAATATGTGATGGGTGTACTTGAAATGACCTTGAAAACTCCTTCGAGTTCGAGCGTCATTTAGGCATCAAGTACAGCTTTTCCACATGGAAAGTTGCAAGAAATGTAACAACTATAATTGCGATATGTTTGTGCCCATGTATTTAATATTTTTTAATATTTTAATATTTTAAAAACAGAAACTGTTGTGTGAGACATCATCTGATCTGAATCAGTTTAAATTCCTCTGAACATTTCCATTTTTTCATATCAGCTTATCATTTTTCTCAACTTCAATTTTCTGTCTTTCAATGATAAGGTATTTAGAATATACTAGAAGGCCTAGGGGCTATATGTCATACTAGCGCATCCCCGTCTTGTATGACTGCCAACAAAAGGGTATGTCACCCCGTAAAAAGGGCGGTACAACCCCGTCTTAGCGAAAGCACGTCGACTGATAATGATGATGATGATGATATGTCATACATCGCTTAGTACTATAGAATGATGTTTTACTGCTAGATTAGTACAGTCATCGCTCTAATTTTGAGTGATGCTTCTATGTATACCCTTCATGAATAAAAGATATTCTTGATTACTAATGTCACATACAAACTTGCTTAACCTTATCAGCTGTGTATGAATCAAACTTTTGAATCAGTGGTAGGATTAGGCAGTAAAAGAACTCAACACACTTATCGAGAAGAGTAGGGGTGACCCGGTGTGCTTGGCCAAAAACGCGAAGCCGTATTGCACTACCACCAGCTACTTGAAAAAGCATCATGCTTCACCTCAAATGAGGATGACTACTTCACTTACTTACTACTTAAATTGATTAGTTAATTGAAACGTAGATCATATCTCTAAAGTTAGAGTGTTCAATGTTAAACAAATCAATTACGAGACATGATGGTGAATTTGGGTGTTACAGATCTCCATGGTGATTATAAACTTGCTCCTTCAGGACCATTGCCTTGGCTGACCTCATATCTGAGATGGAGTGTTTCTAAGGGATTGTTATGTCTATTAGACTAAAAGGGGGCATAAAATGATTCTTTTTGCATATCTACGTCACTTTGTAAGATAAGTAGATTGTAGAAAGTGTGGTTTGAACTGCAGAAAGTTAAGACACAACGCAAATTCTCAATTCTTTTTAAGCATTTCACAGGACCTAACGTAAGCGTAAATTCACATAACACATAAGCCCAGCTCCTGGACTTGTAGAGGTAGACTTGTATGTTATAAATACCTGCACAACTTCAATTTTACCTGTACTAACCTACAGGTAGTATTTCAATTCAAGTGCTGTAAAAAGTCAAAGTGATATAATGACATTGGAACACCCTTCAAAGTTTGTTACTGTAATGTGATTTCTTTTTTCACTGGGAAAATTAAACTATTTACCACAGGTTTTACTGTAGAAGACTTCTGTTGTAACTATATTATTGGTTGAGAGAGCTTCACACATTAATTTTCAATGTTGTATAGGAGGCTTTTAGCTAGGATTTATAGAGGGGGCACCCAAAAATGGGGGGAGGGGGCAATGGGAACCAGAGCTTCCCAATGTGCTCTATGGATTAACAATTACCTGGTAGTGTTGCATGTCAATCAATTTACATGCTGTTCAACTGTCTTGTATGTGGAATGGTTCATTTTGCGTGTGAGGGGGGAACACAGTGTTCATGTGTATGTAATAACCAGGGAAACAAGGTGTCTTTTGGGTGTCCTCTGCAAAAGAAGGGCTTCCAATTTCCTTGTTTTCTTACTGTAGGGCGTCCAAAAGACACCTTGACGCCCTGCTAGCTAATAGCCTGTTGTATAGCCATGGGACACCAATCATGCTCACTTCCTGATCAACTTACCTCCCACTGCCACCCTTTACCGGGGGCGTTTCGACCTCTAACCTTCAGGAGGAAAGTAGAGGTTTAATTTTTAAATTCCTGCCGTAAAATTGTCCCCGGGGGTTCGACTCATCTGCACTTTAATTTCGAACCTATGTCCCGAACGCCGGTGGGAGCGGTATCCATGGCAACAGTGACACACTATTATCAGGTAAGGTCTTTTGGGTCGTATATCACTTTGGGTCTGTGGTGACTTGCTCATAAATGAAATTTAAAGTCAGTAACACTTATGATTGAAAGTGTGGGAATAATGATTACAATATGAGAGACCTAGCCTCTGTAGAGGTACTGTCATATATTATTATCATTATTTATTATGGAAGACTTGTTATTCCAGAGATGCTTATGCATATTACTAGAATATAAACGTGCAATAAAAAGGCACAATTCACAACGTTTCATTTTAGGTTGCCTGACAGGTAGGATGAAATATGGACATTAAAGATTAAAGATTAGATACTTATTGAAACATGAACTGTTATCATCAATCTCTGCCATCTGAAAATACATGTTCATAAACTTTTTGTGGAAGACATCGGCGCGCCCATCAATTTTCGTCCGTTAAAAAGAAAATTTGGTCATACTGTAAATTGTTCAAAGCAGCTCCAAAATGAAAAAATGTAAGCTGTAAATTTTTATATATTTTGGAAAACGGATACTTATGTCATAGAATGCCAAAGTCAATTCCAAAATTAAAGATGTGAAAGAACAAAAATGAAGACTCTATTAAACGGTTTACCATATTTTGTGTGTTTAGTTTTGTTAATCCTTCCTGACCAAGTAGATTTCATAATGAAGGCAACATTTTTTTTTGCCAAACTTTTTTTTATTTGCATGCTTGCATCAGTTTTTGGGTCTCCAAAGGACGTCATCCGTACAATGAAATCAACATTGCCTTACAACAATTCTAAGTAACTAATCTACTCTAGAGTATAATAGAGAGTCAGTGTTACTTTACAGTTTACTGAAACAAAACAGAACTGGGCTCAGAAATTACATGTAACTGTCGTGAATAATATTGTAAGGAGGAGCACATTTCAGTATTACTGTCACTGTCTTTTCAGTGTCTAGTTCATCTTGTTTAGTCTAGTTGCCATGTGTCATAAACGTTACAGATCTTCTGTATACCCCTCAGATGTCTTAAATCACAGACGTCTTGAGCCTTTCTATACCACACTTGGCAAGGCAACTTGCATATTCAATTTGGTCCGAAACCTTTGCTAGATTTGGTTGTATCAAAATGATTTCAACCTCCTTGGTTGTATACTGGAGATTTGTGCATTTTTGCTAAATTTGGTTGTATCAAGGAGCTCAAGGTTTAAATGATTTTAACCTCCTTGGTTGCATTATTATTATGTGACTGGAGAGTTGTGCATTTTTTGCTTAATTTGGTTGGAGATTTGTGCATTTTTGCTAAAATCGGTTGTATACTGGAGATTTGTGCATTTTTGCTAAATTTGGTTGTATACTGGAGATCTGTGCATTTTTGCTGAATTTGGTTGTATATTTTGTTGAGATTTGTGCATTTTTGCTAAACTTGGTTGTATACTGGAGATTTGTGCATTTTTGCTAAATTTGGTTATGATATATTGGAGATTTGTGCATTTTTGCTAAACTTGGTTGTATACTAACAGTAACTGGAGATTTGTGCATTTTTGCTAAACTTGGTTGTATACTGGAGATTTGTGCATTTTTGCTAAATTTGGTTATAAGATATTGGAGATATGTGCATTTTTTGCTAAATTTGGTTGTATACTGGAGATTTGTGAATTTTTGCTAAATTTGGTTATAATATATTGGAGATTTGTGCATTTTTTGCTAAATTTGGTTGTATACTGGAGATTTGTGCATTTATGCTAAAATTGGTTATAATATATTGGAGATTTGTGCATTTTTTGCTAAATTTGTTGTATACTGGACATTTGTGAATTTTTGCTAAATTTGGTTGTAATATATTGGAGATTTGTGCACTTTTGCTAAATTTGGTTGTATACTGGTTATTCGTGCATTTCTTCTAAATTTGGTTGTATACTCTTCAATGGGGATTTTTGCATTACATGTACATATTTACAACTGTACTTCTTTATTTACCTATTTCAAATAGATTTTTGGAATCCTATTGATAGACATATAGGAGATCTTTGATAATAGAGACTGAACTGTCATTCAATTTTGACACTCTAGATCTGTATCACAGACTAGCTTGTCACAAGCAGGGATATATCATCCCATTATTAATGACATTAAGTATTTAACCAATCACTTGGGGGCTAAGCTGCCTAGGGCTACTAGTGTCCCTAATGGAAGAACCTGGAACTAGCAGATTATGGCATTACGTTCCATTGAGAATGCTTTCCCAGGGATCAGATGCCTAGTTTTTAATGTTCAATGGTATAGTTGGTAATCCGCTCCCATTAATATCTCTGAAAATGATATATGGTGTTACTAAGACTTGTAAGCTGTTGGCTTGCAGCATTCAAAGATGTAGGGACTTGTGTTGGGTACAAGCAAAGACATTTCCTATATAATGTCCTTGGTACAAGTTACAACACAAGATAGTTTGCAAGAGTTTATTAGGATAGCAAAAATTCAGCCATGGCTTGAAATCAAAATGGTAAGTCAGACCAATTTTTGTCCAGTACATCCATATTTCAAAATTTTCATAAAAGATTACATGCAATCTGGCAGTCTGAAATGTAGATGTAATAAGCTTCAATAGAGCATTATGAAATATGGATGTAGTGAACCGCTTATCAAATAATTGGTCCGATATGTTGTATAACAAGTAACCGATAATCTTCTGATGTAATATTTTACTGAGATATGGAAGAACCGTTCGGTTCACATATTTTGATAAGTTGCTGTTAGGGAATATGATTAGTAACTTAAGTTGCAGGGACTTAGATTTTACTGATAATAAAGACAAATTCAGATACCTAAATAGGGTCATAAGTATTCTAATCAAGGGTCACTACAACCAAGGTTGACGTCCTTCAATTTGAAATATTGAGTACACGTATCTGCCCATCTGCTTTCCATGTCCCCGCATGCTTATTCCGTCTTTACTAGCTAGTTTAATGGAATAAATAACGAGGCTATAGATGTCACCTCTCACCGTGATCCAAGCAATTACTGCTCGATTGTGAGCTGCGATATCTTCAACTCTCCCATTCATGATACTATGATACAGCTAAGTGGGCTGTAAAAACCTAGACGGCATGACCGTGCACACCAGACAGGTCATTAGATATTCCCAGCTGCCCGTGGCAAGCTCTGTCCTTGGCTCCCACCCACAATTTTACGACCGCCCTTGCCACCCGTACATTCCGTCCTGGACCAGCCCAAGAGCTGTCGTCCTTGTTTAATACGGAACAGGATGGAAACCATCGTCCGCTAAACTCGACGACTTCCATTCCTCCGCCTACCGGCTTGGAATACCGGAGGAGATATGCATCCCCACTTAGCCAGACAGTTTTTGAATTTTTCAAAACATGGACATTGACAGAAATGAGGGCTGGCCTGTGGGATCAGAAGTGCGTGTTATGCGGGCGGTGTGGATTTCACACGGTTGCTGGGAAGACCCTGTTGTGAGGGCTTAGGCACTGCCCGAAATAGCCGGGACAGATCGTGTTCCGTAGCACACATGACAAAAAATAACATTGGTGTTTATGGAGAGTTTTAATCATAGAAATGTAACTAGAAGCATGGAGATTGTTTAGCTAAGCAGCTGCCATCTGGATATATTTGACACATGAAAGTTTAAGGCATCAGATATCATTTGTAATGACATGACTATACTATCTATGATATTTAGTAGCACAAAGGTCTATAGATATTTGTCGGTATCAGATTTCATGATATTTGGATCCCAGGTGTCAATATCCTACATGAAATAATTTGTATGTAAAGAAATTGTATGTCTATTGTATTGTGATGTTTCCTACATATTTGCAGCAGATAGAAGATTATGATATTTGCAATAAATCTTACTCCTTGCTAGGCCATTTTTATTGAATGGCTCGATACGTGTGGTGGGTTCTTTAACGTGCTTGAGGTGTGGCTCTCTTGAACATCATATCTCTGGCTTTATGTCTTATCCGTAGGTACACTCCCAACCAAAGTTAGGTACTCATTTTCACCGAGTGTCGAGTGAGGAAATAAATGTTAAGTGCCTTTCCCGACGACACAACATTGAGGCCTGTTACAGATTCAAACCCAGAGCTTTTAATTAGAGGTCTGTGTAGCAAAACCTTTGTTGGATCCATTGGCATGTGTGGTGGCCTCCATCTTGATTTTGTGACGTCGCAGGGTAGCCATACCATTTGATTGGGAGGGGTGTTTTTTTGGGTTGCTAGCGTTCTCTCTATTTTCAAGGAATCGGCATACAACTATCACACATTCAACTCAAATAAAAAGAAAAATTCAATACCAATTCACATTTATAAAATGACCCCGTAATCGCTAAACTAACATAGCAAACCTGAAGTATATGTAGCACTAATACTTAACTCTAGTTTAAATTTAGATTTGAAGCCAACAACCCTATCCACAAGACCAACTTGCCACCTAAGAAATGTATGTACGCAAGATTTACGTACAGCCAATCCCTCAGGGAAATAACCAAGACATACGCAACATGGTCTTTTGAGAGAGTCGTATGATTTTGGTTATATCCCGAGTACTGACAGTCTGAGCTGAATATTACATGTTCCTTCCATCTATTACTTCCACTTCGCTGAAGCATGAAATTGAAGTGAAAGTTAGATGGAGTGTTAAGGGAGAAATAACAGGAGTCTATAATTTATCTGTGCATTCTGATCTGTTACAACTTCTGAAGAAAAATAGATGTGCCAGGTACTGTGGCTATGGTCTGTTAACCCAGTTAATAAGACACATTAATATAAATGTCTTGGTCCAAGCTCACACTAAAACAAAACGTCTATGAATGTGGGTGGTCCAAAGTATGTGGTATGGGTTATATACACCATAATTTAGTTGTCAGCATACCTGTCTGTATTGTTATTAGAATATATATCATTCAGTCTGAAGTTTCATATGTGTGAACAAAGATATTCAAAATCTGATTTCAAACCTCCTTGATGTGAAGGATCTTCTATTTCATTCAGTACGAGCGCAACAAAAATTAGGAGAGCCCTTGAAAAAGAGATTTAGATTTATACATAATAAAGTATCATATTCTTTTAAATATTGTTTCTGATTTCAAACTGTTATGACAAACACTTCAAAAGTTTTTTCTGTGTTAGGTTTTAACAGTACTGAGATTAGGTTTATACATAACAAAGTATCATATTCTTTTAAATATTGTTTCTGATTTCAAACTGTTATGACAAACACTTCAAAAGTTTTTCTGTGTTAGTTTTACAGTCGTATGGCTGATATACATCAAGTTTGAATAGTTCCTATCATATCTCGCCTACAACACCTGTTCTAATTTATCTTAAGCAGACATCTGACTTCTAATCTGCACATGTAATCAGTGTTAAGAATTGAACCTGACTTGTGAATGTAAAATATCCAAAAGTAATTTATGAACTATGAGAATCATTTTTAAAATGTTGGCAAGGAACACGCTTGTACTCATATAATAATTAGTAAACCAGCAATACAGCTTATCAGTAACGATAGAATTTTTTATATGCTGTAAATGCAGAAATGTTTACGGCGGTTTTATGTTCGCGTTTTTTGCGGCGACCGTTTCACCACGAACTTAAAACCACCGCAAACATTTTTGTCCAATACTGTAGCAGTGTGTGACGATAGCACTGCCGCAAACTTAAAACCACTGCGAACACCCCATTTTCGCCTTAGCGCGAAATAAAAACCATGCAAACTTAAAATGCATTTTACAGTAACCATAGCAAGATTCGATTGGGAATTTGTTTGTCCAATATGCAAAAACAGAAATCAAATTAGATGTACATTTTGTACTATGCCCACCTCCCATGGAATAATCGCTTTCTTCATTTTTGGACAAATCGATTTTGATAGGGAGCATGATGGGGATGCGAATGGGTGATTTATATGGAAGACTTATCAAGTTAGTATCCTGACCCCTTGGAACTTTATCAAATCTCAGCTCTCCAGGGATGGCAGGTCATTGATCGGGAGGTGTTGAGGTTTTCTTAGGCCACACCGTCTTTGTTATATTCCCTCCCTACACCCGTTATAGGGGAAATGTATTTTTTTTTGAAGGTGTGTTCTTCTTCTTTTTTTCTTCTTCTGTCAAAAAACCAAGTAGATGTAGGGTGGCAGCTCTATCAATGCAGAAGCTTATATTTCTCTTACGATAATTCTATGGATGTCATATTTTATATCAATAAACCATATTGGAGGTGTAGGTAGCTTTAGGAAAGGTGAATACAATGGAATGTGTTTAACGCTAATGAGGACCTCATTTGCATATTTTATGCAGAAGCTTCATATTTCTTTTGTGGTAAATGGTAGGGACTTCATGTTGGACATAGAAGTAGCTTGAGTAAACAACAACGCAGTTTCTTTTATTGATGGGAGGGAAATATCTTGCATTTTCTCGAAAATGTTGGCCTTCTAGTTTTTTGGTATAATGAGTCATTATTATTTGGTCTCAGGGCTTAATGTACAGGAAATGCTGTATGATCTATGTGGCCTGTTTAGCGAATTGGGTAGTAGCTTTAATGCTTAATAAAATAATAACTGATATTAATGATATCTGAGGACGCACATACACGTGCTTCGGCGTCTGTAAACATACAATAAACTGGATGTATGGACTCCATTATATGCTCTTAATAGAAGACGTGACTTCGATGTTAATAGTCGTAGATTTGTGTTCTCTGAATGATAAAGCATTAGAAAATGGATTAAATATTGCAGTACCAGTGGTGATGTCTGTGATAGGGTCTTCCATTATAGATGAGGGAAAGTTGCCAAGTTCACATGATTTCCCAGAAGTGTGTCTTTTTATTCCGTCAGGATTTTCTTACAGGAGTTTCATTGTCTAGACTTTGTGCGCACACATACGTGGACGTGTAGTCAAAACGTTGAAGCCTGTAGATAAATACTGAGCGTGGGTAATGATAGATGGATTTCACATGTATCATTTCTCCCACACTACCTCCCACACACGGACTTCAGAATGTATACATAGTCAAGTAGGTGGGGGCGTGAGACAAATCACTTGTGTAACCCAGGACTTATGTTTGAAAGTTTACATACCAGGTAAAAGATACAATGTATAAACCATACCTTAGGCCACACCATTTTAATTTCTTGCAATTGGTTAACGGAATTTTAAAAAAAATGCTAGATTGGAAAATCAACAGGAAAACAGAATCTCAGAGGAAAGTTTGTACTTTGGTGCACACAATTTCAGGGAGTGAACAGGGTCAGGTGCAAGTTTTCACCCCAGCCTTCTGTTTTCATGATTTTTTGTGTGCTAAAATTTAAAAAGAAATCTGTTAACCAAGAAATTAAATTGGTGTGGCCTTACTCCCACCAGAGACATACCAGATTGCAGGACCAATACAGGATTTGTGTCAAAGTTCCTTAACGTATTGTCCATGACAAGCTCTAGATCTTCATATTTACAACTGGCTCTGTGTATCTCCCTTCTATACTCGTATGTATAGATTTGCCTAAACCCTTGTCTATGTGAGGTGAAAGCAAATTGGGCCGAAGAGCAGTTTCCTCCTTATTTGTCCTTAAAGAAGTAACCAGAAGCTCCTTTGAGGTCAATTAGTGGAGATCTTGTTGCTAGAGATGTGAGATCTTAGACTTAACTGTAAAGGCATGGACCAAGATGTTAACACTGGTCCATTATGTCAGAGCATTTCCTTTTTGGTAAAAGTCCAAAATCTTGTCCTGTTTCCACTTACCACTTATAAGCACAGGACAAAACAGCTCATTTAAGAAATCCTTGCTCTCCATTCTTTATCTTCAAAGTATGGATTCAGTGTACATGTACATGTACATGTATATGTCCATTCCGGGTGAGGCAACATCTCGATACAGTGTTTTGGCAGTATCTTTTCCGATATCTGAAAATTGTTGCACTTGAAAGGTTACAATGAACTTACACCATTTCAAAATGATTTCCAAAAGTTTCATGACAAAGTTTTTACCAATACAACATCTGGGTTTGGATGATGATTTGATCCCATAAAATTATAAAGAACGATGGAATTCTCTCGCCACTTTGTCCGGTTTTTCGTCCTAAGTGATACGGTAAGGCGCTTGTGGATAGTTGATAAGTGCAGTTATTAATGCCATAAATATCGTTCGCCAGGTATGATTTCTGTCAAATTTTTTTCAGTGCCTCACGAAGTGTAGTCACATAAGAAAGCAAAACATCTAAAAAAACTGCTTCTTTATTGGATTTGCGGCCATAAAAGCAGGGCTTTCTCCAGCTTTAAATTTTGTTCTGTCCCACTCATTGGTTGGGAGCCGTTTTAAAAATTTTCATTGTTGAATTTGTCATTCTATTAAGCTTAAAAAAATACATTTTCATCAGTTTTATGTCATGAAATTGATATTTTTGGGACGTCCCAACAAGCAAATGTCCATCCAGGGACGGAAGGACGGGTCCTGGAGTCAGCCCTGCATAAAAGTTACGTAATTTTACATTAAAACTGTAGAATAGCTAAACTACCGTAGGAGACCATAATAAGTAGCAGGCGTCAGTAAGGAAGACAAGGCCATCTGTGTGGGCGGTTAGGGTTAAAGCCACGTGCTGTCAGCCATGGAAAGATTCCTACTAGTAGGTAATTGCTAAAATGTGTTGTGCCTCTCTTATGATGCAAAGCTGCTAGGCACTTTAGGGTAGACTTGATTCCGCATGCCACAGATTACAAAGTATATTGGTAGTTGTGACGAGAATTTATTTTATGTAAGACATGAGTAGAGTATCAATGGTTTGTGGTAGTTCAGGCAATGGAAAGAGCAACCTGGTATGCATCCAGGGAGTGATTGAACGTTCTTCATAGGAGTTCTTGAGAAGGAATCTCAGGACGGATTGCGGTTTTTACAGAACTCTACTTTGGCATGTCTGGTACGCTGTTACGTTTCAATCGTTCACCGTGACCGCACTGGATTCTGGGAGTCATCAAACTTTCCACGAGTTCCTGAAGGTTGTCGAATATTACGGACGTTCATGGAAATCACCGGCTTTTTCCATATTTGGTGAAACGAATATGTGACTGTGCGTCGCACATGACTCATCCGAATATCGGATGTTGCACTTTTGTTTTGGTCGTTGCGTTCTTGTTATCTTTGCTGCATTGAGGATACATGTGGCCTAGTGGTTAGCTATCCTACTTTTGGACCAAAAGACTTTGATTTCTCAGCCTCTTGTCCTTCAATGTTCTGTATCCTTTATTGACATGTGAGGCTTGATTCATAAATGTGTGCATAAGGTACGTACATATAGAATACAACGCGGGGTATTCCGTATCACCCGAGGTACCAACCCGCCGTGGGTACGGCTGGAGGGCAATCCAACCCGCGAGAGGGCTGGGACCGAGGGTGATGCGGAATACACCGTGATGTATTTCATTTATGTCATATACCCACCCGAGAAAGCACACATTTCAATGCGGAATACGCCAGAAGTTGAGGGAGTTTTGTGTCCTTGAACAAAAAACTGTAGCAACATTGATTCCAACCTCCGAATCCGATATCCGAATTTTCGACGGCGGCGCAACCGGCGCACTTGAAATGCATTCTAATCTATTCTATGGAAGCCCGTGTGATACAACTTAGAACTTGTGTGATACGGAAAATTATCACACGGTCCGGAACGCCCGTATCAAACGTTTTCGCGGCCCAGGTATGACATAAATGTATGTATCTTGAACTTGAACCTCCTTTATAACGACGACATAAATGTTTGTTCCATATAGAGCCTAAATTTAGCCTCGTTACACATCATTACTGGTATTGTAGACCACTTGAACTGTTACAGTGCATGTTAGAAAGACAAACAGGAGATCTTGTTCAAAGGAAGCTTTCTGAACTAATCTTTAGGCAAACAAGAAATGGAGCAAGTTCCAACGTCGAAAGTGCCTTAACCATTAGTCATAATGTTCTATATATACTGTATATATATAAGAGTGTAAACTTAAAGATTAGGTACAAATGCATTTGTTTGAATTCTGTTAAGGTCTTATTCATGAGTTTTTTCATCAGTCGAAAGGAAATTTCCCACCGATATAAACACATGTTCATGCAGCCATTAATTTTTTGGGGGTACGGATTCTTTTAGGGTCACCCACTCGGAGTAATACAAGAATGTCACCTTAAGATGCATAATCTAGATATGCCATAAGAGTCATACATGTGTGGCAAACCATTTCCTTTGCTTTTGTAGAAGGCAATAATTTCAACAACTTATCTTATGTCAAACTTCTATTACAAGAGTATAACATGTCATAACATTTAAAGGTCACTGAACGATTTATGTTGTTTTGTCTTTGTGTGTTTGGTACACTTTGCAATTAAACGATGGCTATTTTGTCATATGACAACTTAATGTGGATAGATTTTGCTTGTATAGTCACCCCCACTTGAGTCTTAAGCTCCTAACATGTGTACTAAAGACTTACGTTATGTGAAATTTTGTATTTGACTGTCTAAGCTCATTACATTCGTTACATGAGGTTCGTTGCCCCACAACTTATCTCAGTACAATTTGTAAATGTTTGTTGATGCCAAGGTATCCTAGCTTGTACGATGGCGTGAAAGAATTGGATTTTAAGAGCTCTGTGGTGTGTATGTTATTTCACAACGGTGCCAATTCCTGTCAGGATGTTATAATCTATAGAGATTAGCAGTATACCGTACAAGATGTTGTTTCTGATTGTGCAAAGATCAGTTGTTTATGTGGCTGCATTGTGTAATGATAAAACATAAGGTATTTCTTTCTAGCATGGCATACCAGACAACTTCAAGTTCAACATGTCAATGACCGCTATAGAAGGATATTTCTACTTTCACCTTTGATATGATATAGTCAACTTTTCTTGCTAATGTTGTGCATGTAACGTTAACAGCTAAGGGCATGAATCAAAATAAATTCTTCTTGATACATGTTAAAATTTCTTATTTCAAACTCATCTAATTCGTGTTCAGGCCACGCCAATTTAATTTGTTGCTTCTCAGAATAGCCTGTCCTGTTTTGAAAGAAAAAAAAATGGTTCTCTATTCTAGATCTTCACAATTTTACTGTCGTAGAGACATTTAGTGTGCAAGATGTTACTGTAATTACAACAGGAAGTTACTATTTGTTCAGTAACCGTTGTAAAACTCAATAGCCACCAAAATAGATTATAAAGGCCAGGCACATACAATATGGTCACGTTATCATAAGTTATAATTTTTCATTTATCAAAATTGTTTATCCATATCAATCCATATAATTATTTCATGGCAAAAGGTAATTTTGTCACTGAAATTATAGTACTAGATCAAAGAAAAGGGTGCATTGCATTAAATGAGCCATACGACTGGAACTTGAATAATCCTCTAATAATAATTATTTTTTATGTTATGTAAACCCTTATCTTCATCCCAGACTACGTATTTTGCAAAAAAACTTTTTTTTTCACCCTGTCGCTCCATTTTTTTCTGAAAAAATCTGAGAAGCAACAAATTAAATTGATATGTGAAAATGGCCTCAGGTGAAAATGGAGTGTTTGCAGTGGTTTTAAGTTTCCGGCAGCGCTATAGTCACATACTGCATTGGACAAAAATGTTTGCGGTGGTTTTAAGTTTGTGGTGAAACGTGACGGTCGCTGCAAAAACCCCGAACATGAAACCATCGCTAACATTGCTGCATTTACAGTATATTGCTGTTGTCGAGCTTGACGGCCCTTTGATTAATTGCCAAACGTGACGTCAGTGGCAGCCAAGCGCAACCGGCAATAACGTCAGTATGCCAAAGTTTAAATTACTGGCAGAAAACCTGACAAATAAGACGGGCTGTTGTTTATTACATTGTCATCAATCAAAGGATTTCATGATCGTTCATAAACTGCATGAAGAGACGAAGAAGCTCATTGGAGAAAGATCAGTGATGGGTAATAACTGCTATTCTCATAATTTCCCACCCTATATTGAATTTGGCAAAAATTTGTGAAATATCAAGTCAAGAACAGTGAATGTTTATAACTTTTTCTAAGGCCACACCAATTCAATTTCTTGGTTAACGGATTTTTTTTAAATTTGGCAAAAAAAATCATCTTGAAAACAGAAGGCTGGGGTGAAAACTTGCACCTGACCCTGTTCACTCCCTGAAACTGTGTGCACCAAAGTACAAACTTTCCTCTGAGATTCTGTTTTCCTGTTGATTTTCCAATCTAGCTTTTTTTTAAAATTCCATAAACCAAGAAATTAAATTGGTGTGGCCTAATGCTCAATGTACAATCACATTCAGCACTAGCCATACATGTATGTAAAAAAAAATGCATTAAATTGACACTTTGCCATTGACCATGATTTTTCCACATTTCTTACGAACAGCAATTGTGCATGGCACATTGAAGATGCAGATGTCATTTTTTTTACAGATTTCTGCCCAAATCTAAAACTGCTTTGTAAACATGTACCTGCAAAAGTGCACGCTTTCTTTGAACTCTTTTGAATTATGGATGAAAAAGAAAACATTTAGTGTCGGCGCCTCCAGCCATCATGTCAGTAACTTAGTTTTATCCCGCCTGCGTCTACAAGCTATTTGCGTCACTGCGATGTTCCGGCGGCGGCTCAAGTGCCTGGAGAATGGAGATAACGTCATAAAACCTCACTCTGTGTCGAAAGGAATCCCAGTTGAGACTGATGCACAGTGGTGCTCGTATATCATAGAGTAAACGTTTGAAATGTTTCGCTTATTGCCCAAAGGATTGTGACAAGCAAGCAGATGAAAAGTGGTGACTTGCTAGAGGTAGAAGGGAGGGTTTGACTTTGATACTTGGATACTGGACAGGAGACCTGGCACATCCCCGTCTTGTATCAGCCGTCTTGGAAAGGGTATGTCACCCCATAAGGGGCGGTATAACCCCAACGGTGCGTAAGCACGTCGACTGATGATGACTTGGATACTTGGATACTTTATTTCCTCTATTAGCAATCAGTGAGTGAATAGCTAATCTAAGACAAAATATTGAACATATCAAAAGAAGAAGATCCTCTGTGTGCTGTTGATTTTAACAATCTTTGGTATCACTGTCCATGTCATTTAAATTACACCAGAAGCACTAGAGAGGGAGAGACAGAGAAATGGTTTATTCAATATAAAATGCCATTGCAGCACAGGTGCTGAATTGCGGCTTCTGTACACAGTACGTCTTGCACATGTTATCAGGACTTTAAAATATAATTACAAATTGGAAATTGGATAAAAGTCTTAATCCTTATGTGATAAGGTATTAATAGGATTACACGAATTACACTAGCTGGTGGAAAAGTTAGAGTTTAACAACTTGAGACAGTTACTTTCCCAGCTTTTGCCTCAAGGAATTTACTGGATTGTCTGGCTTCCATTTTTTCAAACTTTAAGTCCCACCTGTCTCTTTGTCTGTTCATTTTCACCAGCATGCATTCCTATATATACAGGTGGCCCTTATAAGTTATAGCCAGCTCCTTGGAGGAGACATCAATCTTTTAACATTCAGATATAAATGTTCCACCAGAGGATGTGATGTCCTTGGTTCCACTAACTAACTATCTATCAGTTATTGATCCACAGTTTGTAAAAGAACCCAGCACACTTATCGTGAAGAGTAGGGGTGACCCGGTGCATGTGCTTGGCCAAAAACATGAGCTGTAGCAAAGCCGCATTGCACTACCACTAGCTACTTGAAAAAGCATCATGCTTCACCTCAATTGAGGATGACTGCTTTACCTTTCATACAAATGTACCTTCCTCGAGTACATGGCCTTCTTCTATCCCTCTGAGTGTATGCTGAAGCTAAGGGCTTAGTGCTAAAATGTAAGACGCAGCTTGAGATTATGGTTTATTGAAGACGTCTTACAGTCTGCGATGCGGTATTGCAAGGATCCGGTGGTGTTTATAGTCCACCAATGCATATCCTAAAGCACCAGACACTTCTGTATTACTAATGTCTCAAACTGACATTAGACCTAATAGTTTTGGTCCCAATATACAAATGTAGTGCAGGCATTATATACAGTAACGGTTGCCATATTGGCAATAGAAAAGTCACTTGTTTACAGGGATACTGTAAATGCAGAAATATTCGTGGTGGTTTTATGTTTGCAGTTTTTGCAGTGAACTCTTTACAGCAAACTTAAAACCACCGCAAAAAGCTGTTCCATTGTGTGACTGTAGCACTGCTATTGTTTCAAATGCGAACTCAAAACCACCGCGAACGCCTCATTTTCTCCCGCGAAATTAAATCCCTGCGAACATTTGTGCATTTACTGTACTAGGTTGGCCTTAAAGTGGTTTCAAATTAAAGCAACCGAGTTATTGAGGCTTGTTCGTCGTTAAAGTTGCAAAGATGCGCAAAGTCATCCATTAAGTTTTATGGTTGTGGTGCAATTTTATTGACTGTTACGCTTGGCTATTCTTACTTTCTTAATGGTTATGGTATTAAACTAATCATTTTGCCGATACGCATACTAATACTAAAGTATGTACTCGAGAAGCTGAGTTTCACTTTGTGCAGAAATATTGTATTTTCAATTCAAGTTCTCTATTGTGATTATTGATAATCTAGTTAAGGCCCAAGACACAGGCATTTTGATTACAATAGCGGCACATATCGGATTGTAATTTGATGACTGTGCTTGTAGATGAATGTACTACATTTGTACAGTTAAAAGTACCATATGTCACCATACCAATGTCCATTCTGTATCTGTATAGCATACCCTTCCATGTAATACTCTAGTTTTGAAGGCAAACAGCTTGGCAGCAGCTGGTTATATTTCAATGAACGACCTATCACGCCTAACCTTTGCATATCTAACTCTAGTATTAACTGCAAGCATTGTTTAAAGCTATATACTGTAAATGCATTTAAGTTTGCATGGTTTTTATTTCGCGCTAAGGCAGAGTGTTCGTGGTGGTTTTAAGTTTGCGGCAGCGCTATAGTCACATACTGCTACAATATCGGACAAAATTGTTTGTGGTGGTTTTAAGGTCGTGGTGAAACGATCGCCGTGAAAACCGAACATAAAACCACCGCGAACATTTCTGCATTTACAGTAGTTAGGATGCCTCTACTGTACTTGGTTTGACCTTTTTTCTACACGCCTTTTCTTGGAAATTTTTGAATGAGTCTGGTACATAAAAGTCTGTACATCACCTGATGATGAAACTGGACCGGTCCATTTCCCCAGGGGGTGCCCTCCAGCTGTTGGGGTCCTCAGCAGGATACCACCATCTATGGCCGTCCCTTCTATATTTTACTACGCCCGCAATACTTGGAAATCTTTACGTCTGCAGTCAGATTTTGCTTGCTTGGGGAAGGATTACAACACAGATACAGTAAAGCTTGTGCATGGTATTTCCTGTTATTTTTACAATATTACCTGATGGTCATTTAAAACCTTTAAGAAAAGATATCATGCTTTCCTTAAAGGAAATACTAAGACATATGTGATAAAGATTTATTCGCTTCGGCCAATTGCAAAGCAACCTGGTGACCTTAAGGATAGTAAATACTTTACTGCCTTTTTGTAAAGGCCAGAGTTTAAAGCCTTTAAGCTAATGGTATGTAACTCTGTCATCTTCTGGCTTCACAGACCCCTTGGTTCTTACCGAATGTTGAAAAAGAAAGATCATTCAATCCCCCTGTTTTAAGTAGATGAAAAGACAGCTGTTGCTTGAATTCAAGCGGCTCTCTGTTAAGTCTCTGGCGGCCATTTCCTAACCCGAAGGCAAAGAGAACAGTACAGGGATCAAGGCTTTTCCAGAGAGCTGTCAAAATCATGAATTCTACCACAAGTAAGTTGGTCACAATTTGTCTAGTTGTTAGAGCACAGGTGTTTTATTTCATCTATTCTTAAATGACAGGGACTTTAGCCTTAAGAAGTACTGTAGGGTAATTCCATGTCTTCTTGTTGGTTTAAATTCTGCTAAATAGCAGAGTTTATTGGAACATGTACTAGACAATTTCAATCAAAAAAGATAAAATACTCGTCTCACAGAATACAATGTACTTAAAGTCAATACAGTAGATAGTAGCTTGTCGTGGCTTGTATTCTTAGAACGAGTGGCAGATGTTTGGCGCAGATAAGGTATTGATCAAATCAATGGTCTCTCTACAAGAATTGATTTTTTGCATGTAGCTTATCTTGTCTATGCCTTTATCAATATGGACCACTCGTAACAGTGGTACAGGATTATTCCGTATAAACTAAGACTTAGATGATATTTGCTGCAAAATTGTTGTTACCTATTTTGGTAGGCGTACGATTTTAGATATTATTTTGCGGAACACAATGTAATATACAGCTGGTCAATTTGTCTCAACCATATTGATGGCTTGTCTCAGATGTTGACTCGGTTAAACTCAAAGCATGCAAGAGGAAGATAGCACACAGTTGAGTTCCAGAAATTTGTCTTTTGCTATTAGAGATGTTCTTCCCATAGAGTTTCATATTACCATTAACAAGTCGCTAACGGTTACCTTTATAAAACAAAGGTACATCCTTTAAGAGATTTCTGTCATCTTAAGGTTAGCGGGATAAATGGTCTTATGTGAGCTTAGGCGGAGACTTAATTCCCAAGAACTCCTTGTACGACTTACAAGCGACCTTGTGAATGAAAGTAGCCAAGTACTGTAAATGCAGAAATGTTCGCGGTTTTCGCGGTGAACTTTCAGCGCAAACTTAAAACCACCGCTAAGCGTTTTGCCCACCTATGACAGCAGCACTACTATTGTTTCAAACGCGAACTTAAAACCACCGCGTACACTCCATTTTCCCCTTAGGCCACACCAATTCAATTTCTTGGTTAACAGATTTTTTTTTTGAATTTCAGGAAAAAAAAGTCATGAAAACAGAAAGCTTGGGTAAAAACTTGCACCTGACCCTGTTCACTCCCTGAAATTGTGTGCACCAAAGTACAAACTTTCCTCTGAGATCCTGTTTTCATGTTGATTTTCCAACCTATCAGTTTCTTTTAAATCCTGTTAACCAAGAAATTAAATTGGTGTGGCCTTACCGCGAAATAAAAACCACGCGAACTTAAGTGCATTTACAGTATTGACTACCTTTCTGCAATTTTTGCGCAGAAAGAGACTAAGGTTTTGCAAACCTCCATCCCAAGTCAGATACAACATCCAAAGTAATCCGTCAATGGCAGCACCAATAACTGAATAACAGAGGGGTGATGAAACGTGCACAGTACATGGCACAGATACCCAATACCGCTAATAGATTGAATCAGCTTCAATGGTCTAATGTGGTGAAAAGCAGATGTTGGTTGTTATTGTATCTGACAGCACCTCTCCTGCCTTAGACAGAAACCTTCTTATCTTGCAGTAGGAACAATTGGTTCAAGGGTCGTCAGTTTGTCATCGTGTCAGGTGAAGGAACGCACCTGCAAGTGGGGCAAACTTCCTTCTGAAATAGAACACTGTAAATCTCCAAGCAGATGTTGGGGTGGAAAATCGTAACGTTCTCTGACTGGCTGCCGTGTTCGTAGCAGGTTTGGCTGGAAAACTGCTACGGAGGATTGTTTTCTTATCAGAAAATGTACTTGACTTTCTTTAGTAACTACTTATAAAAATGTACATATCAATTCAGATACTAATTTATATACTGGTTACACTGGTCTTCAGAGTCATTCTCAGTGATCACATGTGAAAGATAGTGGATGCTGTCTTAAAGCCCCCATCACAAATAAGAAATTCAGCATTTTCGGCCGAAGTACGGCCAACGTCCTGTCGATTACGCTGGCTTCGGGCGATTTTTAGGAATAAAAGTTGATCCATATATTGGCCTTTTACCAGGTTGGTCAATACTGACTTGTCCAAGAGATGGTACCATTTGGGGGATTTTTCGTTTTTAGTGTTCGACGGACGTCACCCGAGATTTTCATTTGAAAATATGGTCGACGCTCGGGCATTTTGAAATTCGGCAAGCTTCGGGCGATCTACAAAGTCGGCCGAAGCGCGCATGAATTGTGACGCCGGCTTAAACTTTTGATTCTTTAGAAAATTTACTGAATTGCTTGATTTATTTTGTTCTACGAAATGTTCTATCTGGATGTGTCTTAACTTGATCGACATAGTAAATGTTAGGATTTTCTAGTCTAACATCTGCTTGGAGATTGAGGATGTAGTGTAGTGTAGGGTTGTTGTAATTATTATAGTAGATTTGCCTTGGATAAAATGTCACCCTAATCTCTCCAGTAAGGCCATAATTATGCAAAATTCAATGTACATTTGTATAGTCAATCATTGGTTAAGTCATTCTGTTTCTTTAAATGTAGATGAAATTTTCAGCATCCTCTGATATGTTACCTTCCACAATTATGACACACTTAAAATTTTCTGTATTGACATGTTTTATGATCCCCATTTCCATGTGTTATATGAAATTACTAAATTGATATAAAAATCATGCCATAGAAACAGCCCCCCAAGGACCTTCTGGAAAAAATCTGATCAGATAACTTAGTATATAAACACATTGTTATTTAAATGCAAATTGTCATCATACAGTTATATCTAAGCCTACATCTCTACAAAAGATAAAATGTTAAAAGCTTTGATCCATAACATTATAGTACTTTATTTTTTCCCTTCTATCAAAGTACTGAGTTCCCTAGAGTCCCTTTTCTGTCAGTATCTATTGATTAAACCACTTCACAGCACTTTTATTTGTGCTCCTTTGAGGCTGATTATGACATCATTGCAGAGACCAAACATTAATTATTATTTTATCATTATTTCTTTATTTCAGGCTCTCACTGGCCCATATGACATAGGGACAAACATGAAAAACAAAGATTATATACAACATTTTGAGACAAACTAACAATATTATGGCTATGTGTAGAGGCGGCTCCATAGGTTGGTGAAAAATGAGTTCTTGTAAAAAGAGTCGGACCTAAGTACGGACTGTATAATGGCATTACTAGAATTGAAAATCCTATGTACAAAGGAGTGGCACTGTTTACGCCATCTGGCGTCGAAGGTATCGGTATGATTACACACGAACATTTCACTTGCGCTGCAAGATCTTGGGAAACTCATAATTATACGGAAACAATTGTTGTAGGCAATTCGACATTTCGACAGAACACTCGAGCGAAAAGAATTCCATAACTGCGCCCCAAAGAGTTGGGAGCAGTGAGACGCGAATAGTGTTTTCTTAATAGTAGGTGAACAAAGGCAAAATTTTCGAATTATAGTATTTGCTCGACAATACAGGCCCCTTAGTTGGGCAAGGATACAGTCATCATCACTCAGTCTGTCATTAATAGCAATTCCAAGATATACAAATGATGTCACAAATCTCAGACACTCTCCATACAGTTTGATCGACGGGAGCGGATGTAAAAGTGGCAAACTAGCACTCGGGAAGTACATGCAGCATATCTTGTTTACATTGAATAATACATCATTTTCTAAACCAAAGTCCTCACAAGTACTTACAAGTTTTTGCAGAGACTTAAGGCTAGGACATAACAAACACATGTCGTCAGCGTAAAAAAGATGGTTCACAAGGCAGCCTCCTATATAGCAACCTACTTTAGTACAACTGAGTCTCGAGCTTAAATCATCTATATATGCATTGAATAGTAGCGGGGATAGCAGACTCCCTTGCCTTACCCCATTTGATACATAAAAGCAGGGAGACAAAACATTGTTCCATCTAATACACATTGTTTGGTTCTGGTATCAATAAACCAGAAACCTCACCAAATACACCGGGACCTTTCTGTCAAGGAGTTTTTTAAATAGGGTCCAATGGTTTACCCTATCAAAAGCCTTGGAGGCGTCTAAAAAACAAGCAAAAAAGTAATGTTTATGTCGTATGCAAATGTTGAGTCTTTTGGTATCAAAACCCTTGTCCTGCTGGATTTCCAGAGCAAAAATATACCCCCACTGCTGAAGTGCCCAGACACCTTTGAAACAAAGGGTACTAGTTTGATATTGCTCATTTTTAGTTACTTCGCTTTACAACATCTGTGCGGGTGCGACATACGCATTCTAGAAATACCCTCAACCCGACAACTGTCAGGGCTAGCATACAGAACAAGCATGTGCAAACCGACAATTGTCGGGCTCAGCAGGACTAGGGTTAAAGATATACAATGTAGAACCTTAGATATATTTACTAGCAACATAGTTTGATTTTCACTGCCGGTCTCATTGTCTGTTTTTGTTTACTTTTAATTAGCCTATGGCCACGAATTTGCAATAATGTTTACTATGAAAAAATTCATCCATAATTTTGTATCTTATTGAGAATGAAACAATCTATAACATTGGGTCAGCAAAGGCAGCTCTCGCTGGTAACGGCTGACCAACAAAAGTACAGACGAACATACAAAATAAAGATGACCCACAATAAATGGAACAAAAAGTCATTACAATGTACATTAGAATACAACAATAATTATTGCATTTATCCTGCCTTGAACTAAAGGGTGAATATCCTTTCCAGAATTTTGACAACCTCCCAGTTCAAGGATGTGATACTTTGCCTCGAGATGCTTCAGATTCAGAGGTCGGAAATGAACCTGACCTAAAGATCACAACATTTCCTGTGTATCTTTCTATTCTTAAATGAAAAATAAACTACGGAGAGAACTTGCAAACAGACAGTTTTAGCTCGAGGTTGCTCTAGACACTGATAGTATTGAACCCGAGGGTTGATTTTTATTACTACTTTTAGACTCTCGTGAACTTGACTATCGGAACGAGGAACTCT
The DNA here is from genome assembly GCF_035083965.1 of Branchiostoma lanceolatum. Taxonomy (NCBI): domain Eukaryota; kingdom Metazoa; phylum Chordata; class Leptocardii; order Amphioxiformes; family Branchiostomatidae; genus Branchiostoma; species Branchiostoma lanceolatum. The sequence goes on from NC_089731.1 coordinate 14,734,956, forward strand.
ATGAACGCAGAGGCACAGTACACTTGGGAGCATCCAAGAAACTTTTCCATTAGTCAAAACACTCGTCTGATAGACAGCTAAGCTTAAGGCTTTTTGATATTGTTCAACTATCACAGAATGTACTTTGCTTGAAAGAGCTTACTGATATATACATTTAATGTGGCGCCGACGGTGGCGCAGTGGCAGGGTATTTGGCCCCAGAACCCAGAGGTATCGGGTTCGAATCCGGGGTTTCCTGATTTGTCCCGTTGACGTTGTGCCCTTGGGAAAGACACTTAATACCACTTTCTTCACTTCACTCAAGTAAAAATTGAGTACCTAGCTTCGGTTAGGGACGTCCCTGGGATAGGACGTTAAATGGAGGTCCCATGTTTGAGAAGAGCCACACTTTGAGCACGTAAAAGAACCCACCACACTTATCGAAAATGAGTAGGGGTCCTTCCCGGTGCATGTGAGGGGATCATATAAATCTGTCTGGATATGCAGCTTGTACTGTTCAGTATAAACCTGATGTGTTACGCCTTGAGGCGTTTTACTGGGTATGCAAATATACAAACAAACAAACAAACAAACTAAATGTGTATGCAATGAAAATCGTATAACCTCATTATTTTTATGGACTGTTCCATTTAGGAGCCCAGCAGGGGGTTAAAAGGAAAGCAGAGGATGATCCGAACGACGGCATCCCTCCCAGCATGCTCCAGCCGCTGTACTGCAAGGTGTGCAACGTGAGCCTGAACTCCCCTCCGCAGGCGCGGTCGCACTACAACGGCAAGAACCACGCCAAGAAAGTACGACAGTACCTTAGTAAGACGCAGTTGTCACAGATGCAGGTATCACAGGTGAGTGTTTTATCTAGGAAGAACTTTACCTTAGAACTTTAAAGAATGGTAAGAGGGGGACTTACATTTGTAACAATTAAGGTCTCATTCCTATATTACTCCGAGTGGGTACCCTAAAAGAGTCCGTACCCCAAAAAATAAACGGCTGCATGAACGTGTGTTTATATCGGTGGGAAATTCCCTTTTAGCCAGCCCAGCTGATCTCGAGCATCAAATAAACTGATGAAAGCTTGTTTGTAACTGAAGAAATTAGCAGGCAAATTCGGTACCCGTGCGCAAGATCGGACGTGCACAACCCTGCATTTCAGGTGATGCGGTCGTGCGCTTTATAGCTAGAAAGTGCCTTTTGTAGGGTGTACCTAAGTGCAGTTTGTAATTGCCATAAACAGAGATTGTATGCAGTGAAAATGTTGGCAATTTTTTTTAATGATCTCAACATAGAATGAATGACCTTGGTGCATTTCCTATACATGTAGCTTCATTATGAACGCGCCCAATAATGGCATGTAAAACACATATTATAACATATTATAAAATCTCGGATAGGACTTTAAATGCAGGTCCCGTTTTTCAGGAGATCCACACCTGGAGCACATTAAAAGATCCCAAGGCACTTATCAATAAGAGTAAGGGCCCATTCCGGTGTGAGTGGATCAAATGAATCTGTCCAGATATGCAGCTTATACTGTTCAGTACAAGCCTGGTGTGAGGTGGTTTGCCAGGTATGCAATACAAACAAACAAACAAACAAACAAGCAAACAAATGTGTGATTCATATGGAAATTATTATTTTGTGAAGCAATTTTGCTGAGGGCATTCCGCATAATTATGTATATTGACCCCAGAAAATATGTGAAAGAGAAATACTGTGAGTCACAGCACACTCTAATGACAAAAGGTTGGCTTGGTGGGATGTAGGAATTGTGCTCACACATAGAAACACAATGTCTAAAACGGTTACACTTCCTCTTCCACTTCAAACATCACAATAACTGCGTGCCTCGTAAATGTTCGGTGTGGCCGAAAATGATCTCCCGCATCGCAAACCCTGTAAAGCCACAGGCAGAGAACGTTATTTGCCTCGCTTTATCATCGCTCTCCTCCCAGAGGCGTGAGAAAATGGGGGAGATTACCCCCATCCCTCACAGGTCATGTGTGTGGAGATTATGAGAACTCCATAAGATAAAGTACTATACCTGTATAACCTTCCCTAGCTGAGGCTGTAAACGCCAGAGGTGATAAATGCTAGGCTTGTAGCATTTTATTACCAGGGAAGCTGTAGCTAGTACATATACTACGTTGTACAGTAAATTGCAAGGATTTAATTTGGTGGTAGGGAAAAAATTTATTTTCGTATTAGTTTTAAGATCACAGTTAAAATACTGTAAATGCAGAAATAGTTGCGGTGGTTTTATGTTCGCAGTTTTCACGGCGACCGTTTCCAACTCAGACTTAAAACCACCGCAAACATTTTTGTCCAATACTGTAGCAGTATGTGACTAAAACACTGCCGCGAAATTAAAAACACCACAAACACTCCATTTCCCCATAGCGCGAAATAAAAAACATGTGAACTTAAATGCATTTACAGTAATGGGGTTAAGGGCAAAAGATGTAAGACAGTTTTAAGTTTGTGGTCAAGACTTCACAACGAAAACCATGAGCATTAAACTTTAATAAACATCATTTTACAGTATTTAAGGATTTTTCCTTTGTTTATTTTTAATAGTTTTTGTTTTGTTGGAATTCAAAGTCAATGTCAATAGCCTTTTCTCCTTTTGTTATATAATATATATATATAATACATATAGTAAGTATACCCTTCCTCTGTCTTGTTACCTCCGTGAAAATAGAGGTATCGTTTTCGATGTGTCTGACTGTTTGTGTTGTCTCATGTTTGTGGTCAGTATACAAATGTACTCGTCTGAGAACCTCTGAATGGATTGTATGTGATAGTCAGATGATATTTGGTATGTCAGTAGATCTTGAGATGGCAAAGCTTTAAAGTTCAAGGTCGATTATTGGCCTACTTGGGCTTTTCTTGGTACTGCAGCAAAATTAAGTCTTCCTGTTTTTGTATCTTTTGTCCTGTACTCCTATGGACTTGATTTTTTGGTGGTAGATACAATGTAGCTTTTTATGTCAGGAAAAAGTGGTGTAGGTTTGGGCCCCTATTCAACTTGTTTTGGTAAAAGTCAAGGTTTCAGAACACCCCTTGGGGAAATTTCATAGACCATCCCAGGAGCTACTATTTAGCAGGAGACTGAACTTTTGCCCCATGTGAGGAACTCAGTACTCCAGCCTGGTATCAGGGTTATGTTGTTTAACATGTGTGAAATTGCTTGTGGGGGAATCCAACTTCCTTACATGGCAGGTAGTCAGTGGCTGTGCCAGAAAATCTGTCATGGCCTGAAGGTTTGAACTGCACTGATTTATGGAGCTTAGGGGTGATGGCCTCGAAAATAGACAACTAGACAGCTCACGACGTTTAAGGTATGTGCGCAAAAGGACAGAGAGACATCACTGGAATAAACAATATGGTAAAGAATAAAGAAAATGGTACAGTAAAAAAAAATCTGTTAACCAAGAAATTAAATTGGTGTGGCCTTAGGAACTATATAATAGTAACTATAGTTCCTAAGGCCACACCAATTTAATTTCTTGGTTAACAGATTTTTTTGATTTTAGCACAAAAATATTATGAAAACAGAAGGCTGGGGTGAAAACTTGCACCTGACCCTGTTCACTCCCTGACATTGTGTGCACCAAAGTACAAACTTTCCTCTGAGATTCTGTTTTCCTGTTGATTTTCGAATCTAGCATTTTTTTAAAAATTCTGTTAACCAAGAAATTAGGCCACACCAATTTAATTTCTTGGTTAACAGGATTTATAAAAACTGCTAGGTTGGAAAATCAACATGAAAACAGGATCTCAGAGGAAAGTTTGTACTTTGGTGCACACAATTTCAGGGAGTGAACAGGGTCAGGTGCAAATTTTCACCCCAGCCTTCTGTTTTCATAACTTTTTTTCCTGAAATTAAAAAAAAAAATCTGTTAACCCAGAAATTGAATTGGTGTGGCCTTACGAACACCTAAGGGAAAAGTGACCAAAAAATTAGTGCCCCAAATATTGTTTGATGTCCCAACTTCTAGGAATCATACGTTGGGTGGTCCCTAGTAAAACGGGATAAGATGCAATTTTCTCTGGAATTGCGAAGGTTTGTCTGATCTATTGTGTGTGATTAGATTTCTCCTTACTCCCTAAGCCTTACTGTGACACAAATTATCAGCGCAGAGGACTTAATGGGAAAACACTCATCTTGGAGATCCATCCATGGGACATCAACTTATGATGTCTGAAAATAGATAGAGTTCATTACTGACAAAGCTGGCAGTAGTTGGGCCATATTGATTTGATTATATAGATGACATCCTCTGGGAACCCCAAAACTGATGCGAGCGTGCTAATAAAAAAAGTTTGGCAAAAGAAAAGTTGCCTTCACTATGAAATCTACGTGGTCAGGAAGGATAAACAAAACTTAACACACAGAGCATGGTATACTAAATAATAGATTCTTCATTTTTGTTCTTTCTTTGACTTTGGAGTTGACTTTGGCATTCTACGACATTAGTACAGTCATTAGTATAGTAAAGGATGAAAAAAACTAAACACACTGAGTATGGTATACCGAAGTATAGATTCTTCATTTTGCTCTTTCAAAACTTCTTTGTTTTCAGAATTGACTTTGGCATTCTTCGACATACTATCCGTTTTCCAAAATATTTTTTTGCAATTCACAACAAAATTTTCTTATTTTGCGGCTGATTTTTACTATTTACAGTATGACCAAAAACTTTCTTTTGTTGGAAACAGATTAGAATTGATGTCATCCACATAATCAAATCAACATGGCCTTATTTATACTAATGAGGGCTACGTTAACTGCGTCTGGCATGTATGTGACACATTTTGATACCAACTGTTAAAACTGTCATGTCCACCCATATACTGTCACTGTGACAACAGGATCCCCAGGACTGGGGTGACTCCTTAAATTTGTCTTGTAATTAGCCAAGCCGCCGAGGCTTTGCAAATTGTCACCACATTTTAGACTCAAATGACTTTCCCTCCATTAGCGAATGGAACTGCTATATCAGGATGAAAACGCAGTACTGTAAATGCATTTAAATTTGCATGGTTTTTATTTCGTGCTCAGGGGAAAGTAAAGAGTTCGCTATGGTTTTTAATTTGCAGCAGTGCTATAGTCACATACTGCTATACAGTATTGTACAAAAATTTTCGTAGTGATTTTAAGTTCGCAGTGAAAGGGTCGCCGCAAAAAACGCGAGCATAAAACCACTGCTAACATTTCTGCATTTACAGTATAAGGTTATTGGACCATTCTGTCTCCCCTTGATAGGGTCTTTGATAAGACTTCAAAATAGATTTTACGATCCCAAGACATTAGCTTGTAACTTATTTGTCTTGGCTTGTACAAAGTTTCTCATTTAACTGCGCCTTGACTTTATCATGTTTCCTCTCTTTTCATTAGTCATTTAATGGGAGCCTTAGCCAATGTATCAAAAGCATCTTTTTAGAGTGACTCATGGTAAAATCATCTCTGTAAGAAGGACTTATATTCTATCATTTTCTTTTGGATTATTTCCTCTAGGGATAGATATGGGTCAGATTTGTTTATTGTTTTTGTGAAGGATATCCATTAGTGAGTACATGATACGTACTTCACTAATCTTCCTGGAGTCGCCAAATCAATTAGGAGTTTTTCACGTTTTATGGGAAGATTGGGAAAGACTAACTGTAATTCACTTTATCGTAACGGTAGCAAAATTTCACGGTGTAAGGAAAATGGACATTTTCACTGAACTCTAACTTTACCGTGGCGCCAAGTGATTTACAGAACGGATGTGTGAAGGAATCATGAATAAATACAACAGTTTTTTTCACAGTGATGATAAGTTCACGGTACAGAGGTGACGTGAAAACAGTGAACATAAAGTTACAGTGAAAGAAACAAGAATTACAGTAACTGTAGTTCATGTGGACTTTACTAACTTCTGCATCTAGATCTTGGGCCACGACTCATAGTGCATGGTTCATACTGCCTGGGGCACCACTTTCCTGCCCACCTAATTTGTACCACTATCTACACACTCAGGCAAAGGCCATCTTCAAAGGCTTTTCCTTATCAGATTTATGTGTTCCTTAGGAATTCACATCCATATTAGGAACCCCTTTGAAACTGAGTTTTAATTTTCAAAAAGGAGTTTAGGGAAGAATCCACCTTCTTGCACTTATGTCAGAGAATTCATTTCTTTTGACACTTCATATTCATGTTAAAAAAATAAGTAACAAGGTAGTGTGTGTCAAACATTGAAGCTACTTAAGTTGACCATGCTTGCAAGTGAAGACAGCGGTATTTCTGTACATACTGTCTAAATGATAGGCAAATTTGTACACGTTTAGCTCTGAGCTCTCAATATGTCTCTTCGATTGATTTATGTCCCTAATGCCCCACATTCTATTTTGTCCCTGATGACAACTGTAAGGCCACACCAATTTCATTTCTTCGTTACCGGATTCAACAAATTTTTAGCACGAGGACATCATTAAAACAGAAAGCTGGGGTGAAAACTTGCACCTGACGTCATGACCCTGTTCAATCCCTGAAACTGTGTGCACCAAATTACAAACTTTCCTCTGATATTCTGTTTTCCTGTTGATTTTCCAATCTAGCATTTTTTTTTAAAATTCCGTTAACCAAGAAATTAGATTGGTGTGGCCTAAGGGTGACAAATATCACACTTTTCCAAGATGTACTTGTGACAAATAGGTCTGCTTTTAAAACCTTTCAGTTTCGCTTGAAAACCTCATACATCTACCACTCAAACTAGAATTTTTGATGTGGCGTTTTATCCTTGTCAGCAGGCCTAGGTATTCACTCTAATTAAGAGATCTAATGATATATCGATGGATTGTTGTTTTAGATGCTCCAGAAAAGCTTGGGGCGTTTTTTCTGGATTCCTCTAACAAACGCAGAGCCAATTACGTTTTCATCAAATCTGTCTGTTTGATATTTTGTATGAAGGACCTCAGCTTCAAATGATGAATGTACAAGTTGAACAGAATTTATGCAGTGCACGGCAGCGTTTATGTTCGCTCTGTATCACAGAGTTATTGCGGGAGACGACGCCAGAATTACAAGTTTAGCACAGGTAAATCTAGCCGATAATAGCCGTACCGCATGTCAGGGAAGATGAACGAGGCAACAAATTAAGCGGAAGTTTACTGGAAAAATGCCTGCAGAATTAGATTTTCGGAAACACTGACTGTCAAATGAGACTTTGAGTTTTGTGGACACAAGTTTTAGAAAAGTTATGATGGTACAATAGAAAAGTTATGATGGTACAATGAAGAATTTAGAGAGAGATGTTGGATTCCATAATCTACCTTATTATTATTGGGCAGGTCGACTACTCTCTCTTTGCAGCCAGGGGCTGAATTGCGAGGAGAGCACAATTGGTGGGGCTGAATCGCAAGGGTCTGGAGCGGCTGCCATTCGGCGCTTACTCAGGTGACCTCAATACGACAATTGCCCCATGTGCGACCATAGGACTGTAGGTTTTGAACCACTCACACCGGGAAGGACCCCTACTCTTTTCGATAAGTGCGATGGGTTCTTTAACAAGCTCGAGTTGTGGCTCTCCTCAAACGCGGAACCTCCATCTAACGTCCTATCCGAGGGATGTACACCCCTTCTAGATGTGATACGAATGCATTACTTCTGCAAGTTAGTCATAGACTATGGCGTCTGAATGCTGGAGGCATTTAACTTAGTTTTGTGGACGCAAATTTTAGAAAAGTTATCATGGGACAATCAAGAATTTAAAGAGAGATATTAGATTCAATAATCTACCATACGCCCTCTAGATGTGAGACGAATGCATTACTTCTGCAAGTTAGTCATACATGTAGACTACAGTGTCTGATTGCTGGAATCATAAAACTAAGTTTTGTGGACACAAGTTTTAGAAAAGTTATCACGGTACAATGAAGCAACTACCTGACTTGAATTTATGTGCCATTATGTACTGAATTACACTTGGGAGCTCATGCCACTGTGCTGAATTACTTAGGTGCATTCAGGGTGCCATAGAAAAATGTCTTTTTAAGCTGGCAAACACATCTAGGTGGAACAAATTACTAACAGAGACGACGAAATGTGCAAGGCTAAGAACTGTGTAACATAACATGCAAAAATGAATGGATTGGGTATATCTCGGATGAAGGAAAATTACTTCTGTCATCAGTAATGTCCTTGCTCAGGCTTATATATACTCTTTCCAGTCAGCTTTTTCATCTAGATGATGGTATTATCTTATGTACTAAATTTTTGTGATAAGGCCGCAGCAATTTATTTTGTTGCTTCTCGGAATAGCCTGTCCTGTTTTTCCCATTTTGAAAAAAAAAAAAAGATTGGGTCCCTATTCCCATTCACAAATTTTTACCCACGATTTTACTATTTGTCAAGTTGTAAAATTCAATAGCCACAAAAATAGATTAATAATATTTAAGGCCTGCACATACCTAAAAAGTATGGTCACATTGATCATAAGTTATATCAAAACTATTTCTCAATATCAATCCATATATTACACACTAGATCAAAGAAAGGGGTGCATTGCATATACATGTATGAGCCATACAAATCTGAAATTTGAATAATCCTCTTAATCTTTATGTTATGTAAACCCTTATCTTCACCCAGACTATTTGCAAAAACTATTATCATCATAAATTTAATTTTTTTTCCCTGTTGCTCTGATTTTTTTCTGAAAAATCCAAGAAGCAACTAATCAAATTGGGGTGGCCAAATAAAGCTGAATCTGAATTCAACAGTGGCACCAAAGCAGCCATAGTACTCACTGGGATCAAGAACGATTGACCATTGATAAATGCGGAGTTTAGAATCTGCCTCTCTCGACAACAGAGGAAGATCGGCATTTCTACCATTTACTCGCAATGATGAAACAGTCTTGCGGGCCCCTCCGCCACAAATCACCGAAAATGGTGGACGCTTAAATTGCTACTGCCAGCACAAATGGACAGTTCTCAACGACGGGGCATTTTATGGAAGGGATTTGACTTCATTACGGCTGGTGATAGCAACTCGTAGATACTTAAATTTTCATTAACTTCTAATTGCCCTAGCCTCCGTGTAAATGGTGCAAGAGCAATTTTTCCTGGCTACTATTAGTGGTAACGACCAACTTTTATTTGCTGTGCAAAGACACAGAGAACTGACTGCAAATTCAAGTTTGCAGCCTTTTAAATTGATAATTGGGGGGGAGACAAGCAGAGCATTTTCTTGCACATAAACTGTATATTTTGTATGGTCGTTTTTATGGATATAATGTACAATGCCAAGATTTAACTGTGTGTTTATGAAGTTTATTTATAGAAACAATTTAGATAAGTCACAGCTTTGTCAATGGCAGAGGTCTGCTTAGGTTTTTACCTTCAATTGTGTTAGTGATACTTATGGTGATAAGATTTTGTGGCATCGTGTGGTGCAATCGGTAGGGTGTCTTGCCCGGAACCGAGAGGTCCCGGGTCCACTGCTATGCCCTGATGTTGTGCCCTTGGGAAAGGCACTTGACACGACTTTCCTCACTCCGCCCAGGTGTAAATGGGTACCTGACTTTGGTGGGGAAGGTCGTCTTGAGGTCACCCGCTGGCGCCAAATGGCAGCCACCCAGACCCTTGTGACAGTTCCACATAGTGCAAGTGTGGAGCAAATATGTATCTGTTGTGTATTATGTGATTGTAAACCCTGCAGCAATTCAGCGTGGGTAATTTCTGACCAATAAACCATTATTTTTATTATTATATAAGTACATTATATCAGACTTAGCCAATACAAGACCACACAAATATTGAACCCGTATGTTATGATTTTCAATCGCTAAAACACCAATAAACCTTTCCATATCTACAGGACGATGCGAGTGAGACTGCAACAGTAGTAGCGCCACCTACATGTACCCCTGAGCATGACAAGGTAGCATTTCAACCTTCGTTTACACTGCAAAAAATTGACATGAGGTTCCCGCAAATGGTTAAGATGGAGTATGTTAAGTTTTCTTCAACAGATGTTTTGAGTTACATTGTATTGGCAACTGAGTTGTTGTCTGTTTGCTTGTGGACTGAATAAGGACCAAAACCTTTCTGAAGTCCAGTGAAAATAAAACAAAATTGTTGACTGTTTTAATCGTAAAGTATGCATACTAAAAGATATATTTTTTCTACAGATGTTTTGAGTCATTGGCAACTGAGTTGCCTGTTTGCTGGTGGACTGAAAAAGGACCAAAACCTTTCTGAAGTCCAGTGAAAATAAAACAAAATTGTTGACTACGCCAAAAATACTAGTAGTTACTCAAGCAACTGGATAAAATTTTGAATCAAAATTTCATGACAAAATTGTTGACTGTAATTGTAAAGTATGCATACTAAAAGATTATGCTTTGATTCTCTTTCCAATTTCTGGAGGTTCATAACAGATTGAGACAGTTAATACATGTCTAAACCTGTTTGAATAATTATGTTTTGTGAGATTCATCTGGTAAATGACAAAGTTTATGGAAAGAGCCAACCACACTTCATAGTAGTTTCTATTTGAATCAGTAAAATTGTACAGAATTCTTGAAAAAGGTTTAATTCAAGTTTTGTTCCTTGGCAAACTTTTTCTCAATCAATCAATCAATCAATCAATCAATCAATCAATCAATCAATCAATCAATCAATCAATCAATCAATCAATCAATCAATCAATCAATCATTCAATCAATCAATCAATCAATCAATCAATCAAATGCTATGGGTTTTTCATGAAAATGTTCTTGGACTGTTCTTGCTTTGATGATAATGGAAGAGAACTTTAAAAAGCCAATGACTGAATTTGACCTGATCATTCAACACAAAAGCAGAACGATAAACAATAAAGTAGGAATAAGTATTTGTGGTGAACCTCATGGCAGTTTTTTGTTGTGTAACTGTCAGCTGTAGTTCAGAGGGTTCTAATCTCCCTCCAGAGAATCTGGTATAGTTTGTGAGTAAAATTGTTGCACAGAAAAATATGTTCACTTCTATCAATTTGAAAGCAACACTGTGCAGCCCTAAAATATGTAATCTACCCTTTCATTGGTTGGTTTGGTGGTGGTACAATAAATGCAATGTACATATTTGCTCATTACAAAAGAGTCATTGCATTTATCTTTTCAATAACTTTTCTAACATTTCACTATAATTAGTTTAGTTTTACTAGCAAGCCTGAACTACATTACATTTAGCATCTACTAACAAAATTCCACCAGGGTACATAATTCCGCCACCCTGAAAAGATACGTCCAAACATATCTCCAACCCAACGTCCCCCAGTACATGTATAATGCACTCTTGTATATCTTAACTGTGCATACCTGGGGGGGTGCTGCACTGGAGATCTCTCAAATCCACTCTTTTTGAAAGTGGCGGATTTATGTAACCCGGCAGAATAATGTTAATGGAGGTTACATTTTGTAATTTATATCAGGAGATAATAAATTTGTGTCGTCCGTAAGTATTTTTCATAAGTTGAACTTGTGTGTTGACCCAGGAATCGGCGGGGGAAGCGGCGGACGCGGAAGCGAGCGAAGACCCCAGTCGGTTCGACTACTGTAAAATCTGTGGGGTGACGTTCAACTCAGCGGTCCACGCGCAGTCACACTACCAGGGCAAACCCCACGCCAAACGGTTAAAGGCCCTAATGGCCGCCCAGAACAGACAAGATGGCGCCGGGGCAACTACAAGGTAGATCTCATGTCCAACTTCGTCAAAATCATAATTTTTCATAATTCATAATACTTATGTGATGTACTGTAGATGCAGAGATGTTTGCAGTGGTTTTATTTTCGCAATTTTTTGCGGTGAACTCTTTACCGCAAACTTAAAACCACCGCAAAAAGCCGTTCAATTGTGTGACCGTAGCGCTACTATTGTTTTAAACACGAACTCAAAACCACTGCGAACACTCCATTTTCTCCCTACCACGAAATTAAATCCCCGCAAACATTTCAGCTTTTTTAGTATCTCAATCAAACTTTCGGGTCAGTACCGTATGTACATTTCTACATTGTGTATTTCTGAGTTTTTGGACAATGATAGATTTTGTTAGCAGCAATTGTCTGCTTCACAGAGATTTTAGGTATCAGATACCATGTTAAAAGATTAGTTGCAAGCACATGTACTTTCCACAAAGAAATAGAATATGATACAACTCAGATGACCTACGTTTTTACAGTTTATCTACTACATTGTAGTAGACGTTTTTTACAGTTTATCCAAGTTGATCAAGAAATGTTTTTTACAGTTTATGCAAGTTGATCAAGAAACGTTTTTCATAGTTTATCTAAGTTGATCAAGAAACGCCCAGAGCAAAGGGCAGTCCCACCTTGACCTCTGAAACATCGCTCCGCACGAAATTTCGCTGTCGGGCAATTTATCTGATAGCCTGTACTGCACAGTAAATGGCTCCGGTACAGATAAGAGTAGTTTTGTCACGTACCATTATCATCAGCTTTCATGGCCAGTCCAGACTCCCCATTACAAGATGCCCCTGCTGAGACAATATATCAGCTTGAGCAGGGCTCGAAATTAGTCTTTGGAAATAGGTGCACTTGTGCACCCATCAAAAAAAATTAGCTGCACAGAAAGAATTTTGGGTGCACCATAAAATTACGTTGAATGTCAACAAAAGTTTTATGCTCTTAAGAACTCGAATCTTTAATTCTATAGCTAACTTCAAAATTTTGAACAAGTAATACATGTACATCAAATAAAGTACAACTTTTACTAAAGGTTCTATTGCTTTTTCTGATACTTATATTTCAAGAATATAAATCTGTATACTAGTGTATAGCTTACAAAAATATCTAGGTGCACTGGTGCACCCAGAGTGAAAAATTAGGTGCACAGCTCCAATTTTGGGTGCACACAGGTGCACATGCACCCAGTATTTCGAGCCCAGGCTCAAGCCTTCCTCTATCTGTTCTGGATGGCAGACTCCTAATGGTCTGACTGTGGAAATCAGACGGGAGTCCTATTTGTATCACTGAATGGTAATGGAGGGTAAGCTGTGATCTGAAAGAGCAAGTAGCACACGCTGATTAAAAGAGATTGTTGGAAAACATCCCGTGTGTGCCTTTTAGAGGGTGAAAATAAGTGGGAATTGTGTAATGGAACTTTAAAAGAAGTGCTTTTTTTATGGACGTAAAGAAAGTGGCTTTTTGCTGGTAAAAAAAAAAGTAGAAATTTTGGATGGACTTAAAGGTAACCAAAGCAATATTATAAAAAATGCTGAAATCTTTATGGTATAGTGACATTTACTAACACTATTCAGCACATTTGCGTAATAACTTCATACTTTGAGCATTTCAAAACCCCGCAAAACCGTGCCGTACGATGATTCCCTTAGTTTCGCAAGCCTACAGAAACTCCGGCCACGATTTTCAGTGAGTTCGCACACCACAATGACGTCATATTTTTGCATGATGGACTTCGCTATACATTGTGATAGTGTTGTTCGAAGCAATCATGTATAGAAATGACTATTAAGTAGATTGACTTTCGAAATTCGATTTTTGGGCCCTAGTATTGCTTGGGTTTCCTTTATAAAGATGGCTAATGTTGATGGGCTTAAAAAGTGGCTATTTTTGGATGGACTTAAAAAGATGGCTACATGTATATTCCTGTTGTTTTATACATTGATCTCAGCTCTTGACATTACCATACAAATGGGCTTCAAGATGTAAGGTTCTAGGCTGGATGTACTTACTATCAGACATTACGTCTTTGAGCATTCTTCATCTTATATGTCTTTCCCTCTCAAAGAAAAATTGGATAAACAAGAATTTACTTGAGTTGGACGAGTGCAACCCCTTTTCCAGAACGGTGCAGCTTGACATCAATGGTTCCAAAGTCAATCTTTTGGTCTGTATGTTGCACTTGAATCCAACGCACGTAAACCTTCTTTATCCAAGTTTTCTTTGCCCCTCTGTGTCCTTGTGTAGGCAAAAGTCGCAGTTCTTGTGCCAGACGTGCAATATCTACCTAAACTCTCAGACTCAGTTGGAAAGCCATTTGTCCAGCATGAAGCATCAACGGAAGGCCACGCTAGACAAGCAGACGTCGCAGGCGCTCCGGGGGCGCTGGGCTGGGGCCGACACAAGTAAGTCAGCTATAGCTGTGCTACATGTACATGCATGTGTGAGTGGCTAGATTTGTGAGAAACGACGGCAGAATTACAAGTTTAGCACAGGTAAATCTTGCAGATAACAGCTGTACCACATGTCAAGGAAGATTAACGAGGCAACAAATTACTGAGAAGTTTACTGAGAAAATGCCTGGAGAATCAGATTTTCGGAAACACCGACTGTCAAACAAGACATTGTAGCTAGAATTTAAAGAGGGATGTTGTATTCCATAAGATATTATACTCCCTCTAGATGTGAGATGATTTCTGTTTAACTATATGGTCATATTACAGAAGGGAGCTTCACAAAGTTCAAAATAATGGAAGATGTATGTGTGTAAAGAAATTAATCGATAAGGACAGCCATGAATGCCCGTCACACAGTCAACGAGGTTCGGCCGTATTTGTTGATCACCACAAGGTTGCGGTACTGGTTGCCTGATTTTAGAATCAACAGAGGGTCATGCATATTTTTCACCTGAAAATCTATCCTTTCATATCCAACAGCTTGGGGAGCTTAAAAAATCAGCCAATCCCTAAAAATTGTTAGCTGATCAAGAGAACATTGGGTGTATTGCTGTTAATGTAATTTAGAGGTTGTAGACGCCTTGGTTGATCAATTTTCATGCTGTGTGCCCACGGCCTCATAAGTGGGCAAACAAATCATCAAACATATCTAACAAATGAAGTCTCTAACAGAGGTAGATGTTGCAGACAGCATCCACTGGCTTTCATCTGTCATCAGCATCATTCCGCCGTCTGAAGGACAGTTGATGCTGTCTGAAATGTCTGACTCTTTTAGAGACCTTTTGTAACACACAAGGATTGTCCCTGGACTTCTACTGTAATTTTCGTTTCTTTCACTGTCACTTTATGTTCACTGTTTTCACGGTCACCTCTGTACCGTGAACTTATCATCACCGTGAAAAAACCTGCTGTAATCATTTATGATTCCTTCACACATCTGTTCTGTTCAGTGAAAATGTCCCTTTTTCTTTACACCGTGAAATTTTGCCACGGTGAAGATAAAGTGATTTACGGTAACCTTCATCAGTGAGTCATCAAATAGGTTTGAAAAACAATGCACTGTTTGTTTTTACTTTTTATCGTTAAGAACTGCCTCAAACTGAACTGGAAATTGTTTGTATTTGTGTTGTACAGATGGAAGGGTAGGAACTCCACTCTTCCCCGTGGGCCCAACGTTCGTGCCGGCCTCCTCCCCAGCCCCCTCCCCTCCCCCAGCGACCAAGCCCCCCAGGGTGCCCAAGGACCTCCTGAACTGCATAACGCCGTCGGGGAAGTTCTACTGCGCGGCGTGCAACCTGACGCTCAACTCCGAAGCCCAGTTCCGACAGCACCAGGAGAGCAAAAAGCACCGCGCCAAGAATGCTGCTGCTAAGAAAACGGACGTGCTGGCCGTGCCCACATGACCTGCGGGAGAGCTGTAGCTCTGGGTTCTCTTATTAAGTTATGCAAAAGAGGTTAAAGCTTTTGGCAGGGAAGGTAGCAAGGGGTGCAGTTATTGAGTTCAGATTTTGGGGGGATTTATCGTTCAATGTTCATTCTAGGCCAAAAACAAAAGTATCGTCTTTGAAATGATCCTATTGGAGCATTTTCTCAATGTTAGATCAACAGCAGTCAAGCATTGCCAAAACTCTTTACCTACATATTAAGCTTATACCAATGGTGGAAAGGTGCAAATTTATATCTGATGAAATATTTTCCTCATATTTTCTGACTGGAAATGTGACATATTTCCTGTGAAAACAAACATTCTGGGAGAAATCCCTTTGTCAGTTGATCTATATTCTAGACTACAAACAAATGATTCCAAACAAACAAAATTAAGAGCTGCCAATATCACACTTTTGGAGAATACAAACTATTCTTTACCTGGAGAACTGCTACATTGTTGGTAATCTGTTGAGAAAAAGTCCTTTCGCCATTGCATTTTTAACGACTGTTCAAGCAACAGCACTCTTTGGAAGAGTAATACATCAGCGCCACCTTGTGGCCCAACTTGGCACAGCACCCCTTCCCTCCTTCCCTTATCAAAGTGTGATGTAGATATTCCTGACTGAGTTTGTCCAAGAGATTTGTAGAAGAAAGTTGAAAAAATGGACGATAATTGCTTGTACATAGAGTGTTGCTGTATTTATCTATGGTAGGACTGCTTTCTCGTCTTGCTTTTTTTTAGTGTCAGTGTATTCTTATCACTCCAGATACACATGAAAATTATAGAAAACCAAGTTATTGTTACCTTTTATCATTTTAGAATCAGGGTACTACCCAATAAAGATATCAAACATATTGTCCTCTCAAAAATTTCATGTCTGTAAAGAAAAAAATATTTTACACCTAAGTGATTTAAATGTATGTATGTGAAAGTATGCTGTGTTATTCTTTTGACAATCATAATGCAGTGTTTCTATTTTCAAATTTTGTACACAATTACGAAATTAAGCAGTTAGGAGGACAGTTGATTCTAGTTTTTTGGGTATTGCTCTGATATGAATTTAGTATTCAGTATTTGTTACAGTGTTATTGTTTTTAGGAAAGACAGAAATGTTTTACATAGACATCTTATGTGCTGTATTTGTTATTTTTTTTGCAGTTTTTAGTATGATACAAATGTTTACAAGAACAGTACAGGAGAATTTGAAGAAATTTAGTTTTGTTTTATCATAACAGGTTTCTGGAAAAGTCTCTTTTATTTTGGTTTTATTCACACTTATCCTCTGTTATTTTAGATAACCCTTTTGACGAAAGGTAAGAAAAATAACAAAGTAAAAAAGGAGTGGTTATTTGGCTTACCGGTTTGAAAAATTGTGTTCTCCATCTGATCATTAAGGCTTTATATTTATTATTTTTTCAAAACGCCTCTGTAAGTGTAAACATTTAGCTCTAATGTTTTTATTTATGAAAGTCGATTGATATTGTTGTTATTTCTCAAAAGAGATTTGTTGTTCATTGCTGAATAATTTGAAATATGATGCAAAACTATCTTTAAAACACAGCAGACATACAGACACACAGAAGTCCAATAACAATGTGATTCACTCCCTTGGCTGAAGTAAATGAAGCAAAAAAGGGAAGTACAATTTCAGGCAAATGGTGGATTCTTTCAATAGGTTGCTGTTGTGAACATTGTGATTTTATTTTAAACTGAGCAATGTCCAAAATAGGAGTATCAAAAAACTGTTTTAACATTTAGATTTAATGAAACAAGACTATTGTTACATTTTTGTGAATATCTTTTGGAAGTGATTGAATATCATGTCATTTTGTGATAGTATAGTTGTCAAATAGAAGACAATAGACTCAACAGTGGATCAAAATGTTAAAAGGACTATGTCAAGACAGCCGAGAGATTCTATCTGTACAGGGCTATTTTCAACCACATATCTCTCTCTAGAGCATATAGTACAGTCATATCACTCACTACAACCTTTTTGGGATCTCTTAAGATTTGAATGTGCAAAATGTAGTTTTTAGAATGTTCACAATAAAGTTAGAGAATGTTATAATTAGTTTAACCTTCTCTCTGCTGTGGGTGTGTCTATGCACCTAGCATTGTATTTGTTGCAGCAGAAATCAGCAGAGAGGGGGTTAAGAAACCTTTTGCATCTAGTTGTGCTCCAGACAAACGTTTTTAAGCCCCTGTCGCACAGTCAGCAAGCTTCGGCCATAATTGTTGGTCACCAAATTTTACAAACGCCACTGAGACAGGAGCATATTTTTTACCTAAAAAACTACCTTGGGGCTCAGGGACTTGCAAACATTGACCAATCTCTAAAAATTTCATGATGATTGAGAGAACACTAGGCACATTACAGCCAAAAATGTCATTTAAAGCTCGCCTATTCCTTGGTTGATTGATTTTTGTACTGTGTGACAGGGGCATTCGGAGATGTCCAGGTAATGTTACGGTACCAACTGTGTGGGTGCCCAGGGGGGTTGTAGTCCCGGCCGTAGTACCCCCCAGTGTCCCCCCCCCCAGTGGCCCGAAGCCACAGATTTATCCCGATGGACTGCCGGGTACTCCCAGTGTTAGAACAATAAGCTCACAGCATCTATTTGTTGCCGGGTCCCATGTTTATTTTAAGTCCGAGTTAAAATGATTCCGGGGCCCGGCAGCCACAGGGTGTTCCATGGCGGCACGTGGGGGTCTATGCCTGAAAGTGCAAAAAACAACCCGTCAACTTTTTCCAATTTGGGTCTAAGCATAACTTTGTTGCCGACTGTTGCTATGGCAATCAGGATCATGTGACCTGTATGTTTGTAAGTGTTACCTTGGTCCTGTAAGGTGCTCTATGGTCAGAGATTTGATTATTGGGAATTTATGATTGGGCTTCACAAATTCTATGTCTTATATATTGTTTACAAAGGAAACCAGTAGAGTCCTCAGAAAAAACAAACATTTTACTCAAGGACCAGATCTGTATATTGGTTTTGTGATAAATTTTAAAAATGTCAAATTGAATATATCTGCCAGAAGAAAAAGAAGCTGTTAAATATTGGTGCAACCTTTTTTAGTCTTTCCTACATGTAGAAAATCAACCAAAAGCTGTTTGTTGTGCTTTCACGATTGTGTACTCTTGAGAAGTGATTTTGCAGTCCAAAAAATTCTACATTCACCAATTGAATTCTTAAGTTTAGTGATATTGTTGTGTCCAGGACAGAAAATGTATATGTATAAGGATATGTGATCACAGGATTCTGGTTACTATATTTTCTAGTACAGGTATATGTAGCATTGTAGCATACAAACACAACATGGGGACATCTAGAATGTGTAGGACGTTTTTAATTTAAGTAATTTCTTGCCAGATATGTAATGATTATAGTACTAGTGCTTAGGCAATTCATTTCTGCTTCTCAAAAAATGTTTATGTATTCAACTTTGTTGCAGTTGTATCATATGATAACAAGTAACTTTTTGTTGTCCTATGTACATGTAAAGTGGCATATGAGATTCCTTTGATACAAAACGAGACTACTGTGTTGTGTTATTGAGTGAGTGGCATCGTATGAATGAAGGCCAGTGTACAGAAAGAGTGGAAGTGTCAATGAAATTAATGGACAGGCATTTAGCACCAGGGACAGGTTTGTTAAATCAAATGTAAAAGGTATTCATCACAAGAGCAAGTGGTGTTGGTACGAAAATATTCAGCACCAGGGACAGGGATGCCTGTGCAAAAGTATACAGGGTCAGGGGTGTCAGTTTGAAAGTATTTAAAACCAGGGACAGTGATGTTAGTGTGAAAGTGTTCAGCACCAAGCACAGGGGCGTTCGTGTGAAAGTGTCTAGAACCAAGTACTGGGATGTCAATGTAAAAGTATTCAGGGGCAGGGATGTTGCTGTTAGAACTTTTCAGCAGCAGGGATGTTAATTTGAAAGTATTCAGCACCAAGGACAGGGATGTTAGTGTGAAAGTATTCAGCACCAAGGACAGGGATGTCAGTGTGAAAGTATCAAGTGTCAAGGATGCCAGTGTGAAAGTATTCAGCACCAAGTACAGGGATGTCAATGTAGAAGTATTTGGGTCAGGGATGTTGCTGTTAAAAACTTTCAGCAACAGTGATGTTAGTGTGAAAGTCTTCAGCACCAAGGACAGGGATGTTAGTGTGAAAGTATTCAGCACCAAGGACAGGGATGTCAATGTAGAAGTATTTGGATCAGGGATGTTGCTGTTAAAAACTTTCAGCAACAGTGATGTTAGTGTGAAAGTATTCAGCACCAAGGACAGGGATGTCAGAGTAAAAGTATTAAGGGACAGGGATGTTGCTGTTAAATTTATTTTAAGCAACACAGATGTTAGTTTGAAAGTATTCAGCACCAAGGACAGGTATGTCAGTGTGAAAGTATTCAGCACCAAGGACATGGATGTTAGTGTAAAAGTGTTCAGGGACAGGGATGTTGCTGTTAAAATTTTTCAGCACCAGAAACGTTAGTTTGAAAGTATTCAGCACCGAGGACAGGGACGTCTGTGAAAGTGTTCAGCACCAAGGACAGGGATGTCAGTGTGAAAGTATTCAGGGGCATGGATGTTGCTGTTAGAACTTTTCAGCACCAGGGATGTTAGTGTGAAAGTATTCAGCACCAAGGACTGGGATGCCAGTGTGAAAGTATTCAGGGATGTCAGTGTGAAAGTGTTCAGCACCAAGGACAGGAACATTAGTGTGAAAGTATTCAGGGGCAGGGATGTTGCTGTTAAACATTTTCAGCACCAGAAACGTTAGCTTGAAAGTATTCAGCACCAAGGACAGGGATGTTAGTGCGAAAGTGTTCAGCACCAAGGACAGGGATGTTAGTGCGAAAGTATTCAGGGACAGGTATATTAGTGTGAAAGTATTCAGGGACAGGAATGCCAGTGTAAAATTTTTTAGCTACAAGGACAGGGGTGTTAGTGTAAAAGTATTCAGGGTCAGGGATGTTGTTGTTAGAAATTTTCGGCACCAGAGACCTTAGTTTGAAAGTATTCAGCACCAAGGGCAGGGATGTTAGTGTGAAAGTATTCAGGGGCAGGGATGTTGCTGTTAGAGCTTTTCAGCACCATGGATGTTAGTTTGAAAGTGTCCAGCACCAAGGACAGGTATGTTAGTGTGAAAGTATTCACCACCAAGGACAGGTTTGTTAGTGTGAAAGTATTCAGGGACAGGGATGTTGCTGTTAGAGCTTTTCAGCACCATGGATGTTAGTTTGAAAGTGTCCAGCACCAAGGACAGGTATGTTAGTGTGAAAGTATTCACCACCAAGGACAGGTATGTTAGTGTGAAAGTATTCACCACCAAGGACAGGTATGTTAGTGTGAAAGTATTCACCACCAAGGACAGGTATGTTAGTGTGAAAGTATTCACCACCAAGGACAGGTATGTTAGTGTGAAAGTATTCACCACCAAGGACAGGTATGTTAGTGTGAAAGTATTCACCACCAAGGACAGGTATGTTAGTGTGAAAGTATTCACCACCAAGGACAGGTATGTTAGTGTGAAAGTATTCACCACCAAGGACAGGTATGTTAGTGTGAAAGTATTCACCACCAAGGACAGGTATGTTAGTGTGAAAGTATTCACCACCAAGAACAGGTATGTTCGTGTGAAAGTATTCACCACCAAGGACAGGTATGTTAGTGTGAAAGTATTCACCACCAAGGACAGGTATGTTAGTGTGAAAGTATTCACCACCAAGGACAGGTATGTTAGTGTGAAAGTATTCACCACCAAGGACAGGTATGTTAGTGTGAAAGTATTCACCACCAAGGACAGGTATGTTCGTGTGAAAGTATTCACCACCAAGGACAGGTATGTTAGTGTGAAAGTATTCACCACCAAGGACAGGTATGTAAAGTATTCACCACCAAGGACAGGTATGTAAAGTATTCACCACCAAGGACAGGTATGTTAGTGTGAAAGTGTTCAGCACCAAGGACAGGGGTGTTAGTGTGAAAGTTTTCAGGAACAGGGATGCCAGTCTGAAAGTATTAAGGGTCAGGGATGTTTCTGTTAAAGTTTTTAGCACCACAGATGTTAGTTTGAAAGTATTCAGCACTAAAGGACAGGGTTGTTAGTGTGAAAGTGTTCAGGGGCAGGGATGTTGCTGTTAGAACTTTTCAACACCAGGGATGTTAGTTTGAAAGTGTCCAGCACCAAGGACTGGGATACCAATGTAAAATTTTTAGGGTCAGGGACATTGCTGTTAAAAAAATTCAGCACCATGGATGTTAGTGTGACCGTATTCAGCACCAAGGACAGGGATGTTAGTATCAAAGAATTAAGGGATATGGATGGTATTAAGAATATCTAAGTACTAGACTGGGATGTTCATATGAAAGTATTCAGGGATAAGTCAGTAAATACATCATAGAAAAAAACCCCACTGAGGACTGTTTCTGACATTTATTGACACCTGTAGATGGAACATGTACATCAAATCTCTACAGCTGTAAACATCATCATAAGACAATACACAGGTATATACATATGATATGTACATTGTTGTAAAAATAGTTGCTGTGCTGACTAAATAGAATTCGAATATACTGTCTTCAATTGACAAAACACTCTGTAAGGCACTAGGGTGCATATAAAGTAAAGCACATCTTGGGAGTGCAGAGTGCATGTGAGCACCACATATATATTCTTGTGGGCCTGCTTACTTGTGTTTACCAGAAAGTGCAAAATGGAGCGAAATGGAACGAACTAAAACATAATATGTAACATTATGAAATGAACTTCCAGTAGATAGCGAAATATAAGGAACGTTGTAACATTCGCAGTAGGCTGGAACAGGAAGCATCTTAAATACAGAAGTGAGTGGTAAATGAATAATATAACGTGTTTTATTTCTTTGATCTATTTGATAATATTAAATACAACGGCGGATCTCTTTGCACATGGCGCCCCCATTTTCAGGGAAAAATCTAGCCACACAAACGTGGCAAAAACGTTGTATTTGATATTGTCAAATAGATTCAATATTGTTTTAGTTTGTTCCATCTCGTTCCATTTCGTTCCATTTCACACTTTCTGGGGACCGCTGTAAGGCACACTGTACCTTTCACACTTAATATATGCAATATACCATCTCGGATAAAACCTTTTACTACAGAGTTACATTTATTGGCATACATTTGTTGCATGTAGCCAAAGAGTAGGAAGGCACTTCTTCCCCAAAATACTATTTTTGGTCCAAACGAATTTCCTAACAAAGCGTTAACAATCATAACAAACAGAAACAAGTTTTGTACAGAACATAACATGTAACCAAAGGGTTGAAGGACATTTCTTCCCCAAAAGGCTATTTTTGGTCCAAACAAATTTCCTGACAAGGGGTAGACAATTATAGCAAATATGTACATAACACTGACTGCAGTTATAGCACCCCTGATAGCTATATTCTGACAACAGAATTCTTGCTGTAATTATACTATTGATCAACAGAACTATTGGAATATTTACAGGGTGACAAAATGCCTGTCCTGTTGAAAAAACACAATCAACAAAGGTAACAAAATAGAATTTATTTTTATGGTGCAAGTTTGTACATGTACATGTAGATATGCATAGTTGGACTTCTTCTCTTGCTGCTATGTCCAAGTTTTGAATATCAACTGAAGTTATTGCTTTACATGATAGACTACTGTAAATGCAGAAATGTTTGCGGGCATTAATTTTGCGGTAGAGAGTGTTCGCTGTAGTTTTGAGTTCGCCTTTGAAACAATAGTAGCGCTACAGTCACACTGTGGAACAGCTTTTTGAGGAGGTTTTAAGTTTGCGTTAAAGAGTTTACCGCAAAAACCACAAACATAAAACCACCACGAACATTTCTGCATTTACAGTATCTGATGAGAATTTTACATACCATGGTAGTGCAGGCATAGGACATTAGCTTTGAAAGATGCCATTAAGAAGTCAAAGGCCTGTTTCCTAATTTTCATTGACTTCAGCGTCATAGCAAGAAGGTGATAGAATGATGAAATGTTCAATCACAGCAAAGAGCATTTCCTGTTGCTATGGCTACCTTCTCCCCATGGCTGCTGCAATTCTTTTCCGGCTGGCGTTCATACTACTGCCCTTCCCTCTTTCCCCTGTTGGCTTCGCTCCTTCAAAACTCACGCTAACGTTACTAGAAGACGACCTGACACCGCCTTTCCCACTCCCCGCACTACCGTTCGAAGAGAAACTGTTTGTACTGCTCCGTAGGGAAGTCTCTGAACGACTTTTCTGTCCGGAAGGCGGGCGTGGCACAGCGTTGGGCGGAAAGCCAGCGGGCGGACGCTGGAAGGCGAGAAGCTGCTCACGTGCCTCGCTCAGCGCTTCCGTCAACTCAAACCTCTCCTCGCACTCTCTCCTTACCGTCTCTTGTAGGAAGGTAATCTGGGGATTGAGAATACTTTCTCAGTTAAGTCTTCAACAACATGGGACCAGGACACAATACCTTCCCAAGAAAGTAAAGAATGCTGAATGGCTTTTAAAACACAAAAGAAAGGCTTTACATATCTATCTGACAAATCATGAGCAAAGAACACTAAAACAAGAATTTAACTTCCGAAAATAATTTCATCAGGTTGGTAGAACATAGGATATTGGAGATTCTTTTAACACAACCAGTAAATTTCACCTGCTTACGTTTCGGTGTCTGTCAGACATACAAGCTTAGCCACGTTTGGGATTGTGTTCTCGCCGAAAAGGCGCCACCTACATCGGCTACTTATAGCAACGAGAAGCAGTAATCCAGTCAGAAGCTCTGAAGAGGGTGTCTGACAGACACCGAAACGTCTGCAGGTGAGACTTACTGGTTGTGTAAAAAGAAACTCCAATATCCAAGACTTTAACTGTGTTGGTAGAAGTCATTCTGAATCAAAGTTGAACTGAAATTGCCTACACTGAGTCACGTGTTCTATCTGCATAACGTGACGTCACAGAAGCAGTGGATTCCTCATTCCTTGACAAAGACTGGAGCTGATCAGTCAAAAAGTTGGGTAAGTCCAATTATTGTGTTGGCAATTCGATTTCATCTTTAATTCAAATAGAATATCACATTGAGATAAAAGGTCATAAGAATTACACTCCTGACCTCTTCAGTAGTTTGGGTGTTCTTTTCTTCCAACTCCTTATTTTCCTCCTTCAGTGCTGCTAACTCCTCTTCCTTCTCTCTCATCAACTCCTTCATTCCTTGCAGTTCCTCATCATTGTCTCCCTCTGCCTTACTGAGCCGGGACTGCAGGTCAGAGGTCAGCCGCTTCAAGCTGCTTACTTCCTGTTTGAGGGCTGCTTCCTGTCTCTCCGCCTGACCTCTGACCTCGTTAAGTTGTCTCTCCAAGTTAGTCATGGAGGCCCGCTGCTCGCTGGTGAGCCTGCTAGCCTGGGTTTTCAGCTGAAATGTGAAAGGTCAATATTAGTCTAATAGCAACAACTGCTTTTGACACTTAGTGCAGCTTTTGCTTGTAGATTTTAAGACATCACACATCCCCCATGGTTGTATTGAAAGTACTGTAAATTCATTTACTTTTGTAGTGGTTTTTTTTCGTGGTTGGAGGAAAAGGGAGGGTTTTGCGTTGTTTCAAATTTGTGGTTGAAACAATTCTCTGTTTTGTAGAACAGTAGTCATACATTGGACACTCATATTGGTGGTGTCATGAATTTGCAGTGGAGGGGTCAGCATGAAAAAAGACAGTTTCCAAGATTTACAGTATGCTATGTTTAATCAAGCAGGTTCTCCTTGGTTTGATTGATGCCATCTTAATACACGCAATACTATGTAAGAGCCCAATGATTATAAATTAGGGTTTCGTATTTCAGTCTCACTTAGACTAGCCAGGGCCCAAACTTGCTGGTTGCCATACTACATACTGAACACTACTAGACACCTTTTGCAAGGTTATTTTCAAGTATACGGTACTTGATCAGCTGGTGAGTTGGCTGAATGATCACCTAAACTTATTGATACTGTCATCAACATTCATGAAGCAAAAGTAATAAAACAACTACTAGCTCTTCCAATTATCAGTTATGCCTGTCACACAGCAGGAATAATTGGATCAGCTGACAAGTCTGCGAGCTCTAAATAACATTTTTGGCAGTAATACACCTGGTGTTTTCTTGATCATTACACGATTGTTAGAGATCAGCCTATAATTGCTCACAGATCCCTGTCCCCGTCCAATATGGTGGAGTAGATTTTCAGGTGAAAAATATACTGGAGTGTCGTTGATGAAGGTTAGACATCCAGGTAATAAGATACATCAAAAATAGTTACTCAAGCAACTGGATAAAATACTGGAGTGTCTGACAATTCTTGAATTCGGTGACCTTCTGGCAATCAACGAGTGTGACAGGGGCATTATCTCCGTCCTACCTTGTCGTGCAAGTCATCCTTCTCCTTGATGTATCTCTCAATCATCTCCTGGTGTTTCTGTCTCTCAATCTCAACATCCTGCCAAACACAGAGTAATAGCATTAATTAAAGGTTTCTATAAGACATTTAAAAGTTTCTTATTACTTCTTGAATCAAATACAAAATGTATCAGCTCATACTACATACTATCTCACTAAATGCAAAAACAAGATACATAAAATTTTCATTTAATTTTTACGGTCACCCCGTAACAAGATCGAAGGCCACTTCAAGGTTACGGGTTATATGTATAGAACTGAGATACGGTAGCATCTTTTCTCCCTGAGTCAGACAAGCTCATTCACTCACTAAGAGTGAGGACTGACTGACCTAATAGGAGAAGCAGGGGTTATGCTTAGGTCCCAATTGGAAAAAAGGGCTCCGTCAGGTTGTTGACGGTCTTTTTTTGTTGTTGCGCGTTCCGGTGTGGCCCCCACGTGGCCCCCTGGGACACCCTGCGGCTGCTGGGCTATTTTGGGGCTCGGCCAGGACCCTAATCATTTTAACTCAGAATTAAAATCAATGCGGGACCCGGTAACACATAGATGCCATCAGCTAATTGTGCAGTCCACCGGGACAAATTTACGGCCTTGGGGCGCGGTCGGGACTAGATCCCCTGCGGGCACTAGTGCAATTGTGACCTAAGCATTACGAAGGATGCTCTGGGAATTCACTTATTTTAGACTGGAATGGTTTTTTGATCCACTCACACCAGGAAGGACCACTACAGAAATCTATGACATAACCTGGTCTACACCTACTTTGACAAACTGCGAGTAGCACTTACCATTCTGTAAGACTCCTTGAGTCTGAACTCCAAATCCTCCAGCTGTCTGGTGCAGTTTTCTCTCTCCTGTCTTAGGATATCCTCCATCTAATAACAAGACGAGAATGTTACAAAGACAAGTTAAATTTTCACCATGCAATTTGACAACAGATGCAAAGGACCCACATTTCAGACCACATGTAGAGTATGTCTTTATAACGGCTGCGTACCTAAACGTAACATCAGGTACAGGTACAGGTACTGGTACAGAAGTTTAGGTTCCCGACCTGTACTTGTACCTGAACAATTTGACAAATTAACATTTGTTCTTCTGAAGGCCCAGAGTGGGAGACAACTGAACTCCCCGCCTGAACGATATTAGTTACGCTGTCCGGTGTCATTTTTGTCATGTATGGTGTCGCATGAGGCCCTGAGGTTTAATAGGGGATCAAAATTAAATTAAAGATGGCTCTAATTCTCATTTTACGTCTTTTCCAGTGCTAAATTTTATGTTTTTGTGGTAGGATTTATGCATCTTCAGTAACAAATAAGTATAGACTTGGTGTGCCGTAAATTTATATCGGTACAGTATCAATACTACATGATCTGGCATTTTGGACCTGTACCGAATCAATTTTCACGAGTGCAGTACCAGTACCAGTACACAGTACTGGTACGCAGTCCTAGTCCTTGCATTCCCACGTACCTTGCCAGGCCACTGCTCCGCCTCCTGTAGTTTTTTCCTGAAGCTGTCCCTGAGCTGGTCGATCCTGTTCTGATGGGACACGACCATCAGTTCCCTGCAGGAAGCAACAGGTAACAGTGAGGAAATCAGCATTCCAAGTGATTTTCTTATGTTATAACACATACTATAAATGCAGAAATGTTCGAGGTGGTTTTATGTTTGCAGTTTCCACTGCAAAAAGCTGTTCCATTGTGTGACTGTAGCACTACTATGGTTTCAAACGCAAACTCAAAACCACCGCAAACACTCAAATTTTTCCCTATTGCGAAATTTAATCCCCGCAAACATTTCTGCACTTGCAGTACTGCTTAGTCTTGTAGTGGTTGCAAGTGCTCCTACTTTGTATCATTTTGCTGCGAGAAACAAACTGAGATATCATATGGGATAGAGTGCAAGTTTTAAATATGGACACACAAAATGTCATGTAAACATGAGATATTATGGGATATCTTGAGATTTTGTACAAGTGCAAGGTTTAAAAAAGGACAAATAGTCATGTACAATGTATCATTTGAACATCTGTGCACTTTTGACCTATCAACTATAACCTATGACCCCTGACCTTTCATCCTTGAGCATTTTCAGCTCCTCCTTTGCCTTCATCAGTGCAGACTTTGGCGCAAGTGTAATTTTTGCTTGAACATATACAATATCATGTACAACATATCACTTGAACATCTGTGAACTTTTGACCTGTCAACTATAACCTATGACCTCTGACCTTTCATCCTTGAGCATTTTCAGATCCTCCTGTGCCTTCATGAGTGCAGACTTGATTTCCTGCGCCTCCCCGAGGGACATGGAAGCCTTGCGCTTGAACTCCTGCTCCATGTTGGACTGGTCCTGTAGTTGTTTCCTTAGACCCTGGCAATCCTGGTTCAGTTGGGCTATGTAGACCTCACACTGCTTCAGCTCTCTCTGCAGTCTGTAACACAAGAACATTTCAATCATATTAAATTACACAAGTACTGTAAATGCAAAAATGTTTGCGGTGGTTTTATTTTCGTGGTTTTTGCGGTGACTGTTTCACCGCGAACTTAAAACCACCGCGAACATTTGTGTCCAGTACTGTAGCGGTTTGTAACTAAAGCACTGCCGCAATCTTAAAACCACCGGGAACACTCCATTTTCGCCTTAGCGCGAAATAAAAAACACGCGAACTTCAATTTTACAGTATCCTAGGTCACAGACTTCTACTGTGTATTGAAAGAAGGTTGGAACCACTACAGTGAGAAAACTTATACACTAACACTCTGTCCTTGGTGCTGAATACTCTGTCACCCTGCTTTCTTGTACCAGCAAAAAGAGATAAGAGCCAAGACAAGCAAGGATGGAACAGACTACAACTGTTATAAGAAAGATAAATTGCTAGTATATGGTGTAGTGCATTCTTAAGCTTTCTCTGCAGTCTGCAACAGGTAAGGTAAAGGTTAAGAAGTCCCATAGCTTTTTTGACGCAGAAGGGGCAGTGGGTTCTTATCTATTGTGTCTGGGACATGGTATTGGAAGAGCCCAACCCTCTCCTTCCAACGCCTTTTACCTCCCAAACACAAGTTTTTTATTGGGTGGAGTGAGAAAAGTCGTGTTAAGTGCCTTTCCCAAGGGCATAATCTTGCTGGCATGTCAGGGGATTAGAACCCAGGACTTCTGGGTTCTGGGCCACAAACTCTAACTGTTATGCCAACACACATCTGCAATATTTCAATCATACTACACAGATGGTATCACTTCAGACATTGTGTTAGTGAGAACACTTACACACTAACACCCTGTCCTTGGTGCTGAATACATTGTCACTAACATGAGCCCAACATCAGAAATAAAGACTTGGTCTCTGTTACCCCCACTTTCTTAAACTTATACCACCAAATAGAGAAGATATACAGAGCCAAGACAAGAAAGGATAGAACAGACTAATGTTATAAGAAGGAATCAATTAGTAATATAAGATGTAATGAATACTAACATGGATGTGGTGAATGTACGTACCTTGAGACATTGTCATCTGCAATCTGGTCCCTCTTCCTGAGCTGTGTGTTGAGAGTCTCCACCTCCTGATTCTTACTTCTACAGAAACAAAACATTCAGGAATATGATAATTTCAGGATGAGGAGAGATCTACTTGTGCCATCTTTCGATCGTTCAGTTGAATAAAATTACCCAGCTGCTGCTGCCGCATGCCTGCAAAGAAGGTGCGCTACGCTGAAGGGCAGTTATACAGCACATCATCAGAGCGTAAGCGTTTAAGGTCGTTTTTGCGTATCAAAGATTGATATCTCGTATATAGGTTCATTTTGTTGTGTCCAAAGAATATTGCAACATTGCATCGGCTGTTACTCTGATGCAACGTTGACCAAAGTCAGAGAGAACAGAAGAGAATCGGCAGCTATAATAGGTCTAAATTATCATATGCACATTACGTCCTGCCGACGTGCTCAGTTATACTGGCTTTTTTTATACAGATACAAATAGATACAGATCTTGGTAATGAACAAGCTCTGCGGTGGAATATCAAAATTCAAGGTCTGAAAAAAAGAATCTTTTCCTTTGACATTGTAACTGTTTCTGGGACTACCTTAATGTGCTGGTATGGTCAGAATAATCGGCTCTATTTTTTTCAATCACACATAAAATAACAATTGTTTACAATGTTGAACATTACCCTATAAAATTTTTCTGCCTCGTCAATAAGGATTACTTTGTAATCCACTGTGACGCAAAATAAAGACATTTAATTACTGGAGTTTCCCTGCACCAAATTGAAGACACAAAATGTCTGACAAACTTACCTGACCAACTCCTTGTACTGAGCCAGCTCTGCAGTGATAGTTCTTGTTTTTGCTTCTATATTGTCTTGCTGGTTCTTCATTGCTGAAAGAAGTTAAAACAGATTTAGTATCAACAGATTGGGAAGGGAAACCTGAACATTGTCAAAGCAATTCAAGTATGAACAAAATTGAACTCAACCATGCAACAGTCTCTTATTCCTGTTCTGTTTCATACTGATGGCACAGTTTTATGCAAAACAGTTTACTTTTGGAGGACAGTAATTCTTGTTTCTTAATCACTGTAACTTTATGTTCACTGTTTTCACTGTCACCTCTGTACCGTGGACTTATCATCACTGTGAAAAAACCTGTTGTTATTATCTATGATTCCTTCACACATCCGTTCTATAAATCACTTGGCGCCACCATGAAGTTAGTTCAATGAAAATATCCATTTTCCTTACACCGTGAAATTTTGCTACCATGAAAATAAAGTGAATTACAGTAATACAATGTACATTGAAAATCTATTATCAAAAAACAGTGGAAGGGAGTTTCAGAAATAGTTTCTGACTGCCACCCATCCGAAGGAATTAAATAGCATAGAAAGAAAAAAACGTAGGCATACACTACAACAGTTACTCCTTCCTTCTGTTTCTTCCTACCTTCATGTTCCCTCTGCAGTTCACAGAACTTCCCCTGGAGGTCCTTACTGAGCTGTTCTGCCCCTTGTAGCCTGCCCACCTCCCCCTGGGCCTTCTGCAGCTCCTGTGTTAGTCTGGACAGCTCAGCTGACTCAGATGACTTCTGATTGGTCAGGTCTTCAATCTGTTGTTTAAGGTTCTCCATTTCTACAATAAAGAGAAAATGAAGTATGTACATGAAATTTAAACCATGTAATATAATTTGGAGTGTGTAGTTTCTCTCTTAGGTCAACAAGACATAACAGACAAATTTGAAGCACACAAACTGGTCTTGTTGTAGGGGGGATTTTGCTCACAAACTGTCTATGTCATCGTGCACTTTCATATAAAATAGAACGCGTTCGAACGGCATTCCCCAAACCCGGAGGAAGCAGGTGTTGGATTACAATCTGACTGATTTACGACAGATAAGTACAAATATAAGCTGTTTTTGTCAGTATTTTACGCAAGTGAGGAAGTGGAATAGCCACCAACATTGTATAGCGCTATCTGGAAACGTTTGATGGTGTGTGAGCGGACGCTGAGCGGCTCGCGGGAAGTGAATACCCGCGAGATGCCGGGCCCTGTGACATTGGTCGGAGTTCGGGGAAAGTCGTTTGAATGCGTTCTATTCTTTACGGATGTACACGATGATATAGAGACTTTGTGAGCAAAATCCCCCCTATAATGAAACAAGTTTGTGTGGTTCAAATTCGTCTATCAGTTCAATATCAGTGCAAATGTACAAGAAGAAATGATGAGAGCATCCCAAAATGTTATTAGGGCCAATAGTATTGTAGTCCCATTTCATTGTTTGACAACATAGAACACATCTGAAATTGTCTTCACTTGATTAACAAATCTATTCAGAGTTTTGGTATAAAACCTGGTTCTGCCAGATCTTTCCTTAGTCACTGACGAAAGATAGCGGATGCTGTCTGAAACATGTGACTGTTTCACAATTTTATCTAGTTGCTTGAGTAACTATTTTTGGCATAACAAAGAACACAGCCTCACCTTGCATCTCTACAATGCCCATATTAGTGAGAAGGTTGGTCAGCTGTGTTGTCGTGTCTTGAACGACCTTGTCCCGCTGGTGTACAAACGTCTGTATGTTCTGTAGACACGTTCTCTGGTTCCGCACAGAAGACAGGAGGTCGGGTAACCTGGTACGGAGCTCTCCGCTCTCATTTCTAGGAGAAGGAAGCAAAATCATTCCTGTAATGCCCTTTATCTTCACGGTAGCAAAACTTCACGGTGTAAGGAAAATGGACATTTTCAATGAACTTTAACTTCACGGTGGCGGCAACTGATCTTCAGAACGGATGTGTGAAGGTTCATAAATAATAACAACAGGTTTTTTCACGGTGATGATAAGTTCACGGTACAGAGGTGACCGTGAAAACAGTGAACATAAAGTTACAGTGAAAGACACAAGAATTACAGTATTCAACTGCATGCATCCAAAAAAGTTCTTTCTAGTCCTTATACTTTTCAGGAATTCAAAGTAAACTGTACAAGTGACAACCTCTACATAAGGACCACCAGGCCAATGTGACCACTTTTGAGGGGTTCCTTAGATAATTTTTCCCATTGTGATCCTGTCAAAAGTGACCACCTGTTCACATAGACCAGATTCTATCAGTACTCTGGGTGGTCTTCTTTGGCAGGTTTGACTGTATGAAGTTATTAGTATGTCAAGCAAATGTTTTTGCACTGATCATCTAGAGTAAGACTGACAGATTACCTACCAAATGTTGTCTGTTTTTCACCTACTGTAAATGCATTTAAGTTTGCGTGGTTCTCATTTCATGGCAAGGAGAAAATGGAGTGTTCGCCATGGTTTTAAGTTCGAGTTTAAGACAATAGTAGACAAGGGGCAATAAATGTTCACGCTGGTTTTAAGTTCCCGGCAAAGAGCTTACCGCAAAAACTGCGAATATAAAACCACCGCAAACATTTCTGCATTTACAGTACAGTCAAACCTGCCTAGGCGACCACCTTTTCAACGCGACCACCTGGCCATGGCGACCGCTTTTTCTCGGTCCCGAAGATTTTCCCCATAGGCACAAGCATTAAGCGGCCTGCCCAAGGCGACCACCCGTCCAACGCGACCGCCACGAATTGGGACCGCACAGAGCACAATCGCTGCTAATGGCGAACATGTTTTTCCGGCGTGTGGTGACATCTCCGTTTGCTGTTGGATTTCGCGGAAATGTTTTTAAGACCTTGACGGACAAAAATATATCAAAAGCATTGATTCCTCCATGAAGTGTTTTAATGAAACGTTCCCACTATAAACATTGTAAATGCAAAGGATTGTGAATACTTAGATATCGATGTTGTTGTGCCCATCGTAATCTTATAGTTTACCGCAAGCTCGGTTCGGTTTGAACTCAATTTTCAAAACAATCACGTAGTGCATGGCGTCAAAACGTCAGATTTCACAGAAATTACTATCCATTCCTTGTATTTTCAACAAAAATGTGTCTCTGTCTTACCAAATTCCGCCGGAAAATGACTCCGCGGTGGAGGGCATAACGTTGGCCGAGACATGTTGTTTCTTGGTCCGCGACGCCATCTTTGTTTCAGCGCGGCATAACGCTGACTTTTCTAAAACACGACGCTTCTGTGTATGAATATTTAGAATACTCTCATTATTGGTGAAAATTAATATTCTTATATTCTTGTTATTTCCATGACTCTCACAAACCTTTATTGGGCGCTGCTTGCTTGTAATCGCCGACGCTGTGCGTTCTGCTCCACTGTTATCTTTTGATGCGGTCGCGTGCTCGGCGGCGGTATCACAACTTTCCGTTTTCATCCTTGAGTTGTCAGATCGAAAACTTTTTGCCGCTTTAATCCAGCGGTCGGTGCCCAAAAGAAGGCTGGGGTCAGCAGGTGTTTTCTAGGGATTTGTCTCAGGCCTTAAAACCTAGATTTTATATGCGTTTGTGTGTGTGTACTCTTACTTTAACGAAACGTGTGAATGCGGGAGGGCGCTGCAAGGTCATCGAGGCAGACATTGTTTTTAGTCAAAATTATGACGAACATTTGTTCACGATGTAACGGTATACAAATATTACAACGATAACGGAAAATGTAATTTCTGTAGGATCTTTCTGTTAATGAGAATTGAACCTGGTGGGGGTCATGCTGTCTAAAATCACATAATTTTCCATCCATCTACGTGGTACACTGTATTTGAACACCTCGAGCTGGAGACATATTGTGAATGGAATCCTCTTCATGGCGACCACCTGTCCATCGCGACCGTTTTTGCTCGGTCCCCCGGGTGGTCGCCTTGGGCAGGTTTTCAAGACTGTACTTTCTACATCTTTTTTTCGAGAAAAGGTCTGAGAAACATTATTTATTAAATTGGCGTTACAACAAGAAAAAAGAGAAATGAGAAGTGAAGACTAACCGGAGTTTCTCTACCAGTGTGGCCTGCTCTGACGCCTTTTCCTCATTCTGTGTGCTCTGTTCTCTCAGTCTGTCCAGCTCAGCGTCCTTCTGTTGTAGGGCTTGTGTCAGGGATGCAATGCTAGAACAGAAGACAAGCAGAAATTGTCAAGGAACATGTACTACATGGACACACTGCAACAGATTAACATGTATTTTAACTATTTATATTTCTTTTCAGTTATTACTTTTGTGGTGTTGTGTTGGCGCTATGTTGGCAAAACAGTTAGGATGTGTGGCTAGAACCCAGAGGTGTTGGTTTTGAATCCTGACATGCCACAGATGTTGTGCCCTTGGGAAAGGCCAAGTTGAAGTTTGTCCAATGGTTGTTCGCGTTATAACATGTTACACTTGCTGTAATTGATCTGAAGGGTACTCCGGGGGTTATCAGAATATTGATGCTGTATAATACAACTGCTGCCTAGTCCAGGTTCAAGGTCAAGTTGCCAATACAATTACGTTCCTGGATTTAGAAAAATACTATCAGCCGAACCAGAACACTCTCAACTGGTCTTGTGTATAGGTTTGAGGAATAGATACTGTTCCTCATAAGATTACTGATAGGAAAATTCAAGAGTGCCTCCCAAATACTGTATATCTATATTTTATAAGTATAAACCACAGAGTTACGGATAAAAGATTCAAGAGAGCCATGATATGCCATCCCAAATATAATTTCATACCGTTAGTTTGAACTTAGAGCATAAAATGACAGTTGTACCTGGACTCCTTAGCTCCCAGTCTGTTCTGCAAGTCCTCTGCAATCTCCTGGAGTTTACTGTACTCGTTACGATGTCTCTCATCCCTCTCCTCACAGTCTGTGTGCTGCTCTAGCTCCTCTTCTAAGTACTTCACCTGTAAATGTTACAGCCTTGTTATATATTTTCGAGCATGTGAATAATTTTTCTAAATATTTTTAAAAACTATTGTTTTCCGCAGCATTGTTCTACTCTGTACTAAACTGACTAGTAACAATTAACCTCCATAAACATTAATCTATCAGGTTACATATATCCGCCATTTTGAAAAACAATGTGTTTAGTATAGCACTCCCCATATGCATAGTTTAGATATGCAGAAGTGTATTATATTGGGGGACATCAGGTTGGAGATCTGTTTGGTTGTATCTTTTGAGGGTGGCAGAATTTTGTACCCTTGTGGAATTATGTTAGTACATCATCCACATGTTTCATACATTTCCTTAGATCAATATGAGGGTATCACACATAAAAACTGTCCATTGTGTAGGTTATGATAAGTCAAAGAATTAATCTTTCCTAAAACTTTACTGCCAATGTTATGCATGTTGCAAATAAAACACACAAACCAGATGCAAGCAAACATTTAGCTACAAGAGTAGCTTTAAATAGATGAAGAAGAAGAACTTTATTGCGCGACAATTGTAACTGGTACAATGTATGGCAACTTACGCACATGAGAGTTGCTATTGCTAATTGTTGACAAACATAGAGAGCTAATCTCATCTATTACTAACAGTAAAAATAATTCATAGAATAATGTACATGCTAACACTCTCGAATACAGTATGTTGGTAACAGTATGCTGTGTCAGGAATGTATGATATTGAGATAGACAATATTACAGAAAACTTCTCAAACTTATCATTGCTTACCTGATCCTCGAGTCTCTTGATCTCATGGTGAATCAAGTAGCTGACTCCACAGAACTTACAGATGGTGTCGTCTCTTTCCATCAACTGTAACTCGTCCGGAAGGGGGTGCTCCGGAACGTGCCTCTCCAGGATCGGAGACATCGCGACGTGTCTCGTACTCCTCTTGCCCCTGAAGTTGTTACTGTCGGCAGCGCCGATATTGTCACTCTGTATGATGTAGGCTCCTTTTGGGTCGGCCATTTTGGATTCAGTCACGGTTCAGCGCAGAACTAGTAGAATTTTCCTGGTGAAAAAATAAAAGTCTCTTCAAGTCAGTTCAACAAAAGGAGACCCCCTTCTGAGTGGTAACAATTGGATTAGCGTGCTACGTAGTGACGAAACACAGTTTCAAGAGCTCTTATATGACATTGACAGATGACGTCAGCCAACTGACCTGGTATTCTAGATACAGGTACTAGTAGGTGCTTACAAGCCAACAGACTTTTTAATCTGCATACATGTACATCTAAATCTATGTTGTGCAGTAAAACAGTTTTCTTTTTTGGCATAGCATGGTAACATAAAAATTTGAAGATAGAAATTGTATGCTAAATGTTGGCACATTGGGGCACCAAACCCGTAGTGTATTTTTACATTTTTTTTGGCACACTTTTAGACAGGTTAGCCAAAGAGGCTCGGTGGGCATCACTCTGCCACCTTAGGAAGGTCGTGTAAAGTGCCTTTTCCAAGGGCACAACGTCGAACTTGGTGAGCATCGAACCCAGGACCTATTGGTTCTGAGTCCAACACTCTAACCGTTGTGCCACACCAACACCCCTGTGCATTAGTTTAAGCTAAAGGAGTACTCATAATACAGCACTCCCTAGTAGTTTGACCCACTCAGTAGTAAACACACAACTTTGTCACTAGATGAAAAGCACATGATCTCTCTTTAGGATCAGTGATCATACACATTAGAGTGGCAACAACTTGTCTACATTACTGGCTTAAGCCAGTTAAGGGATCATCATCATTTGACAAGTTGAAACATATGTATCAGATTTGACTAAGAAAATCAGTTGTCTACCTGCCTGCCTACGTGCTCAGGCCAAAATCAGTTGTAATAAACTAAATTACCCCTTTATTATGAGAGCCATTTGAAAATCACTGACCTGCTTCATCCAGTCTCTGAATTTGGAACAGATAACTCAAGCATATAAGATCTGAGGTGTATTCACTCTCATTCACGAAATTTGTAATGTTACAGTTGAATGTTTTTCAGTTGCTACCATCGCAGTTGATTTTGACTTAGTTTTCCCCAACCAAACATCACGACGAGATTAAGTCAACACGACTGAATACCCCACGCTTGAAAAACGATATCCTAGAATAAACGTCAAGGTTGATACAACGTTTTCCTAACTAAACTTGTTTGTATACTTGAAAACAGAAGAAATTCCTTTTTTTTAGGAGAAAATGTACTGTCTATGCAGTACATGGACTGCTGTCTCAAAACTGGACCAAATCAACAATAGGAAACTATGAAAGACATACTAAAAGCGACTAAAACACAATGATGTTTACACCATGTACTTGTAGATACATGTACTTCTGAAAAGTTTCAAAACAGATCTACATGCTTTGGGCAGTTTTGTATTTCCAATGTTGAACACTTCAGTAAGGGTTATTCGACAATATTGTCAACCTTCAAACCGTGCTAACTGATACTGTATGGACGTGAAATATGAGAAAACTGGCTTATTTTGTGTTTACAAGATGAACAAAGTTACTCATGTTGACATGTTTACTGTAAGCAACAATTCGAATAACTCTGCGATCGTGCGACTTTTAGATGTGTCTCCAATACCTAGATACACACAAATCTTACAAACATTTATTACAGTACAATTTGGTAAGTTTGACGTGTAAGCACTTGACAACGATACATAATACCGGACGCGATTTTATCCCTATGACCCCAATGGCGTTCTTACAATAGTAACTAACAGGCCTAGGTCTTAACAATGTCGCGTTTATGGTTCAATTCTAAACCAACAGAGATGTTTAAAAGAAAGAAACAGTTATGTCTACCTACCTTGAGACCTTATGAGCCATAATACGTTGTGTGATCGTTCTGAAAAACACGAAATATGACGAGAATTGGACTTTGGAGACCGCCTACATGTCTATGGCAACCGAATAGTTTACATCCGCCATGTTTAATGTTATGCAGGGGGTCACTAGAGGTCAACAAGGAATATATCTTCGTCTCATATTTCACTTCTTCTGAATGCAGATAGGATTAAATTTTTATGCTTAGATGGTATTGATATTTTCATAACATGAACAATTTTATGTTTTGTGATAATATTGGATATTATTGGGTGGTCAAAGGTCAGTGCTTTGGCGGGAGTTCGGAAATATTTCCAAATTCTGTTACCTTACCTGTGATTGGTTCTCACTATCAACAATCTACCCGACCAACCAATGAGAGCGAGGATCACAATTGTGCAGAACAACATGGCCGACAGAGGAATTATTGTCTGGGGGATTACGAACATAGCTTGATTTTTCGGCGAATTCGGTACGTTTTTCACTTTCTCCAGTTTTGTGAACAAAGTAGTAATATATTCAAGGAATCCTGGATATTTGTAAGCTAATTATTTATAAAACTGTCGTCTGTAGGAGTCAAGATTTGATAAGGAGTCGAAGATAAGACGGAGGAGGAGGGATTGGTTTCAAGATGCCCCCCAAGTCGAAACAGACCCAGAACCCTAACAGACAAGCCTGGCAGTGGGCTGACACCACGGAACCCACCAGGATCACACAGGAGAACGTAGAGACAGCCTACAGAATCAGGCTGAAGGCTTGTCCCAGGGATGGGCGGTAAGTATTGTTATACACTCCCCATATATCCACATGTCAACATCAGAATAACTTATGTTTTGGAGAGGCGTTCCTCTTTTCCGGTTCCTCGAAAGATCTTTTTCGCACAATTATAATACGTAGAAAACATGGTATGCAAAAATGTGTGATACTGAAATAACTCTAAAAGCATTTTGTACTATTCATTTCTGAATTTCTGCCTCTGGAAAAATGTTTTTTTTGGTGATGAATTCAATAAAACAATAAAGCAATACAGTTGTGTTTACATTTTTCCTACTTAATTTTTTCTTGCCATGAAAATTGGTCAAAATTTTCAAATTTATTATGATGAAGCTTCCTGGCCTGGGTAGTGCAAGTTGCACCAAGCACACAAAACATTATCATCTTAACAGTCATTTTGACATATCTGTTTTTCCATAACCAGAAATAATGGAATTAAACGTATGATTTATGATATAAACAGACACACTACTACTTACCATGAAGATAACCAAAATATTTCTAAAATTTTTAACTTTTTTTTTTTTCCATAGCTGACAGTAAAAAGAAACATTGTTATGTCTTTCCTTTTTATTTCAGGAGAAACTGTAAGAATAACCCCAACTGTCTGGTGGGTCTGGGTGAGTCCCAGTGGCTGGGTGAGATAGACGATGAAGCTTTCCAAGAGATCGAAGATCCCAACAACGAGAGGAGGGCTGAGGTAACGGACTTCTATGTGTAAAATAGTAGAAAGCCGTGCTATATTTATTAATCCTAGATTTAAGTTGGGTCCGAACGTGACCACAGTTGATCCTGTTCTCCCGTTTCAATCAACTAATTTTTGCATCTTATACTTGAGAGATGTTTGCTTGACTCGCCTTGTGTCAACTCCTACATCGACACATAACACGTTTTTTTTTTTACATATTGTTTTGAAGCTATTGATGCTAACATGTGAATATGTGGAATATGGAAACACTGTATGTTGGACAGTCCAAACACCTCCCATCTCCCCCGTTACTCCTATTTTCTGATTGAGGTGAATATACTGTAAATGCATTTAAGTTTGCATGTTTTTTATTTCGCGGTAGGTAGAAAACGAAGTGGAGTTGAAACAATAGTAGCATTACAGTCATAGGTGTGGGCAAAAAGTTTCGCGGTGGTATTTTGTTTGCGCTGAAGAGTTCACCGCGAAAACTGTGAACATAAAACTACCACAAACATTTCTGCATTTACAGTATCTTTGGACTGCCAGGTTTTACTATTTAGAATACATATACATGTAGCAGAGAAAGAAATATGTTTAGCTCTGAATCTAAAAGTGTGTATTAGGCTGTTCATAATGGTGTGTATTGTGTTGTTGGTTGATTGTTGAAGGTGTAAATGTTCCATTATTGGACAATTATTGTAATTTACATCTAAATCATAAATGGATGAGCTGCATTGTGTTCTGAAGAGGAACAGATTAGAACATTGTACTATATTTACATAATTAATCTGTTGTTTCCAGGGTTCTTTTGTTGGCCTGAAGAACCTGGGAGCCACATGTTATGTCAACACATTCCTGCAGGTATATAAACATTTATCATAATATATAATATTTTATTTGCAAGTTCTTGCCCGAGGGCTAATTGCAACATGAAATTGAAACAATACATAGAAATGGTAGATGATAACAATGAAAGTTTTTAAGTAATAGCTTCTATATCCATTTTTGAAAAAATAAAAACATCAGTAGAATTTGGCCTCAGATTTGCCTACTTGATTAATTATGCTAAATACACTTGTAGTTGATGCCTTAGAAGA
Source organism: Branchiostoma lanceolatum (assembly GCF_035083965.1). Taxonomy (NCBI): domain Eukaryota; kingdom Metazoa; phylum Chordata; class Leptocardii; order Amphioxiformes; family Branchiostomatidae; genus Branchiostoma; species Branchiostoma lanceolatum. Next base: position 14,775,711 of record NC_089731.1, read on the forward strand.
TGCGCAAGAAGTTATTTTAGTTGATGTAAAAAACCAATGCAAATTTTCTAATTCTGTCTTTCAGGTGTGGTTTCAGAACCAGGAGTTCCGCTCAGCCATGTACCAGTACCTGGAACCTGATTTACCAAAAGGTAGCAGAAGTCAAGTGTGCCCCTGTTTTAGTGTAATATGCTTGGAAAATGTTGCTGTAGCTTTCATCTTAAGTATATATTGATGCCATACAACTTTGATAGACAAATTTGAACCAGACAGACTGGTTTTGTCATAGGGGGGATTTTGCTCACAACTCTATGTCATTTTTGCAAAATAAGCTGTTTTTCTCTGTATTTTATGCAAGTGAGGAAAGGGAATAGCCACCAATATTGTATAGTACTGTCCGGAAACGTTTGACGGCATGTGTGCGGGCGCCGGGCCTCCAGTGGGAACTGAATACTCACAAGATGTGGGGCTCTTTGACACCGGTTGAGGTTTGGAGATTGTTGTTCAAACGAGTTCTAGTCTTTATGGACGTGCACAATGACATAGACAGTTTGTGAGCAAAATCCCCCTTTAGTATGAGGAATGAATCTGTGTGGTTCAAATTCATCTATTACATAAACCACTTCACAGGTGGCAGGAGAACCAGAAGTCCCCCACGCTCCCCTAAGAAGACTTCACCAGTTAAGTCATCGCCCCCGTCACCACGGAAACAGACTGGTTCTGCACAGGGAGAGGACGTAGTATCATCTACTACAGGCTGTCCACAGGGTAGGGCAACTTCACAATTTCTGTATCAAAGTTATACAATTTCCAACAAAAGTTTTTGGACTTACCCAAATTTTCGACTGATCAACTCCAGTCCTTACCCAGTCCTTAACGTGACGTCACAGAGACAGTGGATTGCTCATTCCTTGATAAGGACTAATAGTACAGGAGCCAAGTCCTGAAAGAGGCCTAGAAATGTGATTTCGTTGCACCCATCTTACAGTAAAGGGTTTGAGCTAATTTTGTGGTAGAGGGGCCTCTACTCCATCACCCAGCATGATTTTTATGCTCAAATTGTGGTATCACTTTTTTGCTAGCGAGGCTTAAAGGTAGAATGCTCATTCTGCACAAGCGAAAAAATTCAGTTTTTCGAGGGGGAGGGGCAAAAAATTAAACATCAATGTTTTTCATTCAAAATGTACTCCTGTACTATAAATTGGGTTAAGTTCAAATACTTGTGTTGGAAATTATAGTTTAACTTTGATACAGAATGGCTTCTACCAAGAACACAGATAAACTTTCAAGTGAACTTCAGAATTTGTTAACTTTGCCAAGAATGTTATGTTTTTGGTTCCATTTGTAAGTTAAACAGTGTTTGTGGTTTTACAGCATAACTGTAGAAGCTATGGACTTATTGATTGATATGAAACTTGGTATGCAGTTATGTCTTTACTAATGAAAGAAATGATTCAATTTTGGGCCCCCAGGCAGCTTTCCGTGTTACTGCAGCAGAATTTCTTTTTTTTCTATCTTGAGTCTTGAATAAGCTATGGTCATGATTTTTGGGTGGTAGGTAGCTTTAATGCTGGGGAAGAAATGACGTAAGTTTGGGCCCTCTATTAGCTTTCCCTCATTTTTGAAATGTGGTTAATTATGCCAATTAAACACATATTCATAACTAGAAAATAATTCCAACCTATTTTGTTTTCATTTTTTGTTTTGCTGCTTAGGGGTAAGCTATTATTACACTGTGGGCTGTGTTTACAATACAATACAATACTCCGTGAATAGTTTTATCAGGTTGGTAAGTCACTGAATAAAAAGACTCTTTTTACACAACCAAGAGATTTATTCCACCGACGTTTCGGTGACCATCTGTCACCTTCAAGGCAATTCTGACTGGTTCACTGTTGTGTATGTGTTACACTTCGGTACATTTGGGTACATAGTGATATCATCCCCTGTGATTGTATTATATGTATTGCATTTGGGAATGCATCTTATTATTATGTATAAGCAGCTATACCTGTGCTGCATTACTATGTGAACTAGTCAGAATTGCATTGAAGAAGGTGACAGATGGCCACGGAAACGTCGGTGGAATAAATCTCTTGGTTGTGTAAAAAAGAGTCTTTTTATTCACAATACAATACTGTTTTTTACACAAATAGGTTCCCCCAAGAAAGACGGCTCCCCTCCCACATCCCCCAAGAAGCCGCCCCCTGACATGGAGAATGATGAGGACTTGATGCCGACCACAGTGTGCGGACATCTACAGTTCATCTTTGCCTTGTTACAGAACAGCAGTCGCAGGTGACACAGTTATCCCTTACTTAGGCCATGTTGATTTGATTATAATTTATATGGATGACATCCTCTGGGAACCCCAAAACTGATGCAAGCGTGCGATTGAAAAACAAGTTTTGCCAAAAAAAAACTTATGAAATCTATGTGGTCAACAAGGTAGAACAAAAAACTAAACACACAGAGAATGGTATATCAATTAGTGGATTCTTGATTTTTGTTCTTTCACATCTTCTTCTTTGACTTGGGCATCCTAAAACATCAGTATCCGTTTTCTGAAATATCTGTTGGCAATTTACGGCATATGTTTGCTTATTTTTTAGCTGTTTTGCATGATTTACAGTATGGTAGAAAACTTTTTTTTGTGAAAATGGGAGAAAATTGATGCACACACGGATGTCATCCATACAATCAAACATGGCCTTACAATCACACCTTACAGTATATTTCTAGATGGAATGTTTCCAGAAAACATTGCTTAGAATTTATGCTATTGCGCTGTATATTAGAATAATGAACTTCAAAGATGACTGTGTTTGACATCGTTGGTTCACTTTTGCTCTACAGGTACATAGATCCATCAGCCTTTATTCAAAGCCTTGGTCTGGATACAGCTTTGCAACAGGTATGTGAAACTTCAGTAGTTGGAGACACACATGTACAAAATTTACTACAATAGAATGTATGAGCTGTGTCAAAGAATAGGAAAATAATTTTAGGAAATGTGTTGAAAAAAAATTAGTTCAAACTCATCATCTTGAATGTTAAAAAGATTGGTACAAACTCGTAATCTTGAAAACAAAAAGTTTTCCAGCAGAAAATGTATGTCCATGTAGAAGAAATAATGTTGCATGTTTCTCATGAAGGATGCACAGGAGTTTTCCAAGCTACTGATGTCTCTGCTTGAGGACAGTACCAGGTACCAGCCAAACCCCTGGGTCCGAGATATCATGCAGCAGTTCAGAGGGCAATATGCTTATGTCACAAGGTAGGTGCAGATTGCTCATGTCACATTTATGAGTTAAGAGAAAAGTAAAGTCAATTTATATTTTCTCCCATAACAGCCTGTGCAAAGCTTGTTATATATTCTTAGAATCAGACCTGGATATGTCTTATAATAGTCAGAAATATATTTGGTACGGTAGTGTGTTTTTCACATACTTTTAGACAGATTAGCTGAAGAGGCTTGATGGGCGTCACTCCACTGCCAGGGAAGGTCATTTTAAGTGCCTTTCCAAAGGGCACAAAGTTGGGGCATGGTGAGTATCGAACCCGGTACCTATTGGTTCTGAGTTAAACGCTCTAACCGTTGTGCCACACCGACGCCATAGAAATATATGATGTTGGATTATTGCAATGTTTGTTTCCTAAATATTTGCAGGTGCAATCGATGTTTCCAGGCGTCGTCTCGTCCGTCTCAGTTCTATGAGCTGGACCTGAATATCCAGGGGCACGCAGACCTGAGCCAGTGTGTGGAGGAGTTTCTACAGGTAGGGGCTAAGCTTTGTTTCATACTGGTATGGGACAAAGGACAAGAAATAGTCATGCCTTTAAGTACCAGAGTTATAAACCAAGGATTGATGTGTTCAAAAATTCGTATTTCCCGAGAACCATAGTACATGTAGAATGGAACTCGTTGTCATCAGATGCTGTAGGAACACCTTCACTAAATAGCTTCAAAGAACGATTGCAGTCAGATGTGCAAAAGTTAGGTGTGACAGGCCGTTCAGTGTAATATAACCAGCTGCTACCGCGCCGCGTGCCTGCAAAGCTGGTGTGTTACGCCGAAGGGCGGTTATACCGGCTATACAGATACAGATATAGACAGGTATATTGTTTCTGTGTGTCCATTGGGTAACCAATACGGCTAACTCTCCGCATAGGGTGTATGGGTATGCATAATACAATGAACAAACCTCAGAATTCTTAAAATCATGTAAAATGTCTTTTTATCTGTTAATCGTTAAAACATTCAATACGGATGTTCTGGACTGGTTGATAACTTGGATCATTACAGGGTCTTCTACATTTGTACTTTTATCACATGGGCTTCCAAAGAATATCTAGAATGCATTTCACGCGTGCCGAGTGCACGGCTGTCGGAAATTTTAATACTGGATTTGGACGTTGGAATAGTGGCTGTTACAATTTTTTGTTTGAGGACATCAACTTTTCTCAACTTCTGGCGCATATCACATTGCAATGTGTGTTTTCTTGGATGGGTATGACATCGATAAAACTCAACAGAGTGTATTCCCTATCACCCTCGGTTCCAACCCCGACCCACTGTACCTCAGGTGATACAGAATACACCATGTTGTATTCGATATTCACCACAGCTGTTGTTTATATTTACAGGAGGAGAAGCTTGAGGGAGATAACCAGTACTTCTGCAGTTTCTGTCAGAGTAAACAGAACGCAGCACGTCTCATTTCGCTCATGTCCCTGCCTCGGGTTCTCAACCTGCAACTGCTGAGATTTGTTTTTGATAGGTACGAATAACTTTAATATAAAATGTGAAGTAAAAAGAATCAAATTGGTTATTCTTTTTATTTGAATAGACGAAATTGATTGACACAAACTGATGTCGTCATAGGGGGGGGGGGATTTTACTCACAAACTGACATGTCATTGCGCATGTTGGAACGCTTTGAACGACATTCCCAGAACCTGGAAGAAGCAGTTGTTTGATTCCAATCTGACTGATTTACGACAGATAAGTACAAGAATAAGCCATTTTTCTCGGTATTTTATGCAATTGAGAAAGGGGAATATGTACTGACATTGTATAGTGATATCTGGAAAAGCTTGACGGTATGTGTGCGAGATGCCAGCCTCCGTGACACCAGTCAGGGTTCGGGGAATGTCGTTTGAACGCATTCTATTCCTAAGGGACTTCCTACATAGACAGTTTTTGAGTAGAATCCCCCATATGACGACATCAGTTTGTGTCATTCAAATTCATCTATTGCTGTCTGCCATAATGGTCATGTTGAAAATGTTTGTATAACATGATTCTTATTAACTATTAAAAATGGAAATTTTTGTTTTTTATGAGTAGAACATGCCAGGAGGGTTATATTTCTTATCCTGGAATTTGCATTTTCTTGTGGAACCTGTATTTTCTGAATGTGCCCAAATGTTGAGATGTAACATAATACTGTTATCTCTGCCCATTTATCCACCAGGAATACTGGACACAAGAAGAAACTGAATAACTACGTCAGATTTCCAGAAGTGCTGGACATGAGCAGGTACCTGCGAAAGCCAGGTCAGTAAGCTTTCCCTTGAATAATGTCTTATTAGACAGGGCTCAAAATTCAGTTTTAGATATAGGTGCACTGGTGTACCTAACCAAAAAATGCAGGTGCATAGAAAGAATTTTGGGTGCATTAAATAAAGAATAGTAGAATGTCAGCAAAACAAAACAAAACAAAACAAATCCATCCGACTCTCTTAAGAATTTTAATCAATTCTATAGCTAACTTCAAAATTCTAAACAAGTAGCACTTGAAACAAAGTAGAACAAAGTACAACAAAGGTTGTATTGTTTTTCTGATACTTAAATTTCAAGAATATTCTGTATACTGGTGTACAATAGTACCTTTACCCTATAGAGTACAAAAATATCTAGGTGCACGGGTGCACCCACAGTCAAAAATTAGGACAAAAGTGCACATGCACCAAGTATTTCGAGCCCTACTAGAGTTGTATATCATTGTTAAGCAGCTTTCATAGTATAAACTTCTGCCAGCATTTGGAAGCAAAGTTTTCTCCATATTCATGTAATTGGCAGTCTAAAATAAAGCTGCTTGGGGGATTGTCCTTTCTTTCAGTGGTTGAAAGTCATTAGAATGTTCTTAGATTTCTTTGATTTATTCATGTAACAAAATAATGATTTGTGGGAAATACTTACTGACTAGACTAGAGGAATAATTTGTATTTTGCCATGACAATGACTTGACGTAACCTTCCAAGAGTGTCTGTAACATCCTGCTTGTTCGCTCGTTAGAAAACGAGGTTGTGTACGAGCTGCAGGCAGTTCTGATCCACCGCGGGCACAGCGCGTACAGCGGACACTACATCGCTCACATCAAGGACAAGGCCAGTAGCTGCTGGTACAAGTTTAACGACGAAGAGATTCAAAAGATGGAGGGGAAGAAACTACAGCTGGGCTGTGAGGAAGACCTTGGTAATTGTAAAATTGGTTATTGATTTTTGAATTTGTTATTGGTTATGATTAGTAACATTAGTTATTGAAAAGGTATTTTCTAGATGGATCTAGATCTGAAAACAATTTGTTTGACACAAATGAATTTTATTCACATTGGAAGGAAAGTATATCTGTGACAGTTATTAATATTGAATAAAAAGACTCTTTTTTTTTACACAACCAAGAGATTTATTCAACCGACGTTTCGGTGACCATCTGTCACCTTCTTCAAGGCAATTGTGACTGGTTCACAGTTATTAATATTGTATAGATTTTACATGCTATTTTTGTACAGAAAGTAAGGCACTTACCAACAAGCTTTCGATCAGTCCTCTTGTCCTTCTCAACTTGAAATGACCTGAAGTTCAATTTTATTCATGTTTTTGTCAGTCAACCAGGGAAACACATGTAGACCCAATACACAGTCTGGTAAAATTTTCTGGATGTATGACAATGACGTTTTTTCCTGCGTGTGAACTGGCCCCGCACGACGTACGCCTGGCATTTTTATGGCCGGTACGACCTTGTCGTATGTTCAGCCTGAATGTAACGAACGACAAAGTCGTTCGAAATGCCCGACGTACGTCGTGGAGGGCCAGTTCACACCCAGGAAAAAAGGCTTTGACCTACATTGTTATTGCACGTCATTGTCTTACATCCAAAAACTTTTCCCAGTGTGTATCGGGTCTTATTCTTATTCCTCTGTGAATTTTCTGATGCCTCTTCTCAATTGCAGTGTATAATCAGTTTAAGCAGCTTGGAAAAACTATAGCAAGCATAACCTCCTTTGGACAATATATACAGCTTGGCTGAGTCCTTCTTATGTTTAGTTTTGTCATTAAGATTTTTATACTCCAGAGGGTGGCCAGAAGCAGCCTAAGAAGCCCAAACTGCAGAAGGGAAGTCACGCCTCCAGAAATGCCTACATGTTGGTGTACAATAGGAGGATGCCTGAAGGTCAGATGAACTAGAATAAGGTTTAGCTAAAAATCTTTCCACAGTTTAGCTACAACACCTGTATAATATATAGAATACACCACGAGAGGGCTGGGACCGAGGGTGATGCAGAATACACCATGTTGTATTTTATTTAATATGTCATACCCACCCAATAAAACACACATTTCAATGCGGAATGTGCCAGAAGTTTAGTGAGTTTTGTGTCCTCGAACAAAAAACTGTAACAACATTGATTTCAACCTCCAAATCCGGTATTCACATTTTCGATGGCGGCACAACCGGCGCGCTCGAAATGCATTCAAAATATTCTATGGAAGCCCGTGTGATACAACTCTAGAACCTCATGTGATACATAAAGATATCACACGGTCCGGAACACCCGTATCAGGCCCAGGCATGACATAAATTGTTGTATCACCTTTTCAAAATTTCATGTTAGCAATTTTCTTCACTTCTTTTGTGACTTTTTTTGCGCATAAAGATTATTTTCAATTCTATGTGTAATACACATCAGTCGAACAATCATGTATGTTTGCATTATGTTGTTCTCCTGTTGTACAGATGTATCTACTACTACTACTACTACTACAACTACATGTACTAACTGCTACTGTTAGTCTAGTACAAACAAGGAGTGCACAAAAATACAGTTCAAGATTCAAAATGTTCAGAAAACAGTTCAGATGGTTGAAAAAAACAATTCAATGTTTAACTTTAAGTCAAAAACAGTTCAGTGTACATTTTCGGTAGTTTGTTGGCTGAATCGGCTTATGCTGTTGGCGTCTTTTTTTCTTTTTCTAGGGTTTCATAGTTTCTGTGTACCGCTTCGGCATGGTGAATGTAGTTAGAAGACAATATGTAGTGACTCATTTTGTGTGGTTCCAGGTGAGGAGATAGGTGAACCCCTGCCTGTTGAAACAGCCATCCCTGACAGACTGATGCAGATGGTTCACAGGGACAACCACAAGTTTGAGGAGTGGGTCAGGGAGATGAAGGATATGAGGGTACCTATCATTTATTACATGTAAATGTTGCTGTGAGTCAGGCTTTTAGCTGGGATTCATAGATAAGATATTGGTGTGTGGGGTGTGTGTGTGCACATGGAACTAGAGTTCCCCAATAGGCTCTATGGATTAAATATTACCTGGTATTATTGATTTACATACTGTCAATTGAAAGTGTCTGGTATGAGGAAAAAAAAACAGTGGACGGTGTGGTGTGTGTGGGAAACAGGGTGTCATCTGGGCATCCCCTTCATAATGAAGATGTCTAATTTTCTTATTTTCTTGCGTAGGGTGTCCCGAAGATGCCCTGGTCCACTGCTAGCTAAATTCAATTTTCCCCATGGTCATCCAAAATGTGAAAGCAACCTGATCAGCATTGATTTCTTTAGAGAACAGTGTCATAGGTCTTAAGCTGTCTTTGGGAATGGCTTGTAGGTGTTCAACGTAGCAGATAACCATGTGATAGTATTTACTTGTAATGGGCAAATGATCAACAGCATTGTTCTGCCTGACAGTGTGTACATCCTGTGGCTGTGTAACAATGGTTTATGATAATATTATGTTCACTACAGCAACAGAGTGTGGTGTCAGGGAAGGCCAGACACCAGGAGATCACAGAACTGTGTGAACTCATGCCAGCTGAGGAGGGTAAGTCCCTGTCATATACATGTACATGTGCATGATTACTAGATACTATACTACTAGTCTAATTCTCTGAATTAGTTGTGGGATCGTGTGTTGCAATGGCAGAGTGTTTGGCTCAGAACCAAGTAGTCCCTAGTTCGAATCCTGTCATGTCACAGATTTTGTGCCCTAAATAGGAAAGGCACTTTATACACGACCTTCCTCACTTCACTCAGGTGTAAATGAGTACCTAACCTAGGTTAGATGTGTCCTTCGGATAGGACGTTAAATTGAGGTCCCGTGTTTGGGGAGAGCCACACCCCATGCACGTTAAAGAGTCTACCACACCTTTCGAAAAAGAATAGGTGTACGATGATCCAAACCTTACAGTCAGTATAGGCTACAGATTCTTCAGCAAGTTGAAGTTGGTAGCCTCAAAACCCAAGAAGAATTGAAGGGACCAGTCATGTCTTACCTTGCTGCTATTTAGAGCCTAAAAATGTGGCTAAGATTTCTTTATCGATATGATACTGTTCCTTTATGCATTGGGAAGTAAGCAAAGAAAGAAATCAAGATGGTAGGGAACAGTCTCATGCCATTTAAGCAGCGACAAAACCTTACATGGTAAAGATATATCCATGCTCTTAATGTTTCAGTGGATGTCTGATTAGAGTGGTGATTATGATTATTTTAATACTGTAAAATGAACTACTTTAAATCCATTTAATATTGCAGTTGGTAATTTTAGCGGTTAGGGGGAAAAGGAGTAGTCCACAGCATTTAATTCTAGCTGTGGGAACAAACATCACTGTCTCAAATGTTAGTAATCAAATATTTGCAATAATGGAATTTTAGCAGTTGACTAGTGACTGTTAAAGTAGCTAAAATTAAATTACTGTTAACAAATCAAGAATTGAAAAGAAATATCATATCTTAAGAAACCATTTGTACTTCCCAGGTGAAACCTATGAGTGGATCGGTACTGACTGGTTGAGAGAGTGGTTGAGTGAATCCAACGCCCCTCGCAGTGTGGACAACTCCAAACTCACATGTACTCATGGAAGGTCAGTCAGCATGTCTGATAATGTGAATATTTATCAAATATTTTGTTTGTTTTATTTGGTGAATTTGGCAGTTCTGTTCTGAATCTATGTGCTTTAGGACTTGAAACGTTGAACCAATTTTTATATTTCCCTCCCTATACCCTGTATACCGTATGGGGGAAATATATTGTTTTTGCTGGCATCTGCATGTTCTTTCTTCTTTCCCTTAAGGAGCTTCTGCCATAAAACCAAGTAGATGTAGGGTGGTAGCTCTATTAATGCAGAAATTTAATATTTCCCATATCAGCGCTTGTGAGTGCGACTCGCACACAATATGTATGCGACCAGTTTTTTGATAATGCGACTAGATTTAAAATCACGGTCGCACGGTGCGACTATCAAAAATTAAGACCTGCACCTAGATAATAGGTGCAGAACTAAGCGGTAAGCTGAAAAATAAACATTAGGTATTCAAACGCTACCGCGAAAATCGCCGGTGAATTTTCCATCTTGTTCCCACACCCGCGGTACAAAAAATGTCCGTTCCAAGTAGGTATTCCAACGACGCTACCGCGAAAATCTCCGGTGAATTTTCCATCTTGTTCCCACACCCGCGGTACAAAAAATGTCCGTTTCAAGTAGGTATTCCAACGACGCTACCGCGAAAATCGGCTAACTACCGCATGGCGATCGGTAAATTTTCTACCATCTTCCTACACCCGCGATACAAAAACTATTCGTTTCTACAGGCAAAGTCACCCAGGAAAATAAAGAATATAACTTTCTCTTTCTCGTGATGTGTTTGTTTATCTTGTAAAATGTTTCAAACGCCAGAAATTTACCGATGAAAACGGCGCGGCGTAGAGCGCGCGGCCGTGATTCAAAACATGGCCAATTTCACTTCCGCCTGCGTCTTAGACCGCAGCAGAATGAGCCGATTACGAGCTTTAAATTGGTACCTGGAACAAAGGGAAAATTTATTTTTTGAGCATTAAAATTTGATTGTAACGAACTCTTTAATGATAAAAATTATCACCTGAATTTTTCTTCTTCTTGTTCTTGGTGTCAAAATGACGGCAAGAAACAGGGCTACGTTTTGATGTAATCGACATGTTTATATCATGCACACCGGCGAGGCGGCAAGCTCCTTTTCCCGATGGAGGTGGCCCTGTGATTGGATGGTCGCGCCGCGCGGGCCTGACGCGCGAAATTTGGACTAGATATTTGACTGGGCTGGCACAAACAGATCATTTTTGATACTATTGAGCAAGAATTTCAACGTTAGAATATTAAAGCATTTTTGATTGTTTGTAGACAGAGGGTGGGGGTGAAAAAAAATGCCAGTAAAAATGTTTTTAGGGTTGAACTTAATGCCAGCAGTGAAGTTAAAAATCATGGAATGGGACTTAATTTGTTTTGGTCATGAAACCAATAGCTAAGTAACAGAGTTATCTATTTATTTATCATTCAAGGATATGTGAATCATTACTTGCCTTGTTCCAAGTAAAAAAATACCATTGTGTATTTTTCAACTTGTTGAACTTGAGGCACCGTGGCCCCCGGATAGGGGCCAGCCGGGGAACCTATGCCCAATTTTTTCGAAAATCTCAATACATCACTCAAGCTTATGTAATTTTTAATGTCATCGCAAATGGTCATGTGAATCATTGCTTGCCTTGTTCCAAGTTGAAAATACCATTGTGTATTTTTCAACTTGTTGAACTTGAGGCACCGTGGCCCCCGGATAGGGGCCAGCCGGGGAACCTATGCCCAATTTTTCTAAAATCCCTCTACACAGATATCATTTCCCCAAGAACTAACTAGATTATATACCACACATTGCCAGTTGTTCTGCACCATCAATGTAGGCTTTATATTTTATGATCTATTCAAATACTTTATTCCAGGTTGTTAACATTGATTAATAGGAGTATTACTTGGTATGGCCAAGACTTTTCTTGTTCTTCCAACTTTTTGTAGTGGTGCTCCTAGATTTTTGCTGGTGCCCCTAACTTTTTTGGGTTAGGGGCACAGTGCTCCTAGACCTAAAAGTAAGTCTGGAGCCCTGCATATGGTAAATGGTATGGGTATTGGAGGTATAGGTAGCTTTAAGGAAGATGAATACATCGGAATGTGTGTTATGCTAATGAGGGCCTCATTTGCCTAATCTATGCAGAAACTCCATTTTTCTTTTGTGGTAAATGGTAGGGACTTCATATTGGACATATAAATAGCTTGAATAAACAACAATGCCATTTCAGACTTCCTCAATTAATGGGAGGGAAATATCCTGCATTTTCTAGTTTCATCCTAAGTTCTTAACTGTATGTAAAATATTTCACTTCCAGGGCAGACCCACACAAAGTGTCAGATATGAAGAGAATCAGCAAACAAGCAGTGAGTAGCTTTATGATAATAGTAATGATAAAAATTATATGAAACTCTTCATATAAATCCTTACCCTAGTGACCAATGCTTATAGTGAAATTCAAATTCCTTTTTTTTTAGATGCTGCTAGCAAGGTTTTGCTGTTACACACAGTAGCATGACATCTTTTGTCCAATGATGGTTAAACACTGATAGTACTTAATGAACATTTTACAGTTATTAACCCTGTACTTTCATAATGTTTCTGTCTACCTCTGTATTGTCAGTAAAGTTACGTCTTGTTTACAGGCAGAGATGCTTTATTCTAAGTATGGTGGAGGGCCACACTTGTCAGAGTGAGTAATTTTAGTGTTTCAAATACGGTTTGATACTCGTTCCAGATGTTAGTGTCAAAAGAAGTCTTAACCAATAGACGAATTTGAGCAACACAAACTGATGTTGTCATAGGGGAGATTTTGCTCACAAACTGTCTATGTCATCGCGCACGTCTGTTAGGAATAGAACACGTTTGAACGACATTCCCCGAACCCCGACCGGTGTCATGGAGCCCGGCATCTCGCGGGTATTCACTTCCCGTGGGCGGCCTGGCGCCCGCACACATGCCGTCGAACGTTACCCACCCTCCCAAGCAGGCCCGATATGCTCGGCATGTTACCTCCCATACCGGCCCTGCCATTTCAAGCCTGTAAAATCGCTTCTGGCGATGTCACCACCAAAACAGCTTTCAGCCAATCAGAGGGTTTGCACAAGCTCATCTATAGCAAAACTGCAAAGGACGCTGGGAAGCTATCAACCAATCAGATTACGTCTTACATCGTTACTTTGCATTCAGGACAAAATAATGGCTGTTTGTGCCAAATAAGGGTAGCTCATTAATTATACATGAGCGAGTGTCGGTGACGTCGCCAGAAGCGATTTTACAGGCTTGAAATGGCAGGGCCGGTATGGGGGGTAATGTACAGAGCATATTGGGCCTGCTAGGGAGGGTGACGTTACCAAATATTGCTATACAATGTCAGTGACTCTTCCCCTTCCTCGCTTAAAATACGGCTATTTTCATACTTATCTGTCGTAAATCAGTCAGATTGTAATCGAATGTCTGCTTCTTCCGGGTTCGGGGAATGTCGTTCGAACGCGAACATTTCTTTTTCGGTGTTCCATATGCTATAATACAGTGTTTTACCTGCAGTGATGAGTCCCTATGTTGGGAGTGCGTGAGACAAACCTGTGCACAGTTACACGCCAAGGCTCGGGTGGCAGAGGACCACAAATTCATCACCAGTGCCAATAGGGAGAAAGTGGACAAGTAAGTTTTTAAAGACAACATTTTTTAGTCAACCCCTTTCCACCAGACAGCGATCGCTGAGGTACCGTTTAAAATTTAGTGACCAAAATTGGATTAGAATGAGCGTTGATTTCATGATTGGAATATAATGGAAGATGATAAAGGCACCCAGAGCATTTTATGAGACTTGAAAACTGTAAATACTCTAGTTGCTGTAATCTTTATGAAATTGACAATTGATGCCACTGTTTACCACATTTGCGTTCGGATTTCTTATCAAAAGCGATCTTTTACTTTTACGCGCCTACTGTAAATACTGTAGATACCATAGCCCCGCCCACCTCCATCAAAACATAGAAATGCAAAATTAAAACATAAAAATGCAAATATTTGATGGACATGCAGTCACCCTCTCATTGGTCGAACCGCTAATTGTGATGGACAGTCAGGATCAGTCTATTTGGGGTTGGATTTTCTATCAGTTCTCACCACACAACGACATCGTATCTTTGCTCATTCAATTTTGATATGTAATGGTATAGTGTTATTGAAACTTACTATATGTAGGAACGACTAGAAATTTGAGTTTTTTAATTCAAGTTTAAAGCCTCATAAAATGCTCTGGATGCCTTTAAGGTATGATAAAGAAGAACTTTATTTCACGACAATTGTACACGGTACAATGCTTTGTACACGGCAGCCATTAAACATAGTACAAAATAGAGGTATAGAATAAAACTTAACATGCTAATTACTAAAACAATAAGGGCTAGCATAAGGCTTTGATAGAAGCCAACAAAATACACTAAAATTAAAAGAATCATTCTTTATCTATTGATTTATTTATTTTTTATTGATCTTTCAAATTTTTGGTCACTCAGTTGTGGCAGACAAGGCAAGCAAATTGCTTGTAGTACATACATGTGTAACAACAATGGCAAAATTTGAACATTTGGCATTTTACTGGTATAAATTGATGGATAAAGCTGTTTTGAGCAACAATTCTTTAATTTCCTCGGAACAGGAACAAATCCTACTGGGTAGGGAAGGAGTCTCTGAGAGTGTGGAGACAGCTGGCTATGGAGAAGCTGGCCCCTGACTCACAAGGGCAGGGGAATGGGGAGAACGGCACACAGGCTGATGGGAGTGAACCCACATCCTCACAAGGTTTGTTTGTTTGTTTGTTTGTTTGTTTCTTTGTTTGTTTGTTTGTTTGTTTGTATTGCATACCTGGTAAACTGCCGCATGGCACGCTAAGCGACTCCGCCCCTCAGCGCAGAACGCCGTTCGGCACATGATTTAAGAGATTCGCAACCCACGTCTGTATTACATATTAATAGGTATCAAGAGGATCTTTTGTTATTATATCTATCCACCATAAATATCAAAATATCTGAATCCGACCAAAAAGTAACATTGCATTTCTTATTCTAACCTTGTCATCGTATTTGTACATGCGCCGCGAGGCAGCGCACGCTCCGCTCCTATAGCGGAAAACATTAGGTTTTTGGAGTAGCTCGGAGCCCATTTCTAGACATTTAGATATGTGTTTGAAGGTTCTGAAGGGGATCACATTTTTTTCCTAGGCCCAGTTCCCCCTTGCCAAATTTTTTTCCTAGGCCCTTCCCCCTTGCCAAATTTTTTTCCTAGGCCCAGTTCCCCCTTGCCAAATTTTTTTTCGTAGGCCCTCCCCCCTTGCCAAATTTTTTTCCTAGGCCCGCCCCCCAGACGATAGGCCCTCCCCCCTGTAAATTTCGTACAGTCCCTAATATGTAAAGAACTGGCAAGTGAGGGTGTAAGGGTTACTGTAGCACAGAAATATGTTATTACTTTATGTTTGTACAACATGCATTGGGACTTTACAACCATCTGTTTGAAAAGACAGCAGTTTTACAGTACAGAATATTTTGCAGGTACAAAGTCATCCCAAGGCAGTAACCATGGCAGTATGGAGAATGGAGATGACGACATCACAATTTTCAATGAGGACATCATCTGTGAACACAGTGAGTTTCAAACTTGTTATAACAAGACATTACATGTATGTGGTCAACTTAAGCATCTCAATATACCATCATGCTCAGAAATTTCAGAAATAGATTACAAAATGTAAGAGTTGTCAAGTACATGACTTGTGTTTAGGTAAAGTATGAACTTTTACTTGAGATATTTCAGGAAGTTGCAAGAAATTATAGCTAACGATGCCAGATCCCCACAGTCAATGACAGTTATAGATGCTTTGGAAGGCCAGGGTTTGGGCACCTTGTGTCAAGCCTTGTTTTTGATACAAGTACATGAATGTCAAACTTCAGCATATAACGTCTGTATTAGTGTACTGAGTAACTGTATTCTGCATATAAACACTAAAAGCCATTGATGTGTCAAAATACATGTATAGTACTAGGCTACCTGTGTTATGCAGAGGAGAATTCATAACCTTTTCCTCAATGCGCACATCTGTGCATAGAATATGTCTGTGAATATTAGTCATCCAGGAAATTGAATAATGAAATTTAAATTCAATCTGGATTACAATATGGAAATACCAGATGTTTCAGATGTCCATCCGACATCTTTCATCAGTGAAAGAAAATAGATGTTACCATTTTTAATCTGCATAAAATCTGTGCATAGAATATGTTTGTGAATATTAGTCATCCAGGAAATTGAAGAAAGAAATCTATACCACTGGATTACAATATGAAAATACCAGATGTTTCAGATGTCCATCAAACTTCTTTCATCAGTGAAAGAAAATAAATGTTACCATTTTTAATCTGCATAAAATCTGTGTTGGTTGCAGCAAAAGTAGTAAGACAAGAGTTAATAAGATTGACTTATTTTCCAGGCCACCTCCTACCAGACGAGAGCTGTCGCAGGCTGGTGTCTGAAGCGGTGTGGAGGAGACTGAAGGCCTACTTCACCAGCGCACCCGAGTTCAGGGGCAACCAAAATGTCTGCCAGGCCTGTCTGGTACGACTGGTCTTTCTTCAAAACAAGCAAAAAATGTCTGACTTTCTTGGTAACTGTGTTGTGTTGTGCACAGGAATGGCTGCTGCACATGTAAAGCTGTAACTGCATAGTTAAGTGAGTTAAGGCCTCCCCTCACCAAACGGTGCATAGGGCAGTGCCCATCTGTATCAATAGCCCTTGTGCCACACAACTTTGCAATACTACAGCAGGGGGCTAGTCCACCGGTAGTGATGTATGTTCAACTACCATACTCTTTCCCAAATGCTTAGTGCAATCGAACAGGGATCAAACTCACAACTTACAGAGTACAGGGAAAACACTCTACTCACTTGGCCATTGCACCAGCTATGTAACTGCATACTTGTCTAGTAGTAGTTATGTCCATGCTTCCATAGTTGAAGTAATATATTTGAAATAAGTGCAGCATTTGTACCAACAAGAGTAAATACAGAATATTTGAAATATCCTCAAAATAACTACTGTGTCTTTTTAGAAGCCCTTGGCAACTTTTCATGTTGAGACACACCAGTTTCTTGTACTAAAGTGAGCCTGCATGTGTTTCTGCAGCTGAAAGACAAAGAAGGAGAACAGAGAGAGGAGCTCCATAAGTTGATGGCTTCAGAACAGAAGTCTGCCCTGATCCAACTGTACCAGGACAAGAACAGGCCTGGCTGGGATAAAAAGGTAGGAACAACATAAGGGAGTACATAAAGAGAATTCAGACTTCAGACAACTGGATAAGAATTCAGAGATTTATTTCCAGACGTTTCAAGTGACATCCACCGCTCTTCTTCAGCGTCCCTAAAATGAACTAGCAGAACTAACCAGTACTTTATATTTACAATAACTAGAAAAAACGGTTTTACATGGCAAATCACACAGTCATGCATAAGAGGTATTGAAATGTAAAACAAGATGGGAAGGTTCCCATGGTAAGACAACACCATAGGAACAGCTATTGTCCTTTGGTTGGGGAAGGGCGGGGTCCAAGGCACCGGAGAGTTCTACGCGGAGTCCTCCCTTCCTGTTTAGGGTGGGGTTGTAGATTCTCTCGTAGATGGCCTCCCTGATTCCGAATTCGTGCCATAAGGGAAGCATAAGGTAGAACCGAGGCAACTCTACTTCACCACAGGGCATCAGCTTGATTTTTAGTCCAGGAATCATATGTACACCTGTGACAATATTACCGATTATAGATAGCTTCTAGATTTGTATTTTCCTGTGTTGACTACTTGTGACGAGTTGTAGTGCATGTACAATGTCGATACTTACATGTATTTAGAAAACAAAATTCAACATGTGATGATGTGAAGTATTTACACAGAGTGGGGAGTCTTTGCTGTTATCAACTCTACCGACAGTGTACTCTTACTACTTCTTTAGCGTTAGCCACTAGTCAGTACTAGTTTCATGTTGTCAAAAACCTTTTATCAAAATTTGGAGGTGCGCATTTCGCTACCCTTCTAAGTCACTGTTTGAGGAATATTATTGTAACCTTTTATCAAATGTGTTTATTTTTCCTGTTACAGCAAGTTCAAGAGTTTTACATAGTTAGCAAAGTCTTTGTGGAGGAATGGAGACAATTTGTCAAGTAAGTATCTAAGAATTAACTATTAAAGCTATTTATAAAGAACTTTGATATGTAAGTTATCTTGGTTTAAATGAATGAATGAAGACCTTTATTGTACACACATACCCAGATTTGCTTGTGTTACCAACATCATAATTGTATTTACATGCATTTGTATTAGATCCTGCCTTTTTCTGAATTTCTGCTAGTGTATACTATTAGAAGGTTCTGAGCAATATCTAAGATGCTGAACTAGGTGTTGTAATGATGGAATGAAATTATGTTGTTCAATAACCATAAATGATAGCAATCTGTTGATGTAATTAATTAGTCTGCTTTTATATATATTTCTCTCTTGCATTTTCAGGACTTTAAGAAAGCTTTAACATTTTTTCTGTATATTAACATACTTCTTGTAAGTAGTCAACAAATAAAGTAATTTTTCATGACAGTGCCTGTACTTAACTTCCAGGCAACCGTTGAGATATGATCCAGTTAGTAACATAGGTAACGTGTCGCTGCTCTGTCCACACATGGGTCTACTGTACAGACCAGAACTTATAGGAACTGACCCTTCTAATCCGTAAGTACAACAGAATCATCTCACATTGTTCCTAATTTGATAAACTCTCTCTCTATCTCTATCCATTTTAATGTCTTTTATTCCCCATCGTATGGGGGTTGGACGTGCTTGCACATGGATGGGGGGCCCCAGGACTCCTCATCAAGTGCAAGTCTTTTTTTGTAGCAAGAGTTTTTACGGCTGGATGCCCTTCCTAATGCCAACCCAAACCCTAATGTAGGGCTTAGGACATGGGAAATGTGTGTTAAGTGCCTTTCCCAAGGGCACAACGTCTGGGTGCGTGTCCGGACAAACTATTGATTAGTAGACTGTGACGTCGTTGTGGCACAACAGTTAGAGCGTTAGTCTCAGAACCAATAGGTCTCGGGTTCGATACTCACCATACCCCGACGTTGTGCCCTTGGGAAAGGCACTTTACACGACCTTCTCTGACGGTGGTGTGACGCCCACCAAGCCTTTTCGGCTAGTCTGTCTAAAAGTGTGCCAAAAAACAAACTACGAATTTGGTTGCCGATGTGCCAACATCTAGCACATTTGCCACCAAGAACTGTACAAACAAAAAATGGTACATATAACAGTAGAGGGAAGCTTAAGGTTTAGAGTTAACACTCAGTAGTAATTGTTTAGTTATTTTGTCAGCTTATCTTAAGGAATAAAACAAATTCCTCAAGTTTAATAAGTGTCATATATGAGATGTACGTCATTCTTAGTAGACCCCAGATATGTGTATACGACTGTAAGATTAGATATTGTGTACATGATAATTTTTTGGTGATAGCTCAGGGGCGAGCCTAATGGTATAATATTGTTTGCAGTCTGCCAGAATTCTAGTTTTAATATGATTGTTCTGTTTCTTCCCCCCCAGCGGATTACTAGTATGGCCCGCTGAGTGGGCTGTCATCTCTAAGACATTCCTCGTGGACCATACCATTAGAGTTATTAGGGAGGATGAGGACAGGCTAGTGTCCAAGCCAGGTGAGGTCATGAACTGAAGCAAAGAAGAGTATTAAGGGTATTATCCACATGTATTCCCCTGTTCCTTTTTCAGACCTGTGTGAGGAATTAGAACCAGTCAGTCCATCAGACTGTTAGGTATTAGCTTTTGGTTGAAGAAGCCTTTTATTAAGTTGTATTATCTTCCCATTCCGTGGAGCTGGCGGCCTGAGTTCGCGCCCGGGCCTGGACATGACTGGAAAAGATGTGCATCATCCTATTGGATGGTGACGTAAAGCTGGCAGCCCCGCGTATGAGGGAGCTTTAGGGCATTAACACCCTTAACGAAAAGAGTAAACTTTAAGGTGACCCGGTGTACGTCAAAAATATGCGAGCTGTAGCGAGCCGCATTGCACTACTAGCTGACGAAAAACATCATGCTTCGTCCTCAGTCTGAGGTTAGACCACTTCACCTTTACCTAATGGTATCTATTCCCCTGTTCCCCAGCCCTGTGTGAGGAGTGCCTTGAAGCACGAGTGTTCCAGGAAGACCAGGAGAGGCGAGAGTACGCCAGTGCCACCATCTATATCAGGAAGATCACCTCTAAAGAGGAAAAGATGGCCAGCCTTCAGCGAGCGGAACTCAACTTGTCATCATCTGAGGAGGAGAATGATCCAGACTTCCAACAGGTGCTTTTTTGAAAATCTGAAAAAATCTAAAAAAACCTTTTGCAGGAATAATTTGTATACAGTTGTTACATCATAGACAAACTTACTTGTAAACACAGGATTTTGTGGTCTGAACATATTGGGATTAGAAAATTAAATACAGTACTGGCAGCTTGTATGATTTTCGCTGTTTTTGATAAGGCGATGTTGATTTTTTTATATGGATGACATCCGTGCGTTCATCACTTTTCGTCCGTTTCCAAAAAAATAGTCTTCAGCCATACTGTAAATTATAAAAAGCAGGTACAAAATGAGGAAATATATGCTGTAAATTAAAGAGAATTGTTTGGAAAACTGATACCTATGTCATAGAATGCCAAAGTCAATTCCAAAGTCAAAGAAGAAGTTTTGAAAGACAAAAAAATGAAGAATCTATTATTCGGTATACCATACTGTGTGTGTTTAGTTTTGATCATCCTTTCTGACCTCATAGACTTCATAATGAAGGCAACTTCAGTTTTGGGGTCCCTGGAGGATCCATATAATCAAATCAACATGGCCTAACCAGAAGTCAAACCCATACTTTTGTCAAGTAACCACTTCAACATCAGGACCACCTAGCCACTTTTTCCTCATCATCATCTCTTCCTCTATCAGTTACAGTGGTGGCTTCTTTTTGGTTGTCCGTTATATACTGAAAATGCAGAAATGTTTGCACAATGGTAGCGCTACAGTAATATAATGGAACGGCTTTTCACGGTGGTTTTAAGTTCGCGGTTAAGAATTCAAGTCGAAACACCAACGGTCCACTATAACGATTTCCTGCTAGTCCCTTGACTGTGTTTTTTACATTCTTTAGATGAACACTGTTAAGAAGAGGAAGATAGTCAAGGAAGTCTCAGCAAATAGCATAGCGGCTGCGAGTATCAACCAGGTGCGACGCAGCTCCCGTCACCGGCGCACACGGGGGGAGAAACAGTTCACCATCTCATCTGGACAGACGTTACGAGACCTGAAGATTCAGGTAAGATCTGTTAGGTGCTGAGTAAGTATTGTCTGATATACTCACACACTTTCTCACACAGCAGACATGATAGAATGAAAACGAGACCAATGATGCAAAAATTCTTTACAGCATCCGCTCTCATTTAAACTACGCACAAAAAGTTCGGAAACTTAACTTTGGTCAATCATATTTCCGTTATTTTTTTACCGATTTCAATGTACTACATATCTTTTAAAAGCTTATTTGATTTTCTTTCCCATGATACCAAACTTATTGTGATTGCGAGTTCATGAAACGAGCATCAGGCCTGCTAAAGTGAGTGGGTCGAAGAAATAAAGTGCCCAGATTACCTTACTATAGTCAAACATGCTATTCCGTACATATTCTTCTGTTGGTATTGACTTCTGTACGAGGGTATTGTGTAAAATCAACAAGAATAAACAAGACATATTCATGAAAGCTAAGTTTATTCTTTATCAAAACCAACAATCTGTGTCATAGTAACGGGTTAGCAAGGAGTCTTAGTAACGGGTGGCCCAGCCACGCGCTGTCACTACAGCACGGCACCTCCTCCTCATACTCGTCACCAGTCGCACAATGCGATGCTGTGGGATAGCGTCCCATGATTCCTCCACCAGCAGTCGTCCTAGGTCAGCCAGCGTTGTTCTCTCGGTCACTCTTGCACGGACAGCTCGCCCAAGCTGATCCCATAGATGTTCGATGGGGTTCAGGTCCGGGCTCTTAGAGGGCCACTCCATCCTCACTACACCTGCATGCTGGAGATGGTCGGCGATGATCCCTGCCCGGTGTGGGCGGGCGTTATCATCTTGCAGCAAGTCATTCGGCCTCATGTTATGGAGGAAAGGGATGGCCACCGGATCAAGTATTGTGTCACGATATCTTTCAGCATTGAGGGTTGCTGGTACAAGTCTTGTCTTCCCCTGGAGGTTATGCCTCCCCATACCCCAATGTTTGTTGTGAAACAATAACAAAAACTTACACTGTGGATGACGATACCGTTGCAGGACGCGGGTTTTTTTGTGGTGTTAACAATTGGATCTTCGATGTGCTAAAAATAACCTCGGGTGTTCTGTGTGCTAGAAATAACCTTGGATGGTCTGTGTTCTAAAAATAACCTTAGAACCTAAGGAAACAATGTATTGAATCATCATCCGCGCCCATACCGATAGGATGTCACAGCGCGCGTATGACACCAACAGGGAATTTTGGGCACTTTTTCTCCGTGACCCACACACGTTATTAGTCCCGGTACTTGTTCCGTGGGTTCTCAATCACAATAAGTTTGGTATCATAGAACAGGGAATCGCACAAGCTTTATAATGATATATAATGCATCAAAATTGGTAAAAAACAACGGAGATATGATCAACCAAAGTTAAGTTTCCGAACTTTTTGTGCGTAGTTTAGTTTTCCTCCCAAATAACACAAAATTTCAAAATATGATATCCAATTATCAATATTATAACTTGTGTAATGCACAGAAAAGATGCAGCAATTTTCAGCCATGTTGACCGATCGCATAGTCCCCGCCCTCCTCCGTCAAAAGATAGAAATGCAAAATGAAAACATAGACATGCAGATATTTGATGGACATGCAGCCACTTCCTCATTGGTCAATTCTTGAATGTAATCATTGGTTGAACTGCTAATTGTGATGTAAAATGTAAAATCATATAAAACTAAAAAAAAACATATAAAAACAAAAAACCAAATCTAAAACTAAATCTACTGTTCTACTCAAAACTGCCATTTCTGCAGGTCATGAATGCTTTCTCCGTGGCTCCATTCGACCAGCACCTCATATTGAACGGGCACACTCTTGTGGATGACGTGGCCACCCTGGGCAGTCTGGGTGTCCAACCAGGCAGCGTTCTGCTCCTGAAGGTGGACGAACCCGTCGAGGACCCCATGATGATTGAAGACTTCGCCAAAGGTCTGTCATCACTCAGTGGTAAATCAACAGTAGTTATCCCCATGAAAAATGGAGATATTGTTTTGGGTCTGTCTGTTTGTTTTTTCCTGATTTTTGTAGTCAACATAACTCAAAAACCTCTGGATGGATTATGATCATATTTGGTATGTGGGTAGGTGTTGGGAAGACAAAGGTCAAGGTCGATTTTGGGGCCCCTGGCATGTGACCTTGTTACATTTGTGCAGCGCAGTCACATTCGACGTAGGTCTTTTTATGATTGTGATTCAGTAGAATTTGAAGCAGGCTGTGACAGAACCAACTGCTGACAAGGATCTAAGGCAGCTTTTTCTATAACAAGACAGCTGAATGTTGCAGAAAATATGCACGACTATCCCAACATTGCTGTCAGTTTACATTCGTACAACGATGTCAAAACTAATGTGACCATGCCCTTACCTAGATTATCTACAACAGTATGCATAGACTTGAATACTGTAAATGCAGAAATGTTTGGGGTGATTTTATGTTTGTGGTTTTCGCAGTGAACTCTCCAGTGCGAACTTCAAACCACTGCGAAACTTTTTGCCCACATTTGACTGTAGCGCTACTATTATTTCAAACACGAACTTAAAACCACTGCAAACACTCCATTTTCTCCCTACCGCAAAATAAAAACCACGAGAACTTAAATGCATTTATAGTAATTGTAGAGCCTAAGTTACCAATCAGAGCCGACCGTCAGAGTGGAATATCTCAAATTGACTACCTTGTAATTCTGTTTCAGCAGCAAGTGTACCGGAAGAAGGATTCAAAGGTGGGTTTTCTATTCAAACACATTCCATAGTAATAAATCAATCAGGACATACAGTCATTTACATTGTACTATCTTTCTTGGTCTATATTTGACAGTTTCTCAGATCAAGCTTTATATTGATATCGACTAGCATGTCACAATATGGTACATGAAATATGTCGAAATTCACAAATTTCACACTATCTATTAATTACAAACAGGACAAGAAAACATAACATCAAATATGTGCTTATGTATGCATCATTAATCATGATAGCATTTCAATGGAATTGATGATTTGTTTATTTGCAAATACATGCCCAAAAGGCTAATTGCAAGTACTTGTAGTATGGTGCAATGATAAATGTGGTATGGAGTAATGATACTAAGTATAGTGATATTAACAGATGATACGTATACCAAAATATCAACAATGTAAAATACTAAGACCGAGAGCTACATGTACTTTTGTTGGGTTTGACTTCTTAATTTGTTAAAATACAGTGCTTAAGACTGCTTATGGCATTAGATAAAATAAATATGAGCAGTTTAATGAGATTCCTTGCTGACTTTTCATCATTCACAATATACAAACTTCTTGTTACAGGAACTGGCTTGTTGGGTGTCAGGTGAAAAACATGTGAGGAGAGTGTCAAGCATTCAGATGTCACTGTCGTCAAGAGAGTCGAGATTTATTTTTCTATGGAAAGCCAAAGATACTATCAATGACTTGGACTGTATACTTTTGTTTCTTCACTTGTATATGTCATTCCATGACTTGTGTATAATTTAGAGACTGTGAAGTGATAAGACAGCCTTAAAGTGTGAAAGTAGATGATATGTTTATTGAAATGACAAGAAATAAAGAGATGCAAAGATGTTGGCTGTAACAGATACGATATATCCATAGTGTTACACTAGAATGTTCAGTTTTCTCTATTTTTTTACTATGCTCATATTTTCGCTTTTCTGTAATCTATAGACATTGTCTATACGTTTTGTTATTCCATGGTGCGTGGCATTGTGCAATTTGTGCATTGCAGTCCTAAAGAGTTATGTTTTCATACGTTACTCCTATTACAGTATTCGTGTAATAAACTATTATGGAAACAGTATACATATTCATACTTTTCAAGGTATCAAACTGTTTGATATCATACTTTCGATCTCAATACATCTGGGGCGTCACTGAGCGTTTTGGCTAGCGGACACGGTATTGTTTAATACCTGGCTAGACATTCTGTTCTTGGGAACGGCACTGGACACGACTTTCCTCACTCCACCCAAGGGAAAAATGGGTACCTGACTTCGGTTGGGGAGGTAAAATGGCAGTGAAAGGAGAGGGATGGGCTCCACCTTCCAATAGCATGCTCAAGACAGTGGATTAACAACCCACTACCCCTAGGGTCTTTCTTTTTGCCAATACAATACAATGCATGTTTACTTATATCACACTTACTGTAAAGGCCCGTTGATAAAAAAGTTACTACAACAAGCAGTATGTACTGAGCTATACAACTTGTCACTGTCATAGATATATAATACACGAGGCTCTTACACTTAGTCTAATAAAACTTGTGGAAAGGCTACTTCAGTACATTGTATTTTGTATTATAAGAAGAGGTTATGATATGAGAAGGGCTCTGTCTTGATTGTTGCATATGGCACAGATGCAGTGAAAAAATGTGCTATCAGTTTAGTCTGACATTTATTACCAGTACCACATACCTGAAGCAATACAGGTTTTGCTACCGCAAACCTGTAAATATGACTTGGTTGACGATACTGTTGAATGTATGTGGATGAATGTGGAAAGCTCTGCATACCTGACAACTTTTTGATTGGTAACGATAAAATGACAGCCAAAATTTCATGGCTGTAGAGTTGTCACATAAATAAAGTATCAGGTTGGAAGCATAACAAAAGTATTCATTTTCATGTAGTGTTTGTGTTTTTACACTATGTCAGTCTGTCACTGCGTTTGCAATGATAGTAACACTTTGAAATTCCTTTGTAAGTGAGCATTCCACTGTGTATATGTTACTTAAGAAACCATGTATTGTTTTGAATCTGATGCAGTTAAAATATTATAGATTACTACAGGATAGTAGTTTCTCTATTACAGAAACATACCTACTATGTTGATCAGTACAGGTAGAAACATAGCTACATATACTACCGGTATGTTGGACAGTACAGGTCTCCCCACAATGTTTTTGCCTCTGTATGTTGAACAGTACAGGCAGAAACGTACCTACATGTACTACCGGTATGTTAGACAGTCCAGGTCTCCCCACAATGTTTTTGCCTCTGTATGTTGAACAGTACAGGCAGAAACCTACATATACTACCGGTATGTTGGACAGTACAGGTCTCCCCACAATGTTTTTGCCTCTGTATGTTGAATAGTACAGGCAGAAACGTACCTACATGTACTACCGGTATGTTGGACAGTAAAGGTCTCCCCAAATGTTTTGGCTCTGTATGTTGAACAGTACAGGCAGAAACGTACCTACATGTACTACCGGTATGTTGGACAGTAAAGGTCTCCCCACAATGTTTTGCCTCTGTATGTTGAACAGTACAGGCAGAAACCTACATGTATTACTGGTATGTTGGACAGTACAGGTCTCCCCACAATGTTTTTGCTTTAACACGACATTTAACTGAGTGTGAGATACAATGCGTTCTGGTAGCAGAGGCGATAACTTCAAAAGAAACATCTTTAAGCAAAAATGTTGTGTGTCAGTGTCATGTTTTTGAGTCGTAAGGTCATGTTAGTGTCTGATCTAGATTTGTACCTAAGGAGACTTGTTTGATTAACTCGTACAATAGCCTTTAAGTGTAACACCTACTGTAGGGTGTTCGTATAGGTTTAAGATAAATGACGTCAATTTTGACTTAGAAGCTGTTAATTTCAATATTTCAAAGTGACCTTGCGTCATAGAAGTGTTACTACGGATACAATGTCAGAAATGTATTGTTTTACCTATTGATGAAGCACTAGCTCCCTTTATACCTGAAAAGCCTTTTATGTACATCGTGAAATATTCATGGGATATCTTTTGTCATGGCGTTTCTATTGTGTTGACTCTTTTGTTCTGTCATAACCTGCCATATCATGTCATAAAGATTTAGCATTCCGAAGGATAGGGAAGGCTTTAAACTGTAATATGTCTTTCAGCCCAGGGGAGTTGACAAAACAGCTTCCCTAGCTGAAGGACGTAGTGTTGTGCTTGGAAATGGTCCAAAACTAGAGACTGCCTCAGAGATTCATTCAAGCGAATGTAGCTTTGGCCGTGGACGAATCTTACGGTGTGTCAAATTGTGATTTAAGGAAGAATCACTGTCTTGAAGGTTTTGGACGCCCGCGGATATATACTACGGACAGGCAAGCCTTCAGAGGAGGTTGGAAAATCGTCGAATGCGTAGCTGAGATTGCGCTCACATTTCTCCAGGATTGTATAGCCTTCCGTGACTAACCTTTTCAGGACCGCTGATCGGATTTGAAAGACTCGTAAGGACTTGTATATCAGATGTAAACATCGGATGACCTCGTAGGCCAGTATGTAAACTAAACTGCTGTCTACTTTCAAATTATCTTTTGGAAGGCCACGTTTTGGGTTGTCTGGTGGATCTCGTTGGACCACGTCAGTTGCTGTTGGCACGTTTTTTTGTGTGTGTTCCACATAGTATTTTCTTGCCAACGTAAGTCTTAACGGATACCGTCATTTTTATAAACTGATGTAACCATCATGGCAATGATGAACAATTACCACCACTCCAAGATGGACGGGTCCTGGGTGTACGCGAACATCACCGGCCCTAGTCCAGTGCCAGGACATAACACCATCAGTACGTCCACCCAGCACGTCCGCACCTTCTTCGACCTGTCTGGCCAGGCGCTAAGCGGGGCCGGTGCCGGGGACATCATCCACTTCTCCCGCTACACAGGCAAGGTAGTCCTGGTGACCAACGTGGCGTCGGCCTGCTACCTCACAACACGGGAGTTTACTCAGGTACGTATACTAGAAGCAATGTCATGTAAAAAATAGCACATACATTTCGAGGGAAATTATTATAAGATTCACAGGAAATAACAATTACGAGATCTGAAATGTTATCATTGATGTTCTGTCATGTATACACCACGGCTGCGAAACCTATGCTGGCTCAACTCATTGTCGGACTACAAAACTGTTATTCGTGCGGGAAAGTAACCTTGCTTTCAATAATTTTGAATAGAAACTCTGCTTTTAATTGTTCTGGTCTTCAACTATCATTATGTATCGACTGTTAACTACGTCGACATTATTGCTTTGGCTTTACCGTATAAGCTGATTGTAAAATTCGGCGCAATTCAGTTTTTGCCACAATACCGATTTGTTCCGTAAATAAATCAATTGCAATAAACCAATCGCTACAGGTTTTGCTATCGCTTTATCCCCCGGATCCTCATGCAATGGCATCAATTACTTTTGTCGGAACACATTAGCCCGCGTTCTGTGCAATGTCAGTATGAGTTCGAGGATTATGTGTTCTGGCACGCCCCTTTCCTATATTGCAAACATGCTACAATATATATGAACATTACAGCATGTCAACCTGTTTTGAATACATATCCAAAATGAATGAAATTCTATTGCAATTGAATTATTATCCGGGTCGTGCATTTCTTGTGATATTACGTTTCAAGAGACAGTCACCGTAAAACCGCTTTATCAAAAACACAGGAGACCTAGTGCAGTTAGTACAAGTATCTGCATATCTAAAATGCCCAGGGTAAACTATAGTCATTAAATCGATATCCCAGATAATGCGCCGAGTGACCTTATTTCAATTATGTTGTAATGAATTATCTTTATGAATTGGGCACTTCTTGCTATCAATTGAATGTCTTAAGGTTTCCGTGTGAAGACACAATTGATCAAAACTGTCTTAAGGTGACATAAATGGATATTAATGGGGTCGAGACCTTTAAGGGACAGTGTTGTCCAACAAAGTAGGGCGGAGATTTTCATGCCTCAACTTTAGGGGTAAGAATTTCTTAGGTTATTAACAAATTGATTTGTTAGACAAACGATATTATGAGTTATTCAGTTCTAATACCATCGCCTTTTTATGTATTTGGTACTACTAGTTAAACGATGTAAGATTCCACCTTACATTTTGATAACCATCTATTGTTTCTATCATATTGATATTGACCGCTGTCTCATTTGCTTCCCCCGAAGCCTTCAAATGGAAGAGCCCTGAAAATTACCGTAAAATCCTAAAGTTGCTGATAAATTACTTTTCATCATTAATGACCTCTCTGAAATCAACAAGAATTGCACGCAGCAACTCGTCAAATCTTATAGATATTAATGAAGAAAACGCAAATGATGATATGTCACTGACTAAGATTGGTTTTTAGAATTCGATTAGGCCCTTGTCAAACATAGCCGACCGTGGCCTCCGGAGCTTCTCCAGACCATGGCTGGAGTTAGCCGTGAGCAAGGTCATCAGTGGTTGGCAGTTAGATCGACGAGGTTGTCGACTGTCTTTAAAAGTCGTCTGCGCCAGCCGACTATGAATTTTGTAAAATCAAAGTCGGGAAAGTCGTATTCTGCTTGGATGTTATCAGAGGAGCGAATTTGAGCTAGAATACATGGAATTGTATGGTGGATGCCATGCTACTCTTAACTAAGCGCAGACCTTGTAATTGGTTGGGGAATTAAGAGATGGTTTGCTGTGGGGGACTGTTTGTACACTGTTCTGATTGGACACTCTTCCGTGCATGGCTATTTCAATGGGATCAGATAAAGTACATTCCTTTGAACGTGTATGCAAGTATAACGTTATTGTACATTCCTCTTCCTTACAGCTGAATAACCTGATGCACCTGTACGGCCTGCACGGCCTGGTCATCCTGGCGTTCAGCTGTAACCAGTTCGGACACAGCGAGCCGTTTGAGAACGACGAGATCGTCAAGTGTCTGAGATACGTGCGACCCGGACCACCCTTTCAGGTATGACGTTCGCTTTAAAGGCAACCAAAGCAATGTTATGGCCCAGAAAATGGAAAACAAAATGCTGAAATCTTTATGGTAGTGACATTTACTAACACTGTTTAGCACATTTGCGTAATGACTTCACAATGTGAGCATTTTACAACCGCACAAAAACGAGCCGTACAATGATCCTCTTAGTTTCGCGAGCCTACAAAAACCCCCGCGACGATTTTCAGTGAGTTCTCATATCACACCGACGTCATATTTTTGCATCATGACTGTTGCTATACATTGTGATGGTGTTGTTTGAACTAACCATGTTTAGAAATGACTAAATAAATGGACTTTCAAAATTCTCAGGCCCTAATATTGCTTAGGTTTCCTTTAAGAACTGTATTTTTCTACTTTGAAATGTTGTCATTCAAAATTGTTTAACAATGCAACACACCTTATAGCATTGAAACGCACGGGACGAGTAGTAAGGTCTCCTGGCTTCCGGAAATCGAACCCGGGCCGCCTGCTCACGAACCCAGCACACTTACCACTAGGCTAGAGGTCCGCACCAGCTAGACTGGTCAGTAAGTGGTGCTTAAGACAAACTGTTCCAGCACCAGCAGTAACACATAACGTGACCGAATGTTAATTTCTCTTCATAAAAGAAATATACCATAGCCGTGACGACTGTTGCAAAGTTTGAGTGTAGTGTTCTACTTTGTTGTGAGGACTGCAAGCAAGAGAAGCCCTTGAAACAGTCGCCACGGTTAAATTGAAAGTGTTTCTATAAAGTTTTTAATATGACTTCTACCAGCACAGATGAGCTTTTAGTCTAAATGTTTTGGATATCGATGATGATATGAATGATGTGAATGTTGTCCGTCTCCAGCCCAGTTTCCAACTGTTCGTGAAATGTGACGTGAACGGGTCCCGGACACACCGCGTGTTCGACTTCCTCAAGGACAGACTGCCCTACCCCAGTGACGACACCACCATGCTGGTCGCTGAGTCGTCAGAAATCACGTGGAACCCAGTCAAAGTAAGTTCAAACGTCCTTGATTTGTCAGGTTGGTACGTCACTGAATAAAAAGACTGATTTTTTTTCACACAACTAAGAGATTTTTCAACTGACGTTTCGGTGACCATCTGTCACTTTCTTCAAGGCAATTCGGAGTGGTTCACCGTAACGTTAACCGTGATGAGGGGGGATATAGACTCAGTCACGTTTGGGACCGCATGTAGATGATAATCGTTGCATTGTTTTTTTTTGCTCGATAGCTGTGTATGATTACACTTCAGTACGTTTGGGACCGCACTGTGATGTCATTCCCTGTGACTGTATATGTAAATACTTTGCGTTTGGGAACGCATCTATAAGCAGCGACACCTGTGCTGCAGTGCAATGTGAACCAGTCAGAATTGCCTTGAAGGAGGTGACAGGTGGTCACCGAAACGTCGGTTGAACAAATCTCTTGGTTGTGTAAAAAAGAGTCTTTTCATTCAGTAACTTCAAACGGGTTGCAAGTAACGCTACTTCACCTAAATCCACAGGGTAACATATATGAGGGCCTGCATGGGGGGGGGGGGGGTAGTGATTACGAATTACGGAAAATTTTTGCCGCCGATTACGAATTACGTTAAATTTTCAGAGCTGATTACGAATTACGTTAAATCATGAGGCTTCCCAACCGACTTAAACACTTAACGCATGATTCAACTATCTAGTTCTACATCAAAATTATTGATTTTCATATTTATTGTGGTGACAATGAATCTGTTGATAACCACACTAAACCGTATAATGAGTAGCCGTGACGGCGGCAGGGAATTTCGTAAGGGAGGGGACTTCATATGGGAGGGGAAAGCAAGATATTGCTGAACGTACGTTGACCACGTCGAGACGTCCGGGAAAATTGTGAAAATCTTGACCCCCTGCAATGCTATAACCTTGATTTTGAGTGCCACATTTTGCTGTTACACTAAGCTATGTTTGATGACATATCTATAAGTGAAAAGAATATACAAGAGTTTAATGGTATGGTGCGCGATGCCCCGAGTCCCGACATATATCGCACTGGAGCGGCCCGGCGATTGTAGGTGGATCCGGGAGAATACCCGGGAAAATTGTGAAATCTCGACCCGCTCAAATACATTTTGAGGGGCAATATCTGCACTTATAGTGAAAAGTACACAAGGTTTTCTGTTAGATCTTATATTGTTTGCCCTCCTGACATATTTTCGCCGGAGGCGTACATGTAACAATCGCAGGTGGGCCTGAGGGCATACACCCCGAGAAAATTTTGTAATCTTTACCCTTTGAAACGCTATTTCCTGCATTTTTAGGGGCACAGTTGGCTGGTAATCTAAGCTATGTTTTATGGCATCTCTTTGATTGAAAAATACACATCGTCAATGATTCCAGCTTGATATTTGGGGGCGACGCCCTCAGAACATATTCTTTACCAGGGGCGCGACAATACTAACTGGGTCTGGGCGCATGTTTCACGGGAAAATTTTGAGATCTTTACCCTCTGAAATGCTATTTCCTGCATTTTGAGGGGCAACTTTGCCGGGAGACTTTGCTGGAAATAAGCCTACGTTTTGCTAGTAACGTTAGAGTACGTTTTACGTTGCATAAAGGTAACTGCCTACGTTTTACGTAGAATCAAAGTGACCAATTACGCGTCACGGCCAATGTACTGATTACGAATTACGTTGATTTAGGGTGGCTGATTACGGATTACGAAGTCTAAAACGGCCTGATTACGCCTTACGGAAAAGGGGCATGCAGGCCCTCATGAATATATCCGGGATTTTTGAAAACCGGGTATTTAGTGATATATGCTAGATGCATCAATAATACCGCAAGAAATGCAAACTTGACAGACAAACAGGGCTAGAGAAGAAATTTAACATGAATAGCATCAGTGACAAAGGTAATCAATGATATCGGCATGTAACAGAAAGACATGATATCGATGGTTCATTCTTTTGCCACATGCACATTGGTGTCAACTAACTCTTAACGAAACATGTGTCGGATTTAGGTAAACCAACGTTACATTAAACACAAAGAAGGTAAAAATGGAAAATTGAACAAGAAAATCTAAGCAATTCAAAACACAGGCGTAGTGGCGACGTTGTTTTCGGTAGTCTCTCATTACCAGCTTTTTGTCAAGTTCAACTACAGATCTGATAAGGATGTAATCTTAAAACAACAATAACAAATCCATAAATAGTTTATTCAGGTTGAGATCCCTGATCAACAAAGTTGCTTGTAAGTAGTGTATACCCGACGACCGTCGGTTTCAGTGACAGTCTGTCACCTTCGAATTCAATCCTCATGGCAATACTGATGACTGACCCTAGGTGTCGCTGTAACTACTGCATCATATTCAAATTAGAAAATCCAATCATCCAGTTGAAGAACTTGAATTGTCTTCAGATATTTCTAACCTGGCTGTCTAATCTTCATAATTGTAACTGCATCAATATCAACTGCATCGTGCACGCGTGTAGCGCAATCGGTAGGGTGTTTCGCCCAGAACCGAGAGGTCCCGGGTTCGAAACCGCTGGTATACCCCGTTGTTGTGCCGTTGGGGAAGGCACTTTACACGACTTTTCCCACTCCACCCAGGTGTGAATGGGTACCTGACTTCGGTTGGGGAAGGTCGTATTGAGGTCACCTGCTGGCGCTGAATGGCAGCCGCCCAGACCCTTGCGACAGTTCCACAAAGTGCAAGTGTGGAGCAAATATGTATCTGTTCTATATTATGTGATTGTAAACCCTGCAGCAATTTAGCACTGGCTGCCATTGCAGGGGTAATTTCTGACCAATACACCATTATCATTATCATTATTTAACAGACGTGTAACGTTATACCCTATTTCCTTTCAGCGTAATGACATCACGTATAACTTTGAGAAGTTCCTGATTGGTCGAGACGGACAGCCGTACCGCCGTTACAGTTACAAGACTCCCCCCTCCAGGCTGCACCAGGACATCAAGAGACTCCTGGGAATCGAGTAATGCACGTATCATCCTCCACTTCTCTGGGGTGTTGTTCTTTTGTTTTTCACGTATAGTTGATTTAAAGGAGCATTGCACTCCAGAAGCGCAGCGGGTATTATTTTCTGATACATTATATTTTTCGGGATACAAATGCACCCGACTTTTGGCTAAATTACCCCAGCTGTCTTTTTGACAATAATCCTTTTCTAAATCCATGTACCCCAGTACGGACTTGTTTGGCAAACTTCTGGTACAATTTCTCACTACCAGTAGATGCGATAATTAATCTAAACAAAAGCAGTCAAGTGACTATCACACATTCAATAAAGTACACAAAAAGTTTGAAGACTATCACGTCTTGGAATACAGAGATTTTGGTACTTTTGTAAGAAACATTGAACTCTGGCATTGTTGAAAGGGCCTTAGGGGAATCTATGGACGTGATCGATATAATGTTCGCCTTGCGTTCAGGCTTCAACTTATGGTAAATTTGACAAAACAAACAATGATAATAACAATTTAGTCTCTGATGCATAATGATACCCACTTCTGGAGTTGCATGCTACTCTAAGTATTATCATACTCGTAATCCGTAACACTTATGCGCTACCAACATCATAATCAGATTCAAAATGCACCATAGTTGATATTGAATCCAACAATTATATCAAGGTAGGGTTCTATTGAATTTTACAGATGGGTCCAATTTATCCTTCTTACAAGTGCATAATCTGTTTAACTGATCCGACATACATTTATTTCTCCCACAGGTACGAAAACATAGCGATTCGCCCATGGTTCCAGGACCCCGTATGGGAGAGTCTGCCTTAGCCTGGTGAACATCTCATCAGGCAGTTTTACCAGCCGTGTACTTTGTCTCTGCTTTGGGGTGGTTACACATGCGGTGAGGTACTTTGAAGTTGTGGAAACTCATTTGAATATGCTTCTCTATTGGTGCAAAAAGAGGTGTTGTCGTAAACTGTTTATCAGTTCACTCTTGGAGGATGCTGGTAGATGGAGACCTTCAATGGAGCCCTGCATTTGCTCCAAGCTAACTTTACTTCCAAACGCCATGCAAACTTACCAGGTCCTACTTTAACATCCACCACTATGGTACAACGTGAAAATATGAATTTTGGGAGGCAAACACCGGAGAAAATTACATGTACTAGCACTGAGTTTAATGAACATTTGAATAAATGGCGCTTAAACACTTTCCAGTAATCCGGATGTTTATGAACAAATACCAATGATTAAAGTGTTACAAATCATCAGTTTCAAGTAGGAACGTCTGTATTTCAACTGGAACAGATGAGATCTGGCTACAAGTCAGTAGATCGGCAGTACAAATGTATGTACCTAGGTTTTATCATAGATTTTATTGCAACATTACAGGGCTTTTATTTAAAGTTTGGTGAAAAGTATACAGGGTGTTCAGAGTTGAACTAAAGACTAATCTCCAAGCAAATCTATCTGTGGCAAGGCAGATTCTAAAGGGCCAACCAGTACCAAAAGCCTCTGGTAGCTTTTGGTACTCAGGTTGGCCCTTTTGATACTACCTTGCCACTGATAGATCTGCTTGGAGATTAGGTCAGACAGGTTGCACAAAAGAAGGCATCCAACTCTGACTTTAAATGGATGGGCACAAGAGACATAACCATTTATGTATAGTACTATTTTCCATTGTAGACCTCCAAGTTTATGAATCTACTGAACAAACAAAATGGGATTGTCCATAGCACACTACATCTTTAGGAATATTTTAAAGCAATGTATGTTGAAAATAACCAATTTTACTGTATATACATATAAGGAGATACAATCTTTTTTTGAAGTTCCTTGATACGAACAAGGTGTTGGAAGGTACTGAAGCTTTTCACTCTAGTATCCAAGGAACAGAAATGATGTAAATACACTAAATAAATTCATGAAAATACAGCCTGCTTCATCGTTCTTTACTTTAAACCAATGAAACAATTGTACATGCCAATATAATCTTATCATGATAAAATAATCCGTTTATTCTTATGTCGAAGCTCAAAGCAATGTCAAGAATGGGCAGGAGAAATTTTACAAGAGAAGTACAGCATCACAAGGATATGATATCATCAAAAATATAATAACATGTTACAAGCAGAGCATGATGAAATCACGTATTGTAGCGTTGACATGAAATAGTACTGTGTTACTCAATTAAACATGTTAGTTGTGACCCTTCTGTATCCCCAATGCAATAACTCAAGAACCCAACAACACTTCAACCGCAATAATGGGCAAGCCCTGCCCTCTTCTGATCCCACTGTTAAAGCGGACTCTATTTTCAGTTCTCAAAGCCAGGTTTGGCAATACTTTACAAAGTCTTTACAATAGTTTCCCTGCTTTTTCCACATCTGGAAACACTTGGCATTATTTAGAGTTAAGATAGATTACATTTGGCGGAATACACGTCACAATCCAAGCAAAAGAAAACAAATTAAGAGACACTGTGACGTAGATAGTAAAGACAAACATACTGTCTACACAAGGGATTTAAGTGAACATCTGAAAACAACCGATAGAGAAAATCGTGAACGTACGATACAATGAGATTGTTCGGCATATATTATTCGAGACATTATGATGTCATTTTTCTTGGTTATCAAGACTTGCTGTATATATTTATATATAATTCATAAACTAATCCTGTTTGGTAGGACAAGGCAAATTGTCTCGCTAATACTTTTTACCTATCATAATGAAAAAACTTTGACAATAGCAATCTTACAGCAAGATTAACTTGGTATGTAACTGAAAACAAAGCGTTTTTCATTTGCTTTCATCTTTGCCCCTTTTTGAGGAGAGAAACCTTTTGAGTTCATTCAAAACAGAAACATGCATTTTAATCATTAGTACGACGCTGTATTTTGTGTAGTTTTGAATTCTGTGGAAATGTACATACAATGTAATCTCAAGTTTCTAAGTGTGGTCAGTTACAAATATTACCTTCATGTACATGTAGTACAGTTCTTCTAAATGGTATTCTAAATGGTATACAATTATAACCCCCCTCCCCCTTACCTACTGTACAGGTACTTTCTACATCATTGGTGTGCCATCGTTCTTAACACATATTTGACCGTGTAGGCGAATGCAGCGAATCCTACGATTACAAAAATGTTGGCCAAAGTGCTGCCGATCATGCCACCGTTTGCCCCGGCTGGGTTTGGGATACCGTTGTCTTGTCTGGGGTCAGCAGACGAGTTACCACTACTTGCTGCCTCGTGTGCTCTGGTCAACTCTGCTTCCCTTTTGGCAAGATCTCTTCTGATGTCCTGCAGAAGATGCAAAAGGTTTTGGATCATTGTACAGCGGAAATTCCCCAAGCTCTTTTCGACAAGCAGAATGAACAGTGTACCATGGCTTAACGTCCTGTTCTAAGTAAGGACTGCGACCCTTTCCGGTAGCGTGAATGCTGGGTGAGCAAAAGATGCAAAAGAGAAAATATCTCAGAATAGAAAAAATTTGTCTTCTGCAAACTTGACACATTTGCATGATTGTGGGTCCCTTTTTAAGCCCATCACGCAGTACAAAAATCAATCGGTTAACATGTCTGCTAATTTTATTGGCATTTTTGGCAGTAATACGCTCAGTAGTCTTTCGATCATCGCACGTTTTTTGGGGATTAGTCAATGTTTGTAAGTTAGGCCATGTTGATTTGATTACATGGATGACTTCTGCATTTGCATCATTTTTCGGCCATACTATACTGTAAGTCATACAAAGAAGCTGAAAATATATGCTGTAAATTGCAAAAAAATAATTCAGAAAAGGGATACTAATG
Source organism: Branchiostoma lanceolatum (assembly GCF_035083965.1). NCBI lineage: Eukaryota > Metazoa > Chordata > Leptocardii > Amphioxiformes > Branchiostomatidae > Branchiostoma > Branchiostoma lanceolatum. Next base: position 14,813,774 of record NC_089731.1, read on the forward strand.
TTGTAGAATGCCAAAGTAAATTCCAAAGTCAGAAGAAGTTTTAAAAGAACAAAAATGAAGAATTTTTATTTCAAGTTTTGTTAAACCTTCCTGACCACATAGATTTCAGAACAAAGGCAATTCTTTTTTTGCCAAACTTTTTCTTATTTGCACGATTGCATCAGTTTTGGGGTCCCCAGAGGATGTCATCCCTACAATCAAATCAACAAGGCCTTACCGAGCCCCAGTAGTGACATGATATGATACAATAGATTTTCAGGTGAAAAATATAAGTGACCTTCTGTTGATTCTAAAATCATGTGACCTGGCAATAAAAAAAAATCCGGCCGAAGCCCATTGACTGTGTGACAGGGGCTTAACATACCTAACATTGTATAACATGTCCAACAACACCAAAGTGTAGTCTGTTACTGAGATGTGATAAGAAACGGCAAAGCACAAACCTCAGAAGTTTCTGGGAAGAGTTCACAAAACGTTCTGTCTTTCAGGTTATATGGTCCACTCTGTAGAGCCAGTTGTCTTTTCTGAACATGTAAAATACAAAAATTATATTTTACTGTAAAAATTACATGTTATAACAGATGACAGACCTTAGCAGTATAAGGTAAAGCGGTCGAACCTCAGACTGAGGACAAAGTATGACGCTTAGCTAGTAGTGCAATGCGGCTTCGCTACGTCTCGCATTTTTGGCCAAGCACACCGGGTCACCCCTACTCTTCTCAATAAGTGTGTTGGGTTCTTTTACGTGCAGAGGTTTGATGCTTATGCCTGAAGCTCCCTTATACACGGGGCCACTGGCTTTACGTCACCATCCAAAATGACAAATGCAACCCCTTACAACATGTCCGAGCTGGAGTCGATCCACGGAATTTGATCCAGATGGCAAAGCAGCGGGGATGCGTTACTGCTTGCGCCACGGGGACATGCAAGAGGAAATATTCAGCATCTATTTTACAAGCATAGATAGAAATCTAGTCTGCAAGTGCAAATTTAAACTGTTTTGAGTGTTATTATTAGGTTTTTTCCAACAAACGAATTATACAAGTGTGTACTCACCACATAATCTGATGTGTTTATACTGCCAAGTGTTGGGGTTGTCTCCAACTACAAAATATAAGAAAAGCAATTGGTATACATTATGACGTAATGTCGACATCTTAAAACAAAATTTTACAAGATGTATTAGTTAATCATTGTTGTACTTGCACTTAATGTTCTGCATCAGACAATATGTCAAGTGACCTTCTTTAAAATTTTTGAATGTTAAGATTTGTAGGACAAGATGCTGATTTTTGCAAAATCTGTAAGAAGAAACAAGTCAAGAAAAATATAAATAAATTCAAAGCACTTACCATGAAGCTAAGCAGGCCTGTGAGTATGGTGGACACAGACCAAGCAGGGTTCCATGTGTCTGGATGGAAGTCACTGATGGACAGGCACAACCTGAAGAGAGTAGAAAAACCATAATGACTATTGACAAAGCCCCCTGCATATACACAGCTGAAGAGCTAGATGGCGCTACTTCATGATGCCACAAGAACTGCAAGGCTCAGAAGAAGCTTAGAATGAAGTGAATATCATATATCTAAGCAAGTAATGAAAAATCATTTGAAACCTAGACAAACAAAAGACATATTGAAGACGTTAAAGGTATGTTTGTAAAGTTTTGGTCAATAGACACAACACAAGTTACATATCTGTCAGCGTCGCATACCTGGTATTACATTTAAAGCGTCCGTTCGGAGTCATCATGTAGATACTGGGGGGCTTGAAGGGGAACTCCCTGGGGAACACAAGTTTCCCATGGTACTGTCCGCCTGTGATCAATAACGGTAAACATGATACGGAACTCAAAACAGAGCACAACACAGCAAAAATATCACATCAAACAGGAAATTTCATGTACTGTAAATGCAGAAATGTTCGCGATGGTTTTATGTTCGCGGTTTTCGCAGTAAGCTCTTTGTCGCAAACTTAAAACCACCATAAATTTTTTTGCCCTCCTACCCCCTTGTCTATTAATTGTTGTTTCAAATGCACACTTAAATCCACCGCAAACACTCCATTTTCTCCCTACTGTGAAATTAAAACCATGCTAACCTAAATGCATTTACAGCACCCTTAACAGTTAGATGGTTGATGAGCATATGTGAAAACTCACATCTTTTACTCATGTATTTGTAAATCTACAATTTGCATGACTGTGTAAACAGTTTACAAAAACTACCTACCTTCATATGGGGAGTTTTCTGGTCCTTTCACAACATAATGCCTAAATAGTGTAAAGAAAATAGTATCGTTAGTTGATCATCTTTTCTAGTATGTTCCATAATATTCCACATCTTATATGCCAGGCCCCAGTAGAGAAGCTTTAGACGTCGATTAAGGTTAGTCATCCAGGTAATAAGATACATCTAATAACAGTTACTCAAGCAACTGGATTTTTGAAAATTCCAAAATCATATCCAGTTGCTTGAGAAACTGTTATTTGGTGTATCTTATTTCCTGGATGTCTAAACTTCATCGATGTATAGAGGCTTTTTATTGACGTCATACTAATCATACTTTGAATCCGTTGACAACCATGTTGGTGGGTAATTTGATTAAGCAGTATATGTGTTTAACAGACGTACACTGTAATCCAACATGGTGCAAATGACGTCATATGAAAAGCCTGTATTGAACACACATTTCTGCATCAGTGAAAGTGATCTCGATCCAGTTAAGCTCACAGAAGAGGCGGCTATTTCTCCACTGGTCGTGACAGAGAAGACAGATGCTATGTACAGTATTTACAGGTTCATTGTACAGGGGAAATTCCCTTAGCTCTTTTTGACATGCACAATGAACAGTGGACCACGGCTTAATGTCCCGTCGTAAGGACTGCGACCCTTTCTGGTAGCGTGCATGTCAGGTGAGCGACACAGCCGGAATCGAACTCACGGCTTCTAGATCCAGAGGCAGGGCCGCTAATAACCACTGGACTACAGGGCTTGAAATTCATTTTTGGAAATAGGTGCACTGGTGCACCCAACCAGAAAAATTAGGTGCACAGAAAAAATTTTGGGTGCACCACATAAAATAAAGCTGTCAACAAAACATAAGTTTGAATCTACTGCCTCTCTTAAGAACATCAATCTGTAATTCTATCCAGATTTCAAATTTCAACCAAGCAATACATCAAATAAAGAACACCAAAACGTTATATTATTGCTTTTTCTGATACTTACATTTCAAGAATACTCTGTATGCTAGTGTACAAGAGAACCGGTACCCTATAGCGTACAAAAAAATCTAGGAGCATTGGTGCACCCAGAGTCAAAAATTAGGTGCACAGCTCCAATTTTGGGTGCACACAGGTGCACATGCACCCAGTATATCGAGCCCTGGACTACGTGCACTACACAGTACTGATGTACTGACCATTCCAGTATGTTGGAGGGGAGGGGTGCTGCAGTGATGTAAGGCACGGGATCCTTCATCAGCCGCAGGTAGTCCTGCTTCAGCCGCTGGGTCGCTGTGGTCGGCGCTCGCCTCTGGGCCATGTCTGATACACTACAGGACACAGGGATGTAATGTATTATGATTTCTACATCATTGTTACCCCCATATAGCCTCATCAGGGGCAAAGTAGGGGGAAGTTGAGGTCCCGGGCTAAGGCGGGCAGGCCTCCAGCTTTGCACGGAACGACTCAATGGTGGGAGCCGTCACAACCGTGCCAGGCAGGGCATTCCACTTCCATGGGGAAGTATGATTGTTTGTATGTGTCCGTTCTAGCATAGATTTTATTTATTTTATTTATTGGAAGTGTAACAAGACACTACACGGTCTCTCAGGCAGCATGGCTGATTTCGAGAGCCAACATTTACAGGGACAAAACACAAATGTATAGATAGTATAGCGTAGATGGTGGCTTCCCCGAGCATGCCCCTGAGCTGGTTTCAGTAAACTGCCAGTGTCTTATATCAATATACCACCTTATGTCAGTTATTTATATCAATATACAGCCAAAACGGCCCCAATAAAAAAATCTGGTCAAGACTACTCAGGGGACTGAGGGTACCGATAAAATCTGGTCTACTAGTAATCTCCAAGCAGATCTACACGGGGCGCGAAAATCGTAAATGCTAGCCAGAGAAGCTCCAGCCGGCCCCGTAGGATCTGCGCTAAGACGGGCCTGAACAAGGTTATTAACACCCAATTGTTACCTAATCTCCCCGCAGTCAAACTGCGCTTAGAAAGAAGGTGCGAATTGTGCCGGCGTGCGAAGCCCCCGTCATGGGTTAGCTGCGCGCCGTCTCACAGTTACCCGGCGGCAGGTTTGAATTCCAGATAACAATGGCAGCAAGCAAGCGCTGATGGACGGAAAGAGTCCGCCGTAATTTCCATGCTATCTGGGAGTTTGAAATTAGGGATACTCAACTAGATGTCATTCTAGCATGTCTGGAAAGTACAGATTGGGATTGCGACGGCCGACGGGCAAGGGGAACTCCCTGTGCTACCAAATCGCATTCCGCTGTGGCTTGAAACAAAACTTGTTTCGGTCGTCTCACCGTTACGAGCGCTAATCAGCGACCAAGTAAGGACGTTATGTAGAGACTTCTCAATCCACCGGACGACGCCATGGCTTCTGCCATGCATAACTCAAGACATGACAAACGACAAGACTCGGGTTTTACTGAAATGAATATAGACGCGAGAATCTGACTCTCAAAAAGATACAAAGATGGCGGTGTTTTCGGCGTGAGTTTTACACCGCATCCAAGCATGAAATAATGGCCAAAAACAAATTCCAAGTTGTGGTTAAAAAATGACACGCCAAGCATTCACATAAATAAAACGACATTTAAATCAATTACTGTATAACATTAAACTAAATACTAATGGTGAAAATTTGTCTAACGGAAAACTCTTTTTAAAAAGTCTTTATGTCGATACGTTTGCTTTGATGCGTTGTGATGCGGTGTGTTCCCGCACTATTGTATCTGAGGGGAAACACTCCCGCTGTGAACTGGCGCGGCCGGCTACGTTCGTCCCAGAATCAGGTTGTAAACGATAATCCCTGCCAATTTTCACATTGGAGTTAAGCAGGCACGAGGAGGAGTAGAGGCACCTTTCTCAATAGGTTGCCCCTCCTCGTACCGGTTAATAACCTTGTTCAGGCCCGTCTTAGCGCAGATCCTACGGGGCCGGCTGGAGCTTCTCTGGCTGACTGGAGCTTCTCTGGCTAGCATTTACGATTTTCGCGCCCCGTGTAGATCTGCTTGGAGATTAGTCTACTAGTACATGTAAGTGGACAGGTAGTATTGTATTATGATTTATATTAACATAAGCATGACCACCACATTGTAACTGGAAAATTGAAATGTTGAATTGAAAAGTAATCTTATTTTTTTGTTTGTTGACATTTTGCACGTATAAGTTTCTTTGTAACAAACCTACGCAATTCAGGGTATATCATGTGTGTATTTCCCTGCCTATGTACGTTTGAGGAAGTAATAAATAAATACATTTAAATGATCCTTTCTTATCACACACAGATGCACACGAATTTTTAACATTGATTAAGAAGATCCCACTTTTTTCATGAGTTCATAATCATAGAAAGGATAAAATTTGACCTTCAATTCAATTTCCTTTACCTTCTGTTTTGGGGGTACAAAATTCCTAACGAAATGACACGGCCCCCTGAACAGTTTGTAAAATTTGGCACAAACATAGGACTGGTGTGTTCAAAAAGCATGTAACGTATACTATTATAGACTAGAGTAACTGACGTCTGAACATGAACTACATAAATATTTTGTACACTTGTGACTTGTATCATGTTTTCACTTCATTTCGTTCTCACTTGGCAATAGACTATTGGTTTGAAACATGTACTTCTTTTCTATCAACCACCAACCGCTGTGCATTTTGAAGCTAAATTTTGAGCCCACAATTAACGAGATTTTTTTCCTTGAAAGCAAAACTACAACATAGCCCCCCCCCCCCCCCCCCTTCCGTCATAAGCTTCAACGTCGACTGTTATGTCCGACCACGGAGCTCCTTGGTCCGACATGAAAAAAAACACAACAAACAGAAAATTAAACATGTCAATCACAAAAATAGCTTATCAACGTGCCCTATTACAAGACAAGGGGACATCCTACCTGCAATAAGCCGGCTTAAGTCCCTTAAATTCGCCAGGAACGGACGGAAAACGTCCCAAAATCCAGGAACTTTCGTCAATCCCAGGTACTTTTACTGATGACGTCACGTTTAGTGATAGGCATGCGCAGATGTAAGTAACTACCATTACGATAATGGGGTTGGAATACCTGCGATAATCTAACAGAAGTCAACAACTTTTCATCTTCAACAATTATGATTTTAGATATCTTATATAATTATAATATCTGTAGTTGTATACTTTTTATCATATATTTGCATTCAAGTGCATGAGTGTTGAGTGAAGTAATCTTATTTTCCTCCCCACTGAAGAAATGGGCGCATCCAGGAAGTGATGTGTTCTGCTATTTTTTCCAGGTGAGAACGTGTCGAAGCGTTGTTGGTGTGTAAGTATGCTATATTTCATCACCTAAAGTCCATCATAAAACACTTAAAGAAAAGCCAGGAAAATTATGCAATCTGAGCAATGTTTTCTTGTGTTTCTATTGCTCTTGTTTGGAAAAAGGTGGCGTTTTGCTTGGAACAGCATATTTGGGCCTTCAGCATTTTGGGACACCCCCCTCCCCATGGTACATGTGACTTATTTGTGAAGGGGGATCGGATGACAGAGAAAAAGCAGGAAATTCTACACCTGATTCTTCCAGACAAGGGTAGTTACTGATCCAGCTTTCCTTCTGATGTCATTGCATCCAGGGCTTTAAAATTATGAAACTGTTTGCATGAAAGTTCATCTGAATTGGTAAATTACATTATGGAGAAATCAAACAGTCTACATAAATGGCGCACCAGCCGTCTTTGAGCCGGGACGGGGGGCGATATTGACTTCCAACAACCTTTGACCCTTTGCTAACATCACATGAGCATACAGTCAAGGATGTTAAAGAAAGAGTTTATCTTTAGCCTCCTTGATATATATGTTTAGAGCAATAATTTGGGTTAGATAGCTGAAGATGACTAGTCTTAGTGATTTAGTCTAGAAATTTGGGTGAGTCCATCTTTTAGTTGATTAGTTGATTAGTTTACTTGTATTGCAATAAACCGTATTCTGTTCTACCGTTGACAGGTGTGTGAGGGATGCTCCACCGGTTGTGCCGCCGGCGGGTCCCAGCCCCCGCAGTCGCCGTCCTCATATTCGTCCTCCTGTACTTTGCCACCCTATACATGCTTAACTGCAACATGACGTACGAACAGTACAAAGTTCTGGAAAAGCAGAAATCCATAAGAACTTCTGGCAGTCATTCTGAAGGAGGCGATAAAAACGATAAAAGAGATAACCAGGATGCAGTCACTGCCAAGGAGTATGAAGCATTTCTGGTGGTGCTTATAATGACGGGGCCAAAGTATGTTGAGAAAAGGAACGCGATACGAGAAACCTGGTTTACTTACGGGGACGACAACATCCTACAGAGGTTTGTTATAGGAACAGGAGCACTAGGCGTAGATGAGAAGGCGGAACTAGAGCAAGAAAACGAAGAAAATGGAGACTTGTTACTACTGCCAGAGTTACAAGACTCTTACGATATCTTACCCCGAAAACTTCTCCTGATGTACAAGTGGCTTAACGAGAATGTAGACTTTAAGTACGTCTTGAAAGCAGACGATGACACATTTGCAAGACTAGATCTCATCCAAGAGGAACTTAAAGGAAAAAGCACGAATAGACTGTACTGGGGTTTCTTTAACGGAAAAGCGAGAGTTAAAAGACGGGGGCCATGGCAGGAAGGAGATTGGGTATTGTGTGACTATTATTTGCCGTATGCCCTGGGAGGAGGTTATGTGTTGTCGTCAGACCTGGTCCAGTTTGTGGCTCAGAATACGGAGTGGTTGAAGATGTACCACAGTGAGGATGTTTCCCTGGGGACGTGGCTGGCACCGCTGGAGGTGAAGAGGGAACACGACCCCAGGTGGGTTGGCCATACGATCATCACCAAGCAGATGAATCTGTTTATTTTGTTGGCCTTTTGCAGCCTTATTTGCATTTCTGCTGCATTTCCAGCTTGCACTAGAAAAAGCAGCGGAAAAGGACCACCAAAATAATGACAACCGATTCATCTGCTTGGAGATTAAGCCAAACATTTGGAGAAAGGGTCACTAAGCTATAAGGTTCAGATGCCAATCCTAACATCTTGTTACAAATGTACCCATAGCTACATGTACATTTTGTAAGTATCGGATCATATAATAAATATGTCTTGTTGCTGTCCATTATTATTTTGTCCAAAATTCGAGTCTACATGTATGTTACATCCAGTATAAACATACAATTTTACAGTATCTTACTTGTATGACTATACCTAGAGAAATAATAAACCATACTTAGTGATATAACAAATCATTCTATAATTGGTGTTTGGTACATTTAATTTTTTAATCAAATGTACCAAACACCAATTATAGAATAATGATAAAAGTCATTACTCCTCTTTCCCCAGGTTTGACACAGAGTACAAGTCCCGAGGCTGCAGTAATCAGTACCTGGTGACCCACAAACAGTCGGAGGATCAGATGAGAGAGAAGCACCACCGGCTACAGAGCAGTGGCAGACTATGTCACACAGAAGTACAGTACAGAATGTCCTACACATACGACTGGAGCAGCCCTCCGTCCAAGTGTTGTGCGAGAAAAGAGGGAATACCATAACTTGTGTAGATTTTAGGAGACAGTTACAGAGCAGTGTCACACAGAAGTACAGTGCAGAATGTCCTACATGTACGACTGGAGCGGCCCTCCGTCCAAGTGTTGTGTCAGGAAAGAGGGAATACCATAACTTGTGGACATTTTAGGAGACAGTTACAGAGCAGTGGCAGACTGTGTCACACAGGAGTACAGTACAGAATGTCCTCGGTCCCCAGAAAGTGCGAAATGGAACGAAATGGACGACATGGAGGAAATTGGAACAAAATGGAACAAAATGGAATGAAATGGAACAGAATGGAACGAACTTAAACAACATATGTAACATTATGAAATGAAATACCAGTAGTAGCGAAATATAAGGAACGTTGTAACATTCACAGTAGACCGGAACAGGAAGCATTTTGAATACAGAAGTGAGTGGTATATAAATAATATAACATGTTTTATTTCTTAAATCTATTTGACAATATTACTGTGAATGTTACAACATTCCTTATATTTGGCTATGTACTGGTATCTCATTTCATAATGTTACATATGTTGTTTTAGTTCGTTCCATTTCGTTCCATTTCGTTCCATTTTGCACTTTCTGGGGACCCGAATGTCCTTCAGATATGACTGGAGCGGCCCTCCGTCCAAGTGTTGTGCGAGAAAAGAGGGAATACCATAACTTGTGGACATTTTAGGAGACAGTTACAGAGCAGTGGCAGACTGTGTCACACAGAAGTACAGTACAGAATGTCCTACACATATGACTGGAGCGGTCCTCCGTCCAAGTGTTGTGTGAGAAAAGAGGGAATTCCATAACTTCAAGAGATTTTCACCCTCCCGAACAGGCCCGCTATCGCTTGGTAGCATTACCTCCCATAGCGGCCCTGCCCTTTCAAGCACGTAAAATCACTTCTGGCGACGTCACCACCAAAACAGCTTTCAGCCAATCAGAGGGTTGGCTTAAGCTCATCTAGAGCAAAAGCGGCGCAAAGGACGCTGGCATGCTATCAACCAATCAGGTTACACCTTACATCACTACTTTTGGTTCAGAGCAAAGATAACGGCTGTTTGTACCAAATAAGGCTAGCTCATTAATTATTCATGAGCAACTGTCAATGACGTCGCCAGAAGCGATTTTACAGGCTTGAAAGGGCAGGGCCGCTATGGGAGGTAACGTTACCGAGCGATAGCGGGCCCGTTTGGGAGGGTGGAGATTTTAGGAGACAGTTACAGAGCAGTGGCAGACAGAAGTACAGTACAGAATGTCCTACATGTACGACTGGAGCGGCCCTCCGTCCAAGTGTTGTGCGAGAAAAGAGGGAATACCATAACTTGTGTAGATTTTAGGAGACATTACAGAGCAGTGGCAGACTGTGTCACACAGAAGTACAGTACAGAATGTCCTACACGTACGACTGGAGCAGTCCTCCTTCCAAGTGTTGTGCCAGGAAAGAGGGAATTCCATAACTTTTGGAGATTTTAGGAGACAGTTACAGAGCAGTGGCAGACTGTGTAACACAGACGTACAGTACAGAATGTCTTACACGTACGACTGGAGCGGCCCTCCGTCCAAGTGTTGTGTCAGAAAAGAGGGAATACTATAACTTGTGGAGATTTTAGGAGACTTATATTTTGTACTAACCGTTAGTCAAAATAATGTAAAGGACTATCTTAACTTTACAAACGAAGTTGTATTCTCATAAAATGTTCTTCTTCCTATCTCCACTGTTAAAGTATAATCATAGAATGTGACATTACTTCTATATAATATGTTATTTCAAGAGATTTTAGGAGACTAATTTTTGTACTCATCGTTAATCAATGTAATGAAAAAGAGTATCATGACTTTACAAACAAAGTTGTATTCTCAAAAAATGTTGTCCCTCCTCCTTCCACTTTTACAAGATATAGCTGTTGTCGTACAGGAATGCCATACAGGGCACCACTGTCCTGAACAAGGAGCACCTCGTTAATGTTTAGGTTCCGCTTCTCAGTTATTCATTCTTAGTATCTTACTGTTGATCCATTCTGCTGGAAATATGGTGCTAGCCTGATGGCAACAAAGAGAATGATCTTTGTAGTGTGTTCAATAATGTCGTTTTCATGTTCAGGTAACTCTCAGGACAGAGATATTATTTAAACTTCATAGTATTTTGTCTATATATCTATCTATGGTCTAGGGTGGGATTAAATACAAGGCAACTCACAGCAAGCCGGGTTTGACAGAAACTGTGACGTCTTCTTGTCTCCAACTCTCTGGTTCAAACCAAACCGCGCAATTTATAGCTGCATGACGTCATCACCCATCATGCATTCTAACCAATCATGTGTAAACATATCACATGATGTACTAATTACCACTAATTGTATATGGCTCAAAGGTCACAACCTTTACAGTAAGTCCAAAGTCTTGTCATGACGAATTCACTCCATTACTTAAGAGGTATTCTCCCTCTGAGGCGGACGAATCATTAAAGACGACTTCTATGTGTGAACTGTCAGGACCTGAATGTGTTGTCCTCAATTTTTGTCGACCAGGTTTCTTGCCAAACTTTGTAATCCTTTTTTCCAACCTGCACTATTCAGGGTGGTTCCATTTAAAGGGGAACTCAACAGTAGAGGAGAGTGTCGTGGTTCTGCAGATAAGATTTTTCTGAATGTAAAAAGAAGTAATTGTATTGGCAACTTGCAATGGACATTGAACTTGGACTAGGCAGCAGTATCTGCATGATAATATTCTGATGCCCCCCCCCCCCCCACGACAGATTACAGCCAGCCATATTATATCACGAACAATCATTGGACAAAAACAGAACCTTACAACCTTACGTTTCGGCTAATTAACCATATGTGGCCACCCGTGGTATATTGTTAATGAGCCGAAACGTAAGGTTGTAAGATTGAAACGGTAGACCGTAGACTAGACGAAAAACTTCTGGTGGCTGGAAGCAGAACCTTACAACCTTGTGTTTCGGCTAATTAACAATATGTGACCACCCGTGGTGAATTGCTAATTAGCCGAAACGTAAGGTTGTAAGGTTCTGTTTCAAGCCACCAGAGGTTTTTCGTGTGGTGAAGTGTTAATAAAAAGTTAATTAGACGAAACGTTAGGTTCTGTTTCAAGTCAACGGAAGTTTTTCCATCTAACCTACCGAGTCATTAACAATCAATTACCAGACCGGCACGTGTCCTCAATAATAATAGAAGACCTTTATTGTACATATCTACCCACTGGGTTAAGTACAGCTAAATGAGCCGTTTTGTAAAGTTGTAAGGTTATGTTTGCAATGCAAGGACACTTTTCCAACCAGCCTGACAATAAGACTCAATTAGGTAAGGAGATTGCCACATTAGCCATGATTTGTACATCGGTATGTTTTGGGATAGAGGCCTGTTTAATAAGTATTTGTATTGTAGGGCCCATAGTCTGTTGCAAAACCCCATGCAATATCACTCTATGGTAAGTTTTTGGTAGGTTTTGAAATGCCCCTTGTTCTACTACATGTATGTCCAATTTCTTGCCATATATATTGGCTATTGATATAATCTAGATTGACCTCCATTTTTATAACGTTGTTCTTTGAAACAAGTAAGTAATATACACGTTTCAATTGATAAGCTTAAGGTTAGTAACTAGTAATTAAACTGGGAAAAACATGTAACGGCATATGATTCTAACTACATTTTGTAGATTTCGAAACTTAGCTTCCTTGTATTCATTCTCAAAGTTTAACTGAAATATCATATCAGATATTATAGTGAAACCACTTTTTGTAAACACACACACACACACGCACACACACACGCACACACACACACACACACACACACACACTACAGAGATGCTATCTATTACTAATTTTTAACAAAATTTGGGCAGGTGATGGAAATAGCAAATATCTAGAATATCAAAACAAGAAAATTTTCAATCTCATAAAGTTGGTGTGAAAAACTCACTTTTTGGGGAAAAAATGTATACGTTATCAAAAGGGCTTGTGCCCACTATGAAACGACTGTTTAACAGAGTGACTTTTTCTGTAATAATAGATAGTATCTCTGAGATGTCTAAACTGCCCGGGCCTCTTCAATGTGGGGCAAAAACAGACTTTTTCGATAATTTTGAGCATTCTTTCATTCATTCGGACAAAATCAAGGAAAACGCAAAAAGGCCTAAGGCTAAATAAAGTTAAATCTGTACAAATGTCGCTACAAAACTGGTATCCTGAAGTGGGCAGCAGCCGACGAAACACCGCTTACCTTACGCGAACTACGGGGATTTAAGGCCTGTGACACTTGAGCGATACGTAATTGATGGGATGACAGTTTTGTAACTGTTAAACGCGTGTTCGTATCAATACCCGACTTCGGGGGCAAGAAACAGGGGTAATGTTGGCTTTAATATGGATCGAGAATGGTCGTGTTGTTTACATCATTCGAGGCTTTGTTCTGTGTTGAGATGAAATATCAACAGCCAAAGCTCAGGGTTATTTGCATTTTGTTCTGACTCAAATTACTGACCACCGACAGTGCCCACGGGCTTGTGTACTAGTCTCTACCAGACTAACTACGCCGGCTATAGGTAGAATATTTGCCAGGGTTTCACTTGCAGGCTCCGTTAGGATTACAGATTGGACCCTCACTAGTACTGCGTAGGCAACTCCTTCATACAATTCACTCTATTTGGCCAATTTCTACTATTTTCCCCAGCGATCCGCGGGGCCTGGTAGAGGCTACTGGTGTACGCCGCTTGTGTTTATCTACTTTTTTTATTATCTTATTATTTCATTATTCATCTAATTTTCTGTCAGTGATATCGACACATTTATTTTGCACAAGAAAATCTGCCGGTAGAATCAAAGCGTCATTAGGATGGGGATGTTGGGAACTGTTAGTAACGCTGAAATTATCATTTCATGGTCGTACAGTTTGACACGTTTTCGTCACTATCAGTAGAATAATCCAAAGTATTTTTATGACAATAATTTGCGTTTTCTTTTCTGTCACGGAGGGCAAAGAAAACTCTTGAAATACAAATCCTGAAGTAACCTCCCTACATTCTTAATAGTACATCCCTAACAAATAGAAACAATGCACACTTCTATTCTAGAACAATGTCAAGCGCGCATCCCTACCGACCACAATCGAACACCTTGGTAACACGTCAATAGAACACTGCAACCTCAGCCAGGAACGGACGTGCGCACACATCTCTGCAGAAAAATCGCTTCCCGTTTTGGGCAGCGCGCGCGTTAGAGACACACCGTCCGGAGAATCGTTCACTAGCCGTCTCTGCACCCTGAGGTGAAATAACCTCGCCTTGAACCCTGACGCCAAGAAGTTATGGTCACTTGAAAAGTTGCTCATCATCAGAGAACATTTAGAGGATTCCCCGACGCCATCCTGCAGTACCCGTAAACTCCGCAAGAGGTCGTTCCATCCCCTAAAAGTGCTCTTGGAAATCTGAGTTCCACCTTCCATATTTTCCACACTGCAGTCGGACCGAGCAGGATGGGTTAGACACAAGTCACAACTCCGCCGGGCCTGGTGCCTTCAGAGGCACTGAAGGACCAAAGACTCTATTAGAGCGAACTGTTGTTTTGTTAAATCACGAACTGTACGGATTTTATTCTTCGTTTTTTACCAGTTTTACGTCGACCGTCTATTCAAGAAACAAGGTAAGAGCGAGTTAAGATGCTTGGAACGACATCACTTTTTGAGAGTCACAGTGGATGGTTTGAGTTTTGAAGGGTATAACTTATAAGTCATAAATGCTTGTGACCGTGTGTTAACTGGCCATGGTTGACAGTCTAAAAAGCCACAAGAAGGTCCTACCAGCCTTCAGTCGCAAGCTGATTTGCTTCGTGACAATTCTTTCATGGCGGGTTCTGGTCTAGAGGCGACAACTGGATTGACCAGGACGTGTTTCCGCCCCCCTCCCACAGTCAGCCGTGCAGTCAGAAACGATTGTGAATTTAGAATGTATTTTCAACTGTAGTTAAGTGCGAAGCTCCTCTAAAAAGGTAATTGAAGTTAGTAAGAAGTAAAGAAGATTGACATGCATGCTGTCTTTTTACTTGAGTTACCCTGCTAAAGTCAGCGGCTTGGTAGATCTTCATGTAAGGTCTCGGACCGGAGTTTCTTTTACGATTTAGTATGTAGGCCGACACCCATAGGCCGAAAGTAGGACGGAAAAAATCTAATGATTTTGTCAAAAAGCGGTTTGTACTTTCCGATGTAATTTTCGGCATCTCCTGTTATCTCTTATTTTGGGTAGAAACCATAGTAAAATGTAAATTTTAGACCCGAAAATTATCATTTTTTCACACTTTTGTGATCGAAGCTGCTTGAAGAAAACGAGTTTTCCTGGTATTGAAAATGCATTAAAAACGCTGCTATTTGGGTCATTAGGCAAAAAAAATGCAACACTGTTACGGCAGACTAATACAAAAAAGGCTTCGATGGCGAACCAATTGCACCGCGCCCCAAAATACTACAACTCATTGGCTTTTCAGAATATTCAAAATATTTATGCACAGCTATAACGATCACCAAGCAATAGGGGGCAGAAATCAGGGTGACGACCACGCACTTCCGGCAGATTACTGCGCCCTGACCCCAACCCTGGTCAGATTTGAACTCCGCCCAGAAACCTTCATGATCAGTGTTCCATGTGTTATCAATAGGGAAGAAACAGATCTTTACCTACATCAGCTGACCTACATGCTGCATGTAGTTACATGTAACAGTATTGTTAGCCACCAGTCACCAAGAATTAGACAGGATTTCTTCAGCTCAGCCATTCATGACATTTTTCCTTTCCGTCTTTCAGTATTCTAGTAACACAAATCAACATGAGTCACTCTAAGAAGGAAAGCTTTGCCCTGCGCCAGCAGAAGTACACCAATGCCATTATCCGTGGGCGTCGCCACGTCCCCACCCCTGAAGCCATCCCCCCGTCCTCTCTCCTGGATGCACCCCAACTGCCTCCTGTTCCCCTGCCTTCACCACCGAGGGAGCCTCTACCTGAGCCGAGGTACAGACGACCGAAACACCTGGTCACCAACCTTAACAAGAAACAGCCAGCTCCTAAGGGTGGATTCACTGCAGTGAACAGGTAAGGTATCAAGTTTTATGTACACCTGTCCTGTGTGGTAAAGGTTTGTTTTTAGCAGTATCCGTTCATCAGAAGTAAGATAAGTTGTTCAGTTTGGCACTGTACTCAAGTTTTTCATGACTTATTTCAACAGTGCCACGTACAGAGAAAAATTTACCCATTTCTACACCTGGGTGGAGTGAGGAAAGTCGTGTTAAGTGCCTTTCCCAAGGGCACAACATCGGTTGCACCAGGGGATTCGAACCTGGGACTGCTGGATTCTGGGCCGAACACCCTGCCGTTGGGCCACACGACTCCATAAGTCTACTTTGCTTTTTCTTTGCACAGATATGCCAAGACTCCTACAAACCCAGCCGAGAATGCGAAGGTGTTTGACGAGTATGCGGAGAGACTGACAGACATCCAACAAAAGCAGAACAACATTGGAGAGGCCAAGCCACACAAAAGGAGAACCTCCAGACGTTCGCAGACCCCAGCTCATGTCTCCATGATGGACTCTCTAGAGACTGAGGAAAACCTGACCGAGGTGGAACGCTATGTGGTAAAGATGGATTCCATGAAGACGGTACAAGACTCCATGGGAGTGGACAGAACATTGAAGTCCAGAAGAGCTCGCAAGCCTGCAAAGACCACCACCTCCAGGAAGACTGTGGCAGCAGCAGCAAAGTACGACGATTGGATGGAGCGTACAGTGGAAGAATTCTATGCCAGCACACCCACAATGGACAAGGAAGAAGATAGGAGGAGAGTAGCTGAGGTGGAGCAGGTGACGGAAAGAGACACAAAACCAAAAGCCATCAAAAAGCATGAGAGAAAGAAGAGGAAATCTTGTATGGAGACATCCCCGGAATACACATCGAATGCTGGTATGGACAATATCAGTGCAACCTCTCTTGAAGTGTACACCCCTGACTGGGAGGAAGAAGACCAAGCGAAGAGCTGCTACAGCATGTCGTCACAGCCTGGACACTTGAGCAGGGATGACAACACACCCACGATGAACAGAGAAAAGGATTGTCCAGTGTATACCCCAGATTGGGAGGAAGAAAGCCAAGTACAGAGCATGTCATCCCATCCTGGACACCTAAGCAGGGTAGAAAACACCCCCACCATGGACTGGGAAAAAGGTTGTGAAGTGCGTGACCTTGACTGGAAGCAAGAAGGTCGAGTACAGAGCTGTAACACGTCACCGCGGCCTGGACACCTGAGCAGAGAGGATGACACACTCCTTAAGGACAGCACTAAAGGCTGGATGTACCACATCAGAAAAAATGCACTTGAGGAGATGATGGCAACAGGGCTTGGCAGGGACGAGGATAGTCTGCACAGGAGGACACCTGTCCAGGGCAAAACAACGAAGAAGAGCCACAGGCCAAGAAAGGAGAAGATCGTCTTGCCCAGTCTGACTGATGATCCAGGACTAGTTCTGCAGGGAACCAAACTTCATAATCCAGGTGAGTTTTGTAGTGTTAGAGAAGCAAACTTCATAACCCTGGTGAGTTTTGTAGTCTTAGAGAAGCAAACTTCATAATCCTGGTGAGTTTTGTAGTGTAGGGAACCAATCTTCAAACACCTGGTGTGTTGTAGAGTAGGAACCAAACTTCACAATCCTGATGAGTTTTGTAGTGTAGGTACCAAACTTCAAACACCAGGTTAATTTTATAGTGTAGGTATCAAACTTGAAACACCAGGTGCATTCTGTAGTGTAGGGAATCATTAACTTCAAACACCAGGTGAGTTTTGTAGTGTAGGTACCAAACTTCATACACCACGTGTGTTTTGTAGTGTGGGGAAAAATTTCAAACACATGGTGAGTTTTGTAGTGTAGGCTTATTCACTGCTAGAGAAAAGCTGCCCAACTGTGTCTGGGTATTTACTGATTTCTGTTTGACAATGTTGCTGCATAGGCAGGGCTGAAGTCTCTGATGATGTAGTGGTTCTATATATAGTACTTTGTTGTAGGGTGTAGAATAAGGATAAGTAAAGACAGTCTATACAGCTAGCTTACCCACATACTAATATCTAATTATCTAATCCAGTATTGCACTTTGCACTCCCATGACTTAATCTTCCATTTGCCGTTTTATCCAGGTGTCAGCCTCCCTTCAATAGGAGATGGTGCTCTGTCTACTGCTGCCCTACCCAACATGCCTGATGAGGAAATCGGCACAAAGTTACCCCAAGTGAGTTGTATTTATATTAATAATAAGTTTATTGCAAATTCATGCTCGTAGGCTAATTGCATTCTGACAACAGTATCGAGGTGCAAACATAAAGTAAAACGTAAGGCATTCATGTTATTCAAGATCATGCTATATTGCTAGTCTACAATAAGTGTCTATACCTACGATACTAATGCGGGGTTTGATTTCTTCTTTAAAAGCGGTGGAAAATAAAAAGTCTCACACTTTGATGAGTGGCTTGGTTGATTTCAAAAGGACTATAAGTTTCTGTGTATTTCTTAATCTAGAAAAGATTTTAGAGATTTCAGATACTTTCGTGAATGATCTGTTTCTTTCAGCTTGGAATTTGGGACATTCGCAGATAAAATGTATTTCATTTTCCACTGCTTTCGTTGCACACTCTTTACACGTTTTATCCTGGACCGATAGCTTTTGTACATACCTTCATACTGCTGCAAGTTGTAAACTGTGCAAGAAGATCCTTGGGAAGAATTACATGAGTAATGAGTCCTTCCCAGAGACAGAATGGCTGACTAAAGAAAACGGGTACAGCTACTAATTCCTGTCCTCTAACAGTTTGCTCTCTCCATCATGCACACCAGCTGCAGTTTGGGACCAAGCGTGTGGGGAAGACTACATCGGACACGGTGACCTTCAAACAGCCCAGCGACAAGTCGAACGTCCGCAGCACCAAGCGGCGTCAGAAGACTGAACCCGCCTCGCTGAAGGACAAGAAGTCCCAGAAACGGCGCCACCACAGCTCCGACCGCTCGTCGCCCGACTTGTGAGTTGGTGTAACAGTCGAGGCCTTACCATCATGGCCAGAACATTTATTGGCAGTGAATCATGTACATGTAACTACATGTATGTGTATTTTTCATGCAAAACTGTATTGTTGTACATTATGTCTGCGCAATTCCTGTTTTGTATGTACAGATAGGATGTTTATTATCTAAGACACAAATTTAATGCTAGAAAGACAGAATAATACTTAAGAACGTAATTTCTGCCTCCTATTGTACAGCTGCTACAGTCCATCAAATTTGGCTAGAAAAACAGAATATTTTGTGCACATTTCTGTACAGTTTCAAATTAATTGTTTATGCACTAACATATACTGGATAGACAGATATTGTCATTGATATTGGTTGTTGAAACGGTCCATGTGATTTTAATTTTTTTAGAACACTGCATCAGTGCAACCTACAGGTCTGACATGGACCCCTTCAGTAGTGTAACTGCCAGAGGGCAAGTCTTCAGACTTGTACAGGAGCTGGACACTCCCACATTACTGCACAGTCCCAGATAGATTGTTACGGCACTAACATATCCTGGATAGACAGATATTGTCATTGTTTCAGGTTGTCTGAAACAGCCCATGTGATTTGACAACACTGCAACAGAACCTACAGGTCTGACATGCACCCCTACAGTAGTGTGACGGCCAGTGGACAAGTCTTCAGACTTGTACAGGAACTGGACACTCCCACCTCCACAAGTCCTACTGGAGACCACCTCATGTGTAAGTCCCTCCACACACCAGTCCTACTCAGTGTTACATGACACAGTCTGTCAGAGATGGCTCGCATGAGATGATCCCACTCAAACTACACCAGACCACACAGTACAGTTCCACTGCAGCTGGGGTGGGGAAGGGGACGTCAGGACTAACTCCACAGATAGGAGGCACTTGTCTTTTTCAGACTGTCCAATCTCTTCATACTGCACCATCTAGCTGATATGTCTGTGGCTTGCAGTGAGAGATGGCTGCCTTGCACCCGATCTTCCAATCGGGATGTCGGGCCCCATCCTCACTGGACCCCACCGTCATGTCAGCTTGTTAGCAGTTATGGAAGAGGTTGGACTAGTCTGTCAGGGACTTGTGCCTCCTATCTGTGAAGCTGGTCCTGACGTCCCCTTCCCCACCCCAGCTGCAGTGGAACTGTACTGTGTGGTCTGGTGTAGTTTGAGTGGGATCATCTCATGTGAGCCATCTGTGACAGACTGTGTCATGTAACACTGAGTAGGACTGGTGTGTGGAGTAACTTACACATGAGGTGGTCTCCAGTAGGACTTGTGGAGGTGGGAGTGTCCAGTTCCTGTACAAGTCTGAAGAGTCGTCCACTGACCATTACACTGCTGTAGGGGTAGATGTCAGACCTGTTGGTTCTGTTGCAGTGTTGTAAAATCACATGGACTGTTTCCGACAACCTAAAACAATGACAATATCTGTCTATCCAGGATATGTTAGTGCCTAAACAATCTATCTGGGACTGTGCAGTAATGTGGGAGTGTCCAGCTCCTGTACAAGTCTGAAGACTTGTCCACTGGCCGTTACACTACTGTAGGGGTTAATATCAGACGTGTAGGTTCTGTTCTATTTTTACAGTTGTAGTTCAGACAATTATGTGGGCATGTGAGTGTACTGTCCTTTATTATACATGGTGGACTTAAGTAGCTAGATTAAATTTCCGGAGAAGAAAGTTTGACTTTATCTTACAATGTGGACTGGACATAAAATTTTAATGTTCTTTTTGCTTTTCAACTGTCTGAACATGAAGAATTTTCAATCTAAGGTTGGGACAAGCAATATTATATTAACAATGTAATATAACTTGAACAAACTCTCAGGGTGACACAATTGTACAGAAACACTTAATACTACAATTCGGACTGGACATGTAAATCTGATGATCTTTTCACTTATTAACTGTCTGAATGTGAAGAATTTTCAATCCAAAGTTGGGACAAGCAATATGATAGCATAATATAACTTCATTTGCATCATAAGAGCCCAGCATAATTGCAGTTATAGAATATAGTACAACTAAATTAAGCCTTGTGATGTAAATTATACATTTTCTATGTTCCTTGCATATTGTTTTCTCTGTATTTTATTTGTAAATATCCGTGCAGTCTGTATTGATCATGAAGTCGTGTACATTTGTGTATATACTTAACAGTGGTACATACTATCTGTACCAGTTGATATGTCCATATTTTACAATGCCAATAAATGTAGCTATGTGGGAAATATCCTGGCTCAGTGTCACTTCTGTTGGAACCATATTTTTCCTGCTAACATGGCAGCTAAAAAAACACCCGCACCTGTAGATGGATACACTCAAACAGATACGTTTGATAGGGGCTCCTTTTCCTTGTGATAAATATCATAGTAAGACTGAGGCCCTGTCCCCGAATTAAGACTGGTGCTCTTGTTCTTTTGTGCTGAATGACACATTGATAACATCTATGACCCAGTCCCTGAGTGAGAAGTCAACTAGACTTGTGGCCCAGTCCCTGAACGATACACCAAACAGACATGTGGCCCTTTTCCGGTAAGATAAAACAAGACTGGTGCCCATGTCCTGTCCCTGATTGAATGTCACATAACAGTGTGTGGCCCTGTCCTTTAATGACACACAGACAAGACCTGTGACCACGTTCCTGAAATAGATGCTAACTATGCATGTGACCCTTTCCTAGCCTGGAATCCAAACCTATTATAGTGCCCGAGTCTCCCCTCCGTAAATACGCGGAGATACGGGAGTTATAAGAGGTTTGGATTCCAGGCTTACTGGCTGACCCTTTCCCTGTTGCTGAATGATACATCAACAAGACTTTGCCCCTGGCCCTAGTGATGAATGAGACACTGACAAGACATCTGGCCCTGTTCCTGAATTGAGGCACTTACAAGACTTGTGGCCCTGTCCCTGAATGAGACACCAAATAGACTTGTGGTCCTGTCCATGGTGCTGAATGAGACACCTAAAAGACTTGTGGCCCTGTCCCTAGTTCTGAATGAGATACTAAGAAGACTTGTGGAACTGTCCCTGGTGCTGAATGTGACACCTACAAGACTTGTGTTCAGGAAACCAGAACGAGAGGAATGTGGGCACTTCACAACGGGAAAGACTGCAGCGTCTATCCCACAAGCAGCAGTGGTGGGCTTGGCCGTCGGAGTGCCCCTGTTGTTACTCATCCTGGTGATGGCGGCCGTCATTTTCTTGAAGAGGGTTAGGACGCTCCTCTGCTGAACACGTGGATGCACGCACGCCTTATCAACCTCAACAACAGGTATTCTCATTTGTTGTCTTTTAATTTAAGTGTAGTTTCCCTTTTTTCCATAGGGAAAGTGTAATGACGGCGTTGGTTTTGCTCTGTGATGTGCCCATTGTTATCCTGGGCCAACGTTAATGTACCGCTAACCGAGTGGCCGTGTATAGCCCCCTCTCGCTGGATCCGCGGCACGCTGGCGGCGTCGCTGCCGCCGATCGAATTCACAAAGCACCCAACGAATTTCATCGACAAAAAAACGAATCTTTTTAAGCTTTGTATGTTTTGTTGTCTTTTTGGTCATACTTGTACGTTTTGAATGATATTCCAATTATAAATTCAAGGGTTACACAAATCCAGTTTAGGACGCAGCGACGTCGCCAGCGTGCCGCGGGTCCAGTGAGAGGGGGGCTTAACCGAGTGGCCGTGTTACACAACAGGAAGAACCTGAAAACTCAGCTAAAGCTGACCGTGGACTACCATTGTCAACTTTACGTGGACTTTGATAAAACAAAACCTCAGGAATACAATTAAGATGCAGAAACAAATTCACAATTATGATGCATTTGTCTTTTATGATAGCAAAGTTGAATCAATCAGTTGATATCAGATGTTCCAGTGTCCAGATGTTTACTTTTGTTTGATATTGTCTGCTATCATCTACAACATTGCACAATACATCACACATTGATATGGTGCAGTCACGTTGCTCAAAATATCCACTTACAGAAAAAAGTTCGTTGACATTGAAAGATAAAAAGCTATAGAACAGGCTTGGTATTTCAAATCGAAGCTGTAGTCTACTTCTCTCAATCCAACTTCCATTCGAAATGTAAGAATCGGATTTAGATGCCGTATATTGCTGAACGATGGAAATCGACATGGAAATATGGAAACAGAATCTGTATAAAAAGTATGTACCTTGATACACTCCGTGACTGGGAGGGAATATAGGCATTTCAGTATTCAAGTTTTCCTCACACTTTTCTGTTTTCATGATGTCATGTTGCTAAAAATAACCTGTCCAACATTCCAAGAAACAAATTGGTGTGGCGTGAAGGGACAAGAAAAAACGAAAATAGGTATTGGCTTCATCAATAGTTTGCACTTTTATGTGACATGTGGATGGATCTTATTTGTTTTAACTTGAAACCACATACACAAGTGAATTAAAATAAGTAAAAACTGCACAGTAAGTATGCAGTTTAGTGTTGTGTCGGAAATGGTGCATAGTGTGTTTGCAGTGTGTATACTGCTACCTCCCCTAGGTTGTTATACATCATTCAATAAAATTCTACAGTCCTACGTTCGGCTGAAGAAATACATTCAAAAAAATCTAAGATATCTCTTAGAAACATTTTAAAAACCTTTGTCTGTAACTGATATTTTGTTTTGTACTCTACTTTTTTTCTACTTTTTTAATATTACGACTACTGGCGCCATCAGCTTTAAACTCGCTTATTTTCACGATGGCTCAGTCTACAAAACAGAACGTAATAAATCATTACAAACTTGAAATAAAACACTGATAAGAAAACAATCAGATGAAACATTATACAGTATATAAAGTCCTCCCTACACCAAGGATTGTGCATATGGCGGTGCCCATCTCCAATTCAAAGCCCTTTGGCCACACAGCTTTGTGCCATCAGTATGAACGTACAACGGGGTCCACTGGTAATTGTGTGTGTTCAACTACCACGATACTATTTCCCATAAATGCTAAGTGCTAAATAGAAACCAGTAAATCTATGTGCCATACATGATGCCATTATGATGATAAAGTCTTAGGTATGACTCAGTTGGGTATCAAACTCACGACCTACCGAATGCAAGGCAAACCCTCTACTCACTGATCATTCGCTATTGCACTAGTATTATTATATTAGTCATTAGGATGCTAACTTTTATTCTATACTTCTACTTTGTGTTATGTTTACGAATTCTTGCCATACATTGTACCATGTACAATTGTCGTGCAATAAAGTTCTTCTATAACATTGTCTAAATTAAGTCAGAAAAATCGTTGTCAAGATATATGTTGTCACAATGCATCATTCAACCATTTTGTTACAGAATGACCAGCACTGTTCATTACAATACATTATGCCCATATTGTCTGAATCCAATTCCCATCATTTCAATTTCACTGTCTTAAATGAAAATGTGCGAAAAAACAAAACTTCTTCCGTCGACACCTCTCAATTTGTGAGTAGCATAACATGTACTTGCTTTATAGCACAAAAAGAGAACCCTGTATCATTTTCAATTCTGTTTCGGAAAAGAGAAGAAACAATTGTCAATTGATCCAACACTGGATTTTGGGTATCCTCTGGTTTGATTTTCCTTTAGATCCGGAACTAGTACTTAACTTGCGATGTCATTTTGGCTTCTTGCAAATGTAGGAAAAGTCGTTGGAGCACACGCTGTCGGCCCATTGTCCTTTCGTCCCTCTTTTGCGTGCCCAACGCAAAATACTCCTGTAGTCCTGTTGAAAATGTCCCACATTTCATTCTAGAACGAGGTAACCCTTACTGTACATGTGTACAAATACGTAAATACATCAAAGAATGTTTAGAACTTAGAATTAGTATCATAAGTGATACGTTAAACTCAACATGTTGATTCATTCATATATAGCACTTGTTCTTTGGTAATTTCATTTGTATCCACTTGTTTGTTTGTACATTGAGAATTGTTGAAAGACATGTGCACACACACACACACACACACACACACAAACACACACACACATACATACACACACACACAAACACACGCGCGCACACACACACACTCACGCATAATAAAAAAAACAATACTTCACTCCATTGAAGTAACAAATGAAACAATTGATCTCACCCTGGAGTACACACCAGCACACTCCTCTCCTTGGATTTTATACATGTTGTCAGGCTCCTTGGGGGCCCAGTTATTGTAGGTAAGACGTAATCCCTCGCTCCACTTCCAATCTCCGTCTCGGCGATTCAGTCCAAACCACACCAGATGTCGGAAGGCCCCTCTAGGGGCTGTTATTCAGCAAAAACAACAGATTACAAACTTCATAAAGATAAACAAATATTTCAGAGGTCAAGATGTAAACGGAATACTGGAAGCAAGTACATCATTCTGGGAGACACTATATGCACTCCCTGAAACGTTGTGAACCCACCAGGTACATAGTTTCTCCTCTGACAGTTCTGATGATTTTTTATCAAATCCGAGATCCAAGAAGCAAAATTGATGTGGCCTAATGGCGGTGTATTTTACCATTTGTCTGTTTCATTTGCATTTCTCTGTTTAGTTGGACCATACGATAATCGGCACAGCCTCCTGGATCCACCCCCCCCCCACATTCTAACTATTGGTGACGTTACCACCAAACAGCTTCCAGCCAATCAGAGGCCTGCGTAGGAAGATGTACCCACCTTTCGAGACGAGGCCTGTAACGAAGCTGTTCTCCCCGCTGCTTGTGATGGAGGCAAGATTTGCATGTTGTCCACGGCATCGCGATCTTGCTGTTTCCCAGTCGACTTTGTCGCTCACAAACTTGTAGCAGTGGTTGCTGTATTCACTCCAGCCATGCGGACATGGTTTGGCTATAACAATTCAGTAATAAATGCAGTGAGCTAACAAATAATGTATATTAATCCTTACAGTTAGAGTTTCCTATAGACCAGCTGAATATTTCTCTCTTCAACTTGCAATATATATACGTTTTGCACATCCTAGAGAAACTGGTGTCTTGGAAAGAATATTGCCAGATTTACATGATAATGATAATATTCATAACTACATTGTAATCGGAAACTTACGTATAGCCGCTAAATACTGTGTAGCAAACTTCAAATCAAAGTAAATTCATTTTGTTAAACGGAAAAGAAAAAGAGGCAGAAGCAATGAAAGAGAGAAACGATTAGGCTCCTCCAAAGTAGAGTCTTTATGGTATTACTGTTGGAAAGAAACTCACCATTTTGACAGTTCTGTCCAGTCCATCCTGGTGAGCAGATACATGTGTATCCACCAACTTTGTTCACGCAGCGTCCATGTTGGCATGGGTTCCTTGTACACTCATTTAGGTCTGTGTGATAGAAAAGAACGTACAGTTGCGCATAACAGCTAGACTAATTGGGAACTAATGGCAATTAAATACTTGTTTATCAGATGGATTCTAAACTTTTATGAAGGACTTGTGAAAGAGAAATTAAGTAAAAAACAGAAGTACGTATCAACTGAAATAATCCTTCTATACAACGAAAAACAAAACATTCCAGGCCTGTATGCTGTTAACTTAGTTTACGAAAGAAAAAAAAAAAAAACTCGCCTTGCTGACAGTTCTGTCCAGTCCATCCATCTGAGCAGTTACATTTGTATCCGCCATCTTGGTTCACACAGCGTCCATGTTGACAGGGTTTTTTGGTACACTCATTGGTGTCTGTGAGTTTAAAAAAAAAAAGAATTCACGCGGTTAAACTAAATTGAAATGCATCATCCCACTTCCCAGTGCATCAGCCAATTAAAGGCAAGATGATAAGAAATTATAAAGGAACGAATCACCTTGCTGGCAGTTCAGACCAGTCCATCCAGGTGAGCAGGTACATTTGTAGCCGCCATCTTTGTTTACACAGCGTCCATGTTGGCATGGGTTTCCAGTACACTCATTGATGTCTTTGAAATAACAAAAGAAACATCACTCACAAATCAAAATCTACGAAAAGGAGCCAATAATGGAAATCAAGATCCATAATGTGGGTGACAACATAAAGACATAAAACGTATTCACCTTGCTGACAGTTCTGTCCAGTCCATCCAGGTGAGCAGGTACATTTGTATCCGCCATCTTTGTTCACACAGCGTCCATTTTGGCATGGGTTCTTGGTGCACTCATCGATATCTGTGTGGTAACAGAAAGAAATCATGTGTTTTGATGAAATTGAACTGCATCATGTCATTGCTGTATTTTCAGAAAAGAATTGGTGGGAAGAACACTCACGTTGCTGACAGTTCTGTCCAATCCATCCAGGTGAGCAGGTACATTTGTAGCCGCCATCTTTGTTCACACAACGTCCATGTTGGCATGGGTTTTCCATACACTCATTGATGTCTGTGAGATTTACAGAAACACACATAATTTACAAATAAGCCCATTATATCTATCAAAAGAAGCCATTGATGTACATGTGATCTCTAATGTGAATGACAACATAAAAGTACTCACCTTGCTGACAGTTCTGTCCAGTCCATCCGGGTGAGCAGGTACATTTGAAGCCGCCATCTTTGTTCACACAGGTTCCATGTTGGCAAGGAGTCTCGATGCACTCGTCTGCAATGCCGGTACCTGAGTAAAAGACCAAATCTCTCATTTTTTAAAAGGGGAAACAATTAATTCTGTTGACTACGTAACAAAAATTCACCTTGCTGACAGTTCTATTCAGTCCTAAACTCCATGCAGATATTCTTGGGGGAAAATTGTTATATAGGCCAAAACGGTATTCATGGGCCATAGACTAATTTGCCCTATGTGACAATTTTTCCACTGAAATATCTACTTGGACGTTATCCGGTCCTTCTGGGGCATATTCGTTGATGGGAAAGTCCTATACGCAGGTGTTTTGTTTATTTTATACATGATAGAGCATATATTGTTGTGGCCTTACCTGTAATGGAAAGAAGTGTGGGTGTTAACGGTGTGGTCTCGTCCGTTGCAGCGGTATCTGTCTGTGGTTCAGTTGACGTCCATCCTGCACGTGAAGACAGTGTGATCAAAGTGACCACAACTGAGGTGTTCTCGTAGGATGCCGTCTGCCACATAGTACCAAGCGGAGGTGCATGGGCAGTTGGATAAGCAGCATCCGAGCTGTTTTCTTTGTAGGATGTCGTCCACAATGGATTGCCAGGCTTCTCTAGCTTCTCACCGATCACCATGCCACCCTATCAACAGGTGCACATCCTTAGAATTGTACTTTATAAATTTGGGCTGCTCTAACCGTTTGTTTCTTGGATTCAAAAATATAGTGCTCAACTGGCAGATTGATATGAATGAATAGTCTGAATGGAAATAGGCATGTAATACAAAATAACTTAACATTAAAATTTCCAATAATCAAGAAATCAAATTGTGAGGTAGCTAGTTCACATCAGCTATTGCACATTGTGATACTATGACTAGACGATAAGAATCAAAGATACTGGTATGGTTCAAACTCTTAAAACCCTTTTTCATTGATTGTTGAACCTCTCTGTATTGCTATAATTTATTACCTAGGAATCACTGGAAATCAGTGAGCCACCCTTGCTAACAAAAGAGGAATACTATTATCAAATACATAATGCCATTACAATCTAATTTGTTGGACCTCAGATTGAAAAATAGAATGTTGGACTTGAAAATAAAAATGAAAAGTCTGAGTCTGAATGGAATGTCTGTACCTCGATACACTCAGTTTTGGGAATGAAGTCATGCATATTTTAGTTTTTCTCCCAAACCCCTGTTTTCTTTGATTTAGAAGAACGATTTACTCATCTATTTCATCTTGAGACACCAGGGTGGCCCAAACAGCTAAATCGATGCTAAGACTAATTTCTAAACTGAAAGATCAACATGAAAGCAAGAGCCTGCCTGCAAGGTTTGCACCTATGCTTGACAAAGATTAAAATTAAAGTTTTAAGTTAAAATCCTCCCACACCATAATTGATGTATAGGGCGGTGCCCATCTCCGTTTCATAGCCCTGGGCCACATTGTGGTGCAATCACTGTAGCAGGGGGCTAGTCCACTGGCAGTGGAGTGTGTTTAACTTCCATACTGTTTCAGAAGTATGTACAATTTTTATTAAGTCTTTGGTATGACTCAATGCGCCTCTTGTCCAGAAGTGTCCTAACCCGGGACTTGAACCCGGGCCGTCTGGTCCAAGTAATTTGAACCAGATGTGGAAAGTACCAGAAGCGCAGACCACTACACCATAGGGACACTCCCTAAAGAGAATTACAGGGAGTGAAAATAGTGAGATTAAAGTTTTCCTCCCAAACCTCTGTTGCATGTTAGAGTTACTCTGAACGTTTGGTAAGAAATGTTCTGAAACCAAGAAAGTACATTGGTATGGTCTAAAGATGTTTGCCTACCTTTCTGTTGGGTATGAGACTTCCTGGCGACACAACCTCGGCAATGAACATGACCGCTATCACAAGGATCCCAGAGCCCAGCATCAGCCTCCAAATAATGCTAGATTTCATCTTATTCCACAGTTCCACGGCATGACCTAAAATTCATGGTTAAGAAAAAACTATCTTAAAACCACAAATGTTGTTGCCATCGAACCAGAATTATTTACTGATAATAATGAGCACATGATAACAAATTTTTGGCCGTGTATAGTCAGGAAGTTGTAGCATTCTTTGGATATAACTATGGATCTTAATGACATATTTTGGTAACTATCATATACAAATGGAGGTAGCTTAGAGGAATGTAACATAACCATATGCAATCAAGGTATAGTTTTAATGATTCTTAAGGAAATGTCATGATTCTGCCATGTACATAATAGTAGTTCAACTGTTGTTCATATGAGCTATGTTAGTAAGGAATGGAACATTTCAATAACGATATCAGTTACATAATTAATACAAAATACTATTAAAGACAATGGCAAAGATGGGAACCTAAATACTTGTGACCTATCAGTCTAAGGTAAATATTATTATACATTAAGTAAGCAAATTAGGATATAATTTGCACTGCAAGGTACATTTGCATCATTATACATTAAGTATGCAAATTAGGATACCATTTGCACATTATATGTGAAAACTATTGCCAGCAAAGGTATCGGGATATTGAAACTCTAACTTTAGTTTGCACCAGTGTCTTGAGATCACACGGGTATAGTTGCATTTAACCCCCTCAAGGGATTGAATATATAACAAAACAATTCTATATGTTGAAGCTAAGTATAAAGTTTACCTTGCAGTACAGCATTAAAGCAAGGCGGCCCATGATCTTCATATTTGTTGGTATCGTTTCGTATTGCTTGACATTGAGGTAAACATTGCGAAGCTGTAGGCTGGCTTGATCAGACTACTTATTTTTAAAGAAGCTAATGCCACACCAATTCATTTTTTTTGTTCTTAAACAAATTATGCTAGATTGGAATATCAACATGGAAACAAAGTCTGATAGGGATATGTACCTTTGTAGACAAGGTTTCAGGGAGTGAACGGAATCAAGACAAAGGCATGTTTTCACCCAAGCCTTTTGTTTTAATGAGGTCCTCTTGCTAAACCAACATATCAAATCGGCCTGGCCTAATTCAAGGTTTATACAGCCTCAGTGTTAGCTATAT
Organism: Branchiostoma lanceolatum; assembly: GCF_035083965.1. Classification (NCBI taxonomy): domain Eukaryota; kingdom Metazoa; phylum Chordata; class Leptocardii; order Amphioxiformes; family Branchiostomatidae; genus Branchiostoma; species Branchiostoma lanceolatum. The sequence goes on from NC_089731.1 coordinate 14,844,266, forward strand.
TTGATGTGGACGTACCTCTAACTTTGTTACAAAAGCCAGGCGCATCAGTATCTTCATCCCTGTCGTTATCTGCTGGTTTGCTGGACGCATCCGTGGACGACTCTGCACTGTGCTCTGGACGAGCCCCAACATGGTCTTCCATGTCAAGATGCTGAGCAGAACTTAATACTCTTTCACCATGCGGATCCACGTCTTCGTACTTTCTGTCTGGCTCTTCATTCCTTCCGTCTATCTGTGCCTTTTCCCTGGCTCTTATGTCAAGATGGCTAGATGGAGGGACATCTTCATCATATTGCTTTTCTGGCGACAGCCTTGAATCGTTCACTTCCGTTTTTTCTGCAAGATGGTGAGGCGGGAGTTTATTGATTGAATGAATGAATGAATGTTTGAATGAATAAAAGACATTTATTATACGTTTCTGCTCTTACAAGATATTAAAGTGCCGGTCATGGTGATAAAGCAGTGGAACAAATACAGTGATGTTAAAAACGTGATATTCTACTTCATCTAAAGACTAATACTGTTATGTACAGGTTCAATTCCTCCTTGCTTTTTAATACAGTTGATTGTATATGTATGACCATATGGAGCCTATAATACATGGTTTGTCTAGTTTCATAAGGAATACGAATTTTTCTGTGCTATTTAAGTATTCAACTTAGGCAGCATACAATTAAATAGCATATTTCTCTCATTTTTGTATTATATAATAGTGAACAATCACGGCCTCAATATTATTTAAATTACAATATTAGCAATTTTTTGGCTGCAATGTGATGCGGTTATGTCGGCCTTTTTCAATGTTAAGTTTGTGTGAACTAATCCGGAGTTTTTGATGGCCGTTCTGTTTCGAACGTTTGTAGTTTTTCGATATTTCTCTTCGTAGTAAGTATCTTTAAGTAATCTGTATGTTCGTATTTCTGAGTAAGCTGTGTGTTCGTAATGTTTATTGAGCGCATTGCGTTGCAGCACTAAGGCCCTGCAACTGAGCAGACGAATATGAAAGCAGTAAAAACAACAACTTCAAAAGCAGAAATTAGATCCCACGCATACGAAATCACATGTACACAGCACCATTATTATCTCTTCGATATGCATGCAGTGTCACCTAATCCTACCGTATGGAATCTTAGAAATTTTAAATTCATGTTAGACTGCTGTAATTGTTTTTCCTTGTAACATTACATACTTTAATCAAAGAATTTTGATGATTATCACCATGAAAAAAGACTTTTCATGGGGATATTGTTTTGCATGGCGTTTGCATGTGTGTTATCCTGTGTGTATGTTTGTGTCACCGGACGCTTAAAATCAGCATAACTGAAGAACGTGAGGCTGGCTCGTAATGATATTTGGTATGTGGGTAGGTGCTGGGAGGAGAAACGTTAAGGTGAATTTTGGGCCCCCTGGTATGTGTCACTGGAACTGCAATGGCGTATTTGTAAAAATCTTCCAAGGAGAATAACTGAAGAAAGGAACAACGGATTTTCATGTTATGTGGGTTGGACAGAGATGTACAAACTGAAGTGCTAATTATGCAAATTTGAACTGAATTTGCATAAGTAATGATGAATATCTACTTTTCCATTGTGGGTATGGGCTTTGAGGTCGCATCTGTTGAATCTGTTGGTCTCTTATCTAAGACAGGTATTCCCCAATTCCCAACAGCTGGTGGTCTTCTGCCCAAAACCAAGTAGATGTGGAATGGTAGCTCTACTATTGGTATTGCATAAAGTTATATGTACCTTGTGTTTCATAGTACTGATGTTATATTTGAGATGTAGGTACCTTATAACAGGTAAATACACCTGACAGTTAGTTATGCTAATGAGGACCTAATTTGCATAATCTATGCATAAACTTGTATTTCCCTAACCCTAAAAGCTGCGGATGTCATATTTGAGATGTAGGTACCTTTAGGAAAGGTGAATGCACCTGGACATAACTTATGCTAATGATGACCTCATTTGCATAATATATGCAGAAACTTGCATTTCCCTTACCGTAATAGCTGCAGATGTCATATTTGAGATCTAGGTACCTTTCATAGGAAAGGTTAACACACTTTTCCATGAATTATGCTAATGAGAACATAATTTTGCATAATTTATGCATAAATGTGTATTTTTCTTACCGTGAAGGCTACGGATGTCATATTTGACAGGTTGGTACCATGAGGAAAGGTCAGAAATCATGGCCATAAATTATGCTAATGAGGGGTTTATGCACAATTTATGCATATCCCTTACTATAAAAGCTACGGATGACATATTTCAGATGAAGGTACCTTTAGGAAAGGTGAACACTCCTGACTATACATAATGCTAATGCAGACCTCGTTTGCATAATTTATGCAGAAACTTCAGAATTCCCTTACACTATGTAAATGCAGTAAATGCCAAGGACGTCATATTTGAGGTTTAGGTAATAGGAGGTGAATATCCTGCATTTTCTCGAAAATGTTGCCTTTCTAGTTTCTATTACGTGGCAACAACAAATAACTAGGAGAAATAAAACACATCATATATAAAAACAAATTTCATTGAGATTTTGGGTCTTCGGACTCTTGTCTCATGTGTTTTTGCACACCAGCCTCCCTTGAAAAAAACTCGACAGAGTTAAAACGGTATAACTTAGCTGTTCGAAAATTTGATAAATGACTACATATAGATACATAAACACGTCGATGAAGGTTAGGCATTCAGGTAATAAAAATATACAAAAGTTGCTTGAGCAACCGGATGAGTCTTGGAAATGGTCGGACATTTTAGCTAAATAGCGTTCCCTATCCTTCTTCAGTTACATAATGATAGTGACATACAAGATACGTAAACTTTCAGATATTACAGACACTGATGATGGATAAACTGCTGGAATATTCTTTCTTGAAAATGTTCGGCGTAACTGTGTGGTTTGTGTGGAATACTGAGTACACAAAATCTAGATTCTGAAGGAATTCCAAGGTTTATCCTGTAAGAAGTTGTCCAAGTCAATTTAGTTTCAATGCCTTAAAATACGGTATACGTAAAGTTGTTTTGCCTCTATTGACTACAACTCTTTAAGCCTTGAAATATGCACAGTGGCTCTGCTGATGATTATTCATTGTTCCTCGTATGATGTAATGTCACAGGGCAATAATTCCAAATAAGGTGGCGTGAGTGGCTACGTCAGACGAAGCAGTATGAGACTAATTTGTACGTGACTGCGTACAAACATGTTTAGTAATACTACCTGCTTATGCAGGTATATTTTATATCTACCTACAACCCACATTAGGGGTGGGTACCAGTATATAAAATTCAGGTCTGGCCCAGGTCCAGGTCCTGATTATAGTAGTGTAGCAGTACATCATATTTTGGAGAGCGATTATTACTTGATTGCAAGTGTATGCATGTGTCGGATCACTAACGTCATGTCTGGAACGATAAAATTCTGTAGGTTCACACTCTTAAAATTAACTATACTTACCTCGCCGTGTGTTGACTCATCCTTTAGGTGTTTCTAGATATGATTCACAGCTGACGTCTTCAAAAAAGAGCAACCACGCGTATGGCTCGTTAAATTTGCTGTTTTGTATTTTCTCAGACCAGTAACGTTAGTATGTATTATCATGTGACCGCCTTCTGGTAGCCTGGTACAGTGATTTTTTTAATCGGTCCAAAGTCCGGTCCGCTGATTTTTACCGGTCCACAAAACAAAACAATACCCCTTACCTAAATGTAAACTAGACCGGTGCATTGATAAAACCAATCTGTTTCATTAGGGTGATGTTTTCATCAGGCATACATTGCATTTTTCATATATCAGTAGCATTCTTCAACATAGCATTTATTTTATTTACAGGATCGGATATGTTCAGGGGCATTCTGATGTTTATAATGTCTATTTACACATTCTAAGGATATGTTTTGAATACAGGTGCCATCTAGCACGTTTTTTTGGTACTGCAACCAGATAGTTATGGATGATTGAATACTAGTATCCCATCATCAACGAAGGATACATTTCATGAGCATTTTACATCCCTTTAGATTCCATTACATATAAGAACAATACTGCACAACGTCGATGATTTTAAATCAACCCAATTCAAACACTAAGAATTGGCAGTTACAAACATACAATCACGTGATCACATAGAAATAAACACAAGATCTGATCATGTAGAGTACGTGCTTCCAAGCTCAAAAAAATAACCTGCGGTGTTTGTTATCAATCATAAACATACCAAATTCCCAAAGTATCAAAATAAGAGTTGTGTTACTACGAGATAACATAATCGTCAGTCATCTTGAAAGGAATTGATCTATGCTTACAGTGAAGCTTACATGTATCAGCATTAGTTAATTCACTTTATTTTCTTTACCCCAACAATTGAAAATCTAGACTGACTAATTGCGCGCCAAGTTTCTCTTGCTTGGATCTTGTTTTGCAACTTGTTTGAACAGTGTTCAATTCGCATTGCATTGTCAACCTTGGCCTTTTTCAGCGCCTTAATCTAGCTTGGTATGTGTTTAAACCATGGCTACGTATATCCCGGGAGACGTTATTTTTGTTCCAATCTTCCAACCAATGAGAATGCAATAAAAAAATTAATAAATAGATAAATATGTCCCGACAAAAGGAACAGAACACGCAAACATAAAACATCCCTATTGGGATCATACTATTAGGAGTCAATGTAAGAATTTACCTGCTTTGGCGGAGTACATGGGGTTGGGATTACTCGCAGCGGCGTCAGCGATTGATCTCCACCAATCAGTCGGAGACTGCTGCATGGGTGTGGCGCCTGGAGGAAAATTCAGAATTATGATGTTAAGTCAAAAATGATAAAAAGTAGCATCACAAAATTATAATACTCTGTTGACAAATAAAGATTTGAATTTTTTTTAGTTTATCATTGGTACGATTATCAACGAATCAAGGTTTCAAACAATCGAGCGCCTAACGTAAATCTGTAAACTTTCGTCAAATCTTCCATCTTTTTCAAATTTTTCTAGTCATCTTGTTTGGTATTTTCTCTCATTTCAGATTACGCATAACATGTACGTTCGCAACAAATTAGTCTGGTGATATTTGACATCAGCCAGCAAGGGTTTAACCTTAGAATCACACAACCACCCATGCACATATTCTATTTTACATTAACATTAACATGAAAAAAAGGCATGGGAGAAAGTACATTTGCAAGAAAGCTAAATCGAATGCATTACGTATTAGAATGCCTGACTTGTCAGTGACCTTTGTGTTCTAAAACGTAATAACGTTAACTGGACGAATGTTTCATTTCCATCGATAGAAAGAGAAGGAAGAAAATCATGGAAACCCACCAGTTTTGCTAGTCTGGCCCTGGTCCTGCTGCCGTGACGGCATGATGCCACTTGTCAGGTCTCCGTACAGCAAAAACACGTCCTACCTTAGGCAGGGAGCTTGTGGACTGAACCACGGAGAGACCAAAGTGATATAAAGCTCAACTGAACAAAATGAAAACCTATCAGATGAAAGAAAATCATGTTGACTGAAATGATATCGTACATTACTTTCCAAAATTAAAAAGTGAAGAAAAAAACAACAAGTGGTATAAAAAAGCTTGTAAAGAAAATTAAAAGAAAAAAGTCAGATGAAAGAAAATCATGTTACACAGCTGCAGACCTTCACCTACCTGCACAGACTCGGATCTCCGAGAAGAGAAGGGAACGAAGTTGCACTGAACCGGATAGAGATACATGGCGAAAAAAACTTAACTGAAGAGAATGAAAACCTATCAGATGAAAGAAAATCATGTCGAGTGAAATGATATCGTACATTACTTTGCAAAATCAAAAAGCAAAAAACAAAACAAAAAGAGGTATAAAGCTTAACTGAAGAAAATGAAAACCTATCAGATGGAAGTAACTCACGTTGAATGAAATGATATCGTTCATTACTTTGCAACATCAAAAAGTTTTAAAAAATATTAAAAACAAGAGGTACAAAGCTTAACTGAATGAAGAAAACGAAAAAGAAACTGTCAGATGAAAGAAAATCATGTTGAATGAAATGATATTTACATTACTGTGCAAAATAAAAAAGTGAGAAAAAAAACAAGCGGCATAAAGCTTAACAGAAGAAAATGAAAAAGAAACTGTCAGATGAAAGAAAATCATGTTGAGTGAAATGATATCGTATATTACTTTGCAAAATTAAAAAGTGAACCTTACTTTGAACAGTTGAGACATGATATGAACACGTACCTGTTTCGAAGCTAAACATTGAAAACAATTCAAGAAACACAGACTACAAAGGCAGTATTGTCTGACTTGTTTATGAAGTGAATATGGTCTGTTTATTACATACACATAAACATGCCTACTTTGTGAAAACAATATTCCAGACTAAATATTATATTTCACATAGTCCTTATCAACAACAGTCTCAATTGTACGAATCATTATTATAAGATAAAGTTTGAGACACCTTTTTTCTTTGTTGTCTTATGGGAAGTGGATACTAGTAGTTCTGCTCAGCAAACATAAGCATAGGTTTTATACATGGTTCAATCGGCATATCTTTAGAACATCTGGATGGATTGAAATGATATTTGGTATGTGGGTAAAGGTAAAGGTAAGATAAGGGTAAAGGTAAGATAAAGGTCAAGGTCGATTTTGGGACCCTGGCGTGTGACCTTGTTGGTTAAGAACAGATAAGAGAGTTTTATTTATTTCTTTAAACGAACCATAGAAGAAAAACAGTCTATGCTGCAAAAAAAATTAGCTAACTCTTTCGTAATAAATGGTGTTTGCAGATTTGAAGAATCCCGGATAGATACGTTGTGAATGAATGGACGAGTATATCTGACATTTCTTATGGGTTCCAATGTATTTATTGTCTTTAACGTAGATGTCCCAATTGCAATATTACGAGTGTATCTGCGATTAGGCTTATGTTCAATCTAATTAGCTTCGCCAGAAGGTTATATTTTCGGTTTGGCTATTGTGGAGTGACTGTGGATGTAGGCGGCATAGCCCTTGAAGCCATGGATGGATGTCCATGATTTTTGGAAAGTAAATTACTGTTAGGCCGGTACCTCGGGCGATACGGAATTCACCGGACGTGTTGTGTTGTATTCTAACGTTATATACAAAAAGGTAGAAGATGTTTCGAAATGTTTTAAAAGAATACTTCTCTGCATTATACTCTGTAGTAACGGGTTGTCAATGCCCTGTGCGTCCCTGGGTGGGCCTTACGGGACTTCGTACGGGGGACACTGACAAAGTCCCCGAGGAAACAGTTCCTCAACCCGCCGATGGTTTGCCCCTCGCCAAGGACATCCTTGAATGCCGGACACGCAGAATATTTACACACACAGCAGGCCTGACGTTTTAGATATTACTAAATCAGTTGTCTGTCTTGTGAATCCTCTATCCTAAACTGATAAACTCTGAAAACTGGGCAACATGGAGGCGCATCGGCTGCATGCACATCGACACACCGCTCATGGCAATATTATCAGGGCGTTTTTTAGTAGTTACCTCACGCCAGGAAACGTTACTCTATATTCCTAGAAATACAGGATAACAATAGAAGTCATAGAATTTGAGCTCAAGCTGCTGATACCTTTATCATATTACTTATCTGTCTTAATTCTCTTCCTCCAAACAACTCAATGGTCACCCCACGAATGTCGACTTTTGCTGCGTGTCAAGGTCGCTCCCAAGCGGATTGAAATAATATAGCACCCTAGGAATATTGCCAATGCGATTTTACATGGGATATTTAATAGCGACCTCTAGCAGTCAACTGAATAAACGCAACGGTACACACGGGAAACTTACTGTCATATCCCCGCAGATCAAAAATTGGTCGACATTGATTGGTTGATATATTCTATTGGACCAATCAGCATGCACGTAAGAAATCGACACCTGTAACTGCAGTTCTACTTTATTCCGCTAAGTGTTAGTGGCGTCCTTGAACCGCGAAGAGACTTGAACGTCCAATTTGATTTAAAGCTGAAGCTTGAACAATGTTTTAAGAGGTAACTTGGCAATAATATTTAGATATTATCGCTTTCAGATCTTCCATATGTGTCGAAATGGTGCCGACAATCGTTCTTTGGAGCAAAATGTCCATCTCCACATTGTGTCGATCCGGAGCAAGGAGTTTAAAAATGGCGACCATTCCAGTCACAATCATTATGGTGTACGTATGTCTGCTTCCTTTGACATCAAAGTACTGCAATATCTAACAGCCAAATCTTGAACAAAATCAAAGAAAAGATCCTGAAAACTACTCTGTGAAAATGTTTCCATACTATATAGTAGTAAAACATGTAGCTTGATACAGGTTTCTAAGACAGTTTTATAGAGGGATGATAGTGTTGAATAAGATCACTCACTCCCAACAATACAACATGTAGACTAAGCTATGTAGCTATATGTATATGCCAAAAAAGTTTGAGGTCGGTTAGGCATTGGGTGTAACGTTGGGTAACATAAATTCGCGGGGTACTTAAATTCGGGATTTTTTTAAAACGGGGTGTTTAGGGATATGTGCTAGATGCAACATCAGTAATACCGCTAGAAATGCAAACTTGACAGACTAACGCATTCAGAACACTGTCTGAAAAGCTTCGATAACCATGCATTAGAAGTTGGCTACGTCAAAAACTCTCCGTCCCTTATTGTCACAGTCTGAGGGTTTCGTGGGAGAATTATATGTACATAGTTGTTCGCTGGTTTATAAGACAAATGTCACATCCGCTTCCTGCTAAACACAATTATTTACAATACAACTTATTAGAATCTCTTTTGCTAACCTACAACTGGACTCTAAGTGTGATTAATCATCAAAACGCCTCTTTGTTGCTACAACAATGGCTACGGCACTACGGTGAATTTTCCCGCCGCCATATTCGTTACCCAGAATCCTGCTATTCGGCAGACGACAAACGTTTGCGAGGAACACTTTTTGTCCAAATGTTGTGTGTGATAGTGGACTGATGGCGATATTTTCCTCAAAGTTTGCTCTTAGCACAAGCAGAAACACATGGACATAGTAGTATTACCATTTCTACGGCATCCAGCTTACGCCCCGATGAATAATGTACAAATTTCCATGACGGTGGGGGTGAACTTTGAGTGACGTTCTACCGACTCAACACACGGGTTGTTCCCGAAGGCCTGATGCGTGCGGTACGGCCGTTTTTTCGTGTATTTTTTTTACTTGGACACGTCTATATCCATAGCACTCTCCTCAAGCCAAGGATGGAACGAATAGCTGCTGTATAAAATGTGATTAGCGGTAAGATATTCAAGACGAATCTTCTCTCCCGAATTAATGTGCCCCCCTGTCCGACAGCACTGTCATTGTGCGTGCGGCGGACGGTAGTTTCAAGTTGAAATATTATGGTGTCAGCACGACTAGAGACAAATTCTACCATATATGTGATTATTGCAAAGATAGTACATGATACTGACAGAATAATAGAAAAAAAGGATGGTTTATTGTTCTGCTAGATTGATTTCAGTCAACCATTATCGGAAAAATCCCGAATTTATGTTACCCAACGTTACTGTATGGATAGCACCACCTCGGTCTTTAACTGTAACCATATCTCAAGCATAGACAGTAAAAAATTGTTTGCTTTATTCTTTTATTCATACTTCAATACAGGTTCACAATATTGTTGATTGACAGGGGAGTGGTCACATCTCAGTAATATTTAGCAGTATTTGCACTTTCTTTTGATCTCCAGTTCGATTATATATAATATTTCAGCGGAATAAAGAATAATTTCTGATATAAACTATCTTCCAGGCTCCACAGAAACAGTGCTACTCTACTATGTAATACCTCAGCTGTTATGATTATTTAAAAAAAATTGATGAAGAGAAACGGGTGATCTGAAATTACCATACACAATAGTACATGTGTATTGATAGACATTTTTCGAATCTAAAAATGATTGAGTTTCTATTTGATATCCTAGTAAGCTAGATTGATGGACTTAAAAAACAGCGATACAAAGTTAGGAAAAACACTCGTTTTGCTCTGTTGAGTAGTCTGACATAGTGATAATTTTCTTCTAGAAAATTCATCGATCAATCCTGATTTGCAGTACTGGTATGTGTAGAAAGGGGGCCGTAGGGTAATCTATGACCCTGCTATCAACAGCAATACTTTTTAAAGGAAACCCAAGCAATATTAGGGTCCGAAAAATCGGATTTTGACAGTCAATTTATTTGGTCATTTCTGTACATGATTATTTCAAACAACATTATCACAATGTATTGCAACGTCAATTATGTAAAAACATGACATCGTTGTGGTGTGAGAACTCACTGAAAATCGTGGCCAGAGTTTTTGTAGGCTCGTGAAAAAAAGGGGATCATCGTACAGCATGATTTTGCATGGTTTTAAAATGTTCAAAGTATGAGGTTATGTGCTAAACAATGTTAGTAAATGTCACTACCATAAAGATTTCAGCATTTTCTTTAATTTCTATATTTTGGGCCCTAATATTGCTTTGGTTGCCTTTAAAATTCGGGAAGCTGCCGTCCATTCTAAGGCCTCTGCCTGCCCGCTGCCTTGTTGGCCCTCCAGACCATCTCATACGGGTAGGGGATCTCCACAGCACTGGCAGCATCCAGGTCATCCATCTAGTAACCACAACAAACAGGCAGAACTCTCAGTACATGTACATGTTACAACTAACATATCCGTAACATTCTTTTGTATGCAATCACATTACTCTTCCAATATGCCCTAATCTTGCCATCAAATTTCCTTTCTTCTTCTTGTTTTTGTAATGTCTATCTGCCGAGAAATCTGCAATTACTGACATATCAAAGCAGACTGTAAGGTTTGGACCTTCGCACAACGGGGCATGCTCCTACTCTTTTTCGAAAGGTCAAGGGTTCTTTAACATGCGTGGGCTGTGGCCCAAACACGTCCTATTTAATGTCCTATCCAAGGGACATCCCTAACCTAGGCTAGGTACTCATTTACACCTGAGTGAAGTGAGGAAAGTTGTATAAAGTGCCTTCCCAAGGGCCAAGATCGGTGACCCGACATTTGCATACTTGGGACAAGTTCAATGACGCTGTTACCGCATACATTTGTACCTTGGATGCTGCATTAGGTTTCTTAAACTCATTAGTTCTGAGGGTATCCTGAGGGTTTCATGAAGCTGATGTTACCTGTTGCTGTGTGAGTTCCCAGCCATCTGCAGCCCCCATGTTGTCCTCTAGCTGCTGCAGAGTTTTCACCCCAATGATGACAGACGACAAGACGTCCTTCTGAAGCAGCCAGCGGAGAGACACCTGGGCAACACTTTTACCTGCAGGTGAAGACAAACACCTGTTAAAAAACTTGATGGAGTTACTGCATGCCTACCTGCTTACGTGCTCAGGCCAGAGACTGGACCCTTGCTGTTAGATTCCTCTATGTTGCAAGGTTTTAATTTATTACACGTATTCAACTCTGACGGCCATTATATAAGAATTCCTTATGTCATACCTGGGCCACGAAAACGTTAAATTTCGTGGCCCAGGTGTTCCGGACCGTGTTATAACTATCCGTATCACGGGGTTCTAAGTTGTATCACACGGGCTTCCATAGAATATTTAGAATGTATTTCGACCGCGCCGGTTCCGCCGCCGTCGAAAATTCGAATACCAGATTCAGAGGTTGGAATCAATGTTGTTGATTTTGTTATATTTATTTGCCAATGATGCTGTTATTACTATTATTATGGATATTACTTATATCTACGTTTCTAGCTCATTTCTGTTTCCACCTTTACTTTTATTTTGGATCCGTGGCTTGTGTTTATATTTTTCCTAAAGTTTGTTTTTCTCTTGTTTGTATTATGTGTTTTTGTATCATTTTGTGAAATATAAAGATAAATTTAAAAAAAGATGGAATACTGTACCATGTTCCTTGGCCACACGTCTTAAGACTTCATCCAGGGCCCAGAACTTCTCACTCTCAGCGTACTGTTGGAAGTCGGGGTGACTCTGCGAATTCCGTCCCTCCTTCTCCGAGGCCCAGCCCACTCGGGAGTCAGGGGGAGGGGCCGTCATGTCACGGGTAAACTTTCCTGCCAGCCAACCTCTGTGTAAAGATTAGCTAAAGGTTTAAGTCTAATAATGGTAAGAATTTACCAGTGCAATGGCAGCCTGAGTGCTGAATTGCTGAAGGGTTTACAATCACATAATACACAACAGATACATATTTGCTCCACACTTGCACTTTGTGGAACTGTCGCAAGGGTCTGGGAGGCTGCCATTCGGTGCCAACAGGTGACCTCAATACGACCTTCCCCAACCAAAGTTAAGTACCCATTCACACCTGGGTGGAGTGAGGAAAATCGTGTAAAGTGCCTTTCCCAAGGGCACAACATCGGGGTATAGCAGTGGTTTAGAACCCGGGACCTCTCCGTTCTGGGCAAAACACCCTACCGTTTGCGCTACATGATGCCACACTAAGGTAAAGGTAAAGGAGGTCCATATCAGTGTTTGTGTTGTTCGTTCATGAATAGAGTTTATTGTGTCAATTCTGTTGAAATCTTGACTAGCTTTTGACTTTCATGGTGTGCAGAGTTTCTGAAATAAATATGATAAGCTAAACATATATCAAGTCTAGACAATATAGACAGTAATCTGGGAAACTCACTTCAGAAAAGAGACAAAGAATACTTTTACACGCTTGGTAAGATCTATGCAAATCAATTTGCTTAAAATAAAGTTAAAGGGCCAATTGTGGTTATCTAGGACACTGATTAGATGAAAGGCCCCCTAGAAGAATGCTTTCGGGGACCTGCCCATTTGGGGCCTTTTAACATGTTGTTTAGGCCAAAGCAAGTGAATCTTATGGATGACATCAGCGTGTTGATTGATTTGCATAGAAAATCACCAATTGTGAACAGGGACTTATAATTAGTAAACCCCAATTGGCCCATTAAGCAAATTGATTCACATAGATTTTGCCAAGTGTGAATTGGACCTTAGTATTAAGAATTTGTAGTCTAAAACTGTTGAGAAGAGAAAAGTACAACTTAAGAGTTGTGTTCTTAAACTGTTGCGCAGAGAAATGTACAACTTAAGGGTTCATACATATCATAGCATTTGTTTCATATGAACTTGACTGACCCTTTGAGTGGGCTCCATGGCAACAGGCCCAGCCCCTCCCTCCTGCAGATCTCCGCTAACTCCCACTCAGTCCACCTGCACAGCAGGCTGTACTGGGCCTAGGGGACACACAGATTAAGGGCATCATTAAAATGAATCTCCAAAAATAATAAGTCAAAGTTAAAGTGACCCAGGTGTCTTGATAAGATGCATAGGGGGTGGCACCCATCTCCATTTCTGTAGCCCTTGGGCCACACATTTGTGTTGTTTTGTTGTTGTTGTTGTCCTTGTTTAACGTCTATTATATTGCTGGACGTGGTCTCTTGGTGCTGTGTTACGCTTAGTTCAAGTCACTATAGCAGGGCCAAGGGGGCTAGTCCGCTGGTAGTGACGTGTGCATTTAACTACCTTACTCTTTTCCGAATGCTGAGTGCTAAGCAGAGAAAGTAGTATTACCATTTTTAAAGTCTTTGGTATGACTCAGTTGGGGATGGAACTCACGACCTACAGTGTGCAAGGCGAACACTCTACCAACTAGTTATATAGGCCATTGCAATTTAGTAATATGTTGACTGTAATTTCATGTTTTCTATGTTCTGTGTGTATCTTTCTCTGCTGGAATAGTAGATGTTAGTAGACAGCTCAAGAAGAGTCACATAAATAATCATTGTGCAAGAGTGTCAATCAGTTTGAGAATCCAGATCATTTCAGATACATTTGTATATACAAAACATTGTCTACCAGTAGGAGACAGTACGTCAAACCTGCAGAGTGATCCATTTGTTCAATCCCATGGTCCTTCCGAGGTCCACTATCTTCTGTAGCTGCCAGCCTGTCACGTTACTGGCACCGACGTAGCGAACCTTCCCAGCTCGCACCAGGTCATTCAGGGCCGTCAGGGTCTCCTCCAGGGGCACAGCATCATCCCAGCAGTGGATCTGTGGTGGAAATAACATTCATGGGTAATTCTGAGATATGCAATACAACAAGTGATAAATATAGAATACAACACGGTGTATTCCATATCATCCAAAGTACCAGACGACCCGTGGCAGGGCTAAAACCGAGGGTGATGTGAAATACACCGTGTTGTATTATATCTATGTCATACCCGCCGGAGAAAACACACATTTCAATGAGAGATTGAAGTTGAGAAAAGTTGATAACAACGCCCGAATCCAGTATTTGAATTTTTGACATTGGCATACTAGGCGCACATAAATGCATTTTAAATATTCCATGGAAGCCAATGTGATAAAAGTAGAAGCCCGCATGATAACCTAAGATATCACCCAGTCCGGAACACCAGAATCGAACGTTTTCATGTCCCAGGTATGACATAATATACAGTAACCAAAGATTTCAAGAAAATATTGATTGAAATTTTCATGTATCAAAAAATTCATTGATGTGGATTTCATTTCTCCACTCAACTTCAAGTCGTTTCTTTTAACTCTTTTATACTTTTGATTCCTTTAATTTTGTGGACAGCCTCCTTGACTTAAAAAACGTTTAAAGCAAAGCCACACAGTGTTTATAGATGAATCATCTTTCATTGAATTCAAGTGATTTGTTGGCCTTCAATGTCTTTGTGCCATTTCTTTCGATTAGATGTTTCTGACAAAGAATTTCTTGATTGAAAAATAAGATTTTGATTCAATCTATACCACTGGATTACAATATGAAATTATCTGACATTTCAGATGCGCATCCAACATCTAGATCTTTCATCAGTGATTGATTACTCTATCAAATTTTATTTCATTTTATTTGTTACAATCACTGATGAAAGATGTTTGATGGACATCTGAAACATCTGATATTTTCATTTTGTAATCCATACGTATACATTTCTTGATTGGTTTATTTTTTCAGCAATACGCTGCACACCTGGTAGAGATCCACATAATCAGTCTGAAGCCTTTTCAGACTTTTGTCAATGGAGGCCATAATGTGGTGTCTGCTGAGTCCCAGTTGGTTTGGGTCCTGTCCCATGGGAGCACACACCTTTGTGGCAATGACAAATTTCTCCCGCTCTCGCCTAAAGTTTAAACACAAAGGACACATGTTCAGATACATGTAACTGTTCTTCTTACTATGTATGTAAGGCTTCCTTTAGCATGTTGACACTTGAGTTCGACACTGTATCACAGGGTTTGGTGTGGTTTCATGTTTCTCAGAATGTATAGAGTCTAGCTTTAGACAAGTGCAAGGAAAGTGCAGTCTACATGTACAAGGAGTGGAGCTAGATCTACATGCGACAGTGGACTGGAGAAGTCCGTGAATAGTTTCATCAGGTTGGTAAGTCACTGAATAAAAATACTCTTTTTTAAACAACCAAGAGATTTATTCCACCGACATGCATATGTCATCCCCTGTGATTGTACATTATGTAAATACTTTGTGTTTTGGGAATACATCTCATTATTATGTATAAGCAGCAACACCTGTGCTGCATTGCAATGTGAACCAGTCAGAATTGCCTTGAAGAAGGTGACAGAAACGTCAGTGGAATAAATCTCTTGGTTGTGTAAAAAAAAGAGTCTTTTTATTCACGTCTGGAGAAGTGTTTTACTTCAAGTACTGTCAAGTGATACCACCCAGTCATGTGACACAGTGTAGTACCTGTAGTGTCAACATGCCTGTATAGCCTCTCTCCCCACCTGATACAGGTCCACATAGTCTGTCTGCAGCCTTCTGAGGCTACCATCGATGGAGTTCAGGATATGATGTCTGCTGAGGCCACGCTTGTTTGGGTCCTGCCGAGTTTGGTCCATGTTGAAATATAACTTGGTGGCAATGACAAATCTGTCCCTCTGTTTCCTATATATACATATGTATATAGCATGTTGCAAGTACATCAAGTCAAGAATAAAGAAAAGAGTTCTTCCTCAGCACTTTTTCAAGAACCCATCACACTTTTGAAAAGAGTAGGGGTCCTTCCTGGTGTGAGTGGATCAAATAAAAATCTGTCCAGATAGGCTGCTTGTAATCTTCAGTACAGACCTGGTGTGTTACCCCATGAGGTGGTTAACTGGGTATGCAATGCAAACAAACAAAATACTGTAGGTGTGCAACAACCTGAGGAGAAATATACTTGGAAGAAAACAAAAAAATCAATGGTGTTTCTAAAAAAAATACTTATGTCTTACAGTTTTACATAGTACAGGGCTCGAAATACCTTTGTGCACCCAAAATTGCTGCTGTGCACCTAATTCTTAACTGTGGGTGCACTGGTGCACCTAGATATCTTTATAGGCTATAGGGTAAGAGTACTATTATACATTAAGTACTTAATTTGATGTATTACTTGTTTGAAGTTAGCCATAGAATTACAGATTGAGCGTTAAACTTTGTAATTAAGTTTTGCTGACAACTTGATCTTATGTGGTGCACCCAAAATTCTTTCTGTGCACCTAATTTTTTGGGTCGGGTGCACCAGTGCTGCTATTTCCAAAAATGAATTTGGAGCTCTATAGTACGTACAATATTTCAAGTATCATTATAGCTTTCAATACAAGTCATGTTCTATTGCTATACTAGAGTCCTGGGGATCAACTCACATGGATAGCCAACTTCCCACATATTCCTCAGCCACTCCATACTGGTAGACGTCTGCTGTGTCTATGAAGTTCCCTCCTAGCTCAGCGAACTTGTCCATGATGGCATGTGCTGTAGCCTCGTCACACTGGCCAGGTCGGCCACCCTGCATGGGCAATGAAAATAAGTGGTGCGTACCTAAACCCCGGACCTGTTTAAGACCTGTTCCTAACCTTTAGGTTCAAGTCCAAAAAAACCTAAACATCTGGAAACAAGCCCGGACTTTTACACTCCTTTTTGATTGAAATTTGCACTGGAAAAATATGAAAACATTGCTGTTTTTTGTTTATAACTGAACTTCTGCATTAATTACTGACTGTATATAATTCTGCATATTATAGTTTTCAAATTGCATGTCAAATATATGCCAATATACAATTTTATATGAAACAGGAAAAAGAATATTCGTAGCACACATATTCCATTGGTTCAAGTCCGGCCTTTCAAGTCCGAACCTGAACCTAAACCTCTGGACTCGAGTCTGAACCTAAACCTAAACTCGGGTTTAGGTACGCACCACTAATGAAAATCATGACACTACCAGACCCACTACTGTAAAACTGACATATACAGAGCTAGCTTCATCACAAGAACCAAAGCAGAATGGAACAAGTTACCATTAGATGTAGTCACATCAACATCATTACTACTAGTAAGGTTCAGGTCGGGATTGGCCCAACACATGGGCCTTCCCACATCCAAGTAATAGTAGACCTTTGCTAAGTCGACCAGCACTTTTATTTATTTATTTATTTTTTCTCACATTAGTTTAGAAGTATTTCACTTTATTGTATTGCCTTGTTCAGTTGAGCACGACTTCCACCACCGGCCGTACTTAGCCGTGCACCTTGCCTACCCTGGTCACGATGCCCCACAGCGAGTTTTGTTCTGTATAACCTAAGACCTTGACACTTATTAACTGCATTCGGTTGCTTCATTTATTAATGGGTTTGTTGATTCAACCTATTGGTTTACTTGGTCGTGCAAAGGTCTGATAAGGCCAAAAGCCACCAATCATGATTTGGGGGTGTGGCTTGGCCTTGGGGAAAGAGGGACCACCCTTACTGCTGCTTTTCTCAACACAGCTTTTCTAATGTTAGTTAACATTCTCAGACAGAAAGGGCTGTTGCATTGTAAATGTCAATCTCTAAGTTAGAAACGTAAGGACTTCATTGACATTAGAACAAGGCTGAGAGTCATGTTAGGCAATAGGAACCCAAAAATGCAGCTGGCGAACATTTGGGCCCCAGTAATGTATATCACTATAAAAAGTATTACAAGACATGTAACGTTATATGTAAGTTAAGACGAAAGTAAACCATATTTAACATACAGTAACTATCACCACCATGTAGGAAACATTTTCACAAAACATTCTTATCACGTAGAGAAATCTCATAATTGTTTAGCAACGAGGCTAGCTAGCTGCAAGGCCTTGAACTTTCATACTAGTACGACAAGATTTCTGCTAGTAGTCGACTTCACTACAAGAACCACATACGAATAATTTCGGATAAGATTAAATCAATCAATTTATGTGGTACACCTTCAACGAAGATTCACCTACCCTGTGTTCTCCAAAAGTCATGGCTCCAAGGCATAAATTGGACACTTTCAGTCCACTGCAGCCGAGGAAACGGTAGGTACACTTGCTGACAGCCATCTTGAAAGTCAAAGGTCACTGGTGGTCTGGAATGGTCGACGTAAAACTGAAAAGGTAGGCGATTTTTAGAAAACTACTAGGGGAGAAAATATTACACGTGATACCAAAGTAATTCAGCTATCCAAACTATTAAATCAAGATAGTAGGCTGTTTTTTCCCCAAGTGGATAGGCACATTTCGTTTTTCTAATTACAGTATCTGATTTATAAATCACACCCCCCAAAGTAAAGTAGTCTTGTCTGCTTGACAGGTCAATGACCTGGGGGGCGTTTCTTTCCACAACACAACACAGCGAAACCGATCTAACGTCGCATTTGAAAGTTTTTCAAAACACAGAAATAAAGTTGAATGCAAGCAGGAAAAAACGAGAAAAAAGAAGAGACAACTAACGATCACAACGCTAATGTATCTCTGGAAACTCAATGTGAATGTTATTCAGCACCAAGGAGAGGTATCGGTAGAAGGATCCTAACTTGTATCTACCTGATTAACATATCAATTCAGAGTTTTGGTATAAAACCTGTTCCTCCAGTTCTTCCCTTTAGTAACTGACGAGACTGTCTGAAACGTCTGTTTCCAAATTTTATCCAGTTGCTTGAGTAACTGTCATTTGGTATATCTTATCACCTGGATGTATAACCTTCATCAATGCATTAAGATCACTGTCTCTTGTTTTACAGCTTCACAGACGTTATGCCATAGTTGGACAACCTTTGACCTTCTCCGACTATTTTGAATGGTCCAGCAACATCCCCATCCCCAACATATATTTACAGAAATATCATAGGTGTTGTCAAACCTTTTCTGCAGTTCATGTTTGATATGCAAGAGGGACTCTTAGCACTATGATATATCAGAACAGTGACCGTACCAATGTGTCCATACAGAACTTATAAGTATGAAAATAAACATTGCTTAACAGTGGTGTCCGTCCATCCTTCAGATGTAGGTCTCAGAAGTCTAGGAAGTCACATGAGCTCCTGGATTCCTACACCAACCCCTCCTACAACACATTCTCACCGGTGGACACTAAGGCTGAAGATGACGACATCGTCAAAGAGCGACACAGAGTCAGCCGTATACTGTCAGGTTCAGACTATTGCAAGGTGTTTGAAAGGGATGTGTTGATGATTGAGTGAGTAGTGATGGAATACATGATTAACCCTAACCCAACAGTACAGGGAAATCAATCGCCATGAACAAAAAACACATTGAAATATCTTCATGAATGTCCGCGAACAAGGAACGGTAGGTAGGAAAGGAGGGAATAGACGGGTGAATGAGTGAGGCAGTAAGTGTGAGTGAATTCATCAAAGGAAAAACAGAGAAATTCCACCAGGGATAGACCTGGTATAAATGGAGCATGAAGTTAGTCACTTAAGTAGATATTAATTGATGTCGGCATCATGGGAGTTCTGAACAGTGTTTGATAAACGAGTGTGTCACAGTTATGTAGGTAAAGGGCAATGTTTTGCAGGTTGCGCAGGTGCTAGAGGATTTAAAAATTAGAAAACTACCTGGAGAAAATTGAAAAGGGCAATGATGGATAGCAACCCTCTCCTGTGTAATCAAATTGGACAGAAGGACTGCAAAACTAGGTCACGAACTGCTGTGGAAAGCATTTTCATTGTAGCTCATCAGCCACACGCATTAGAAATGATTTAACAAGCAGGTTTGTTTTATCATCCTTTATGAGGGAGCTTCAGGCATAAGCCTCAAGTGTCAAGCCTCTGCACGTAAAAGAACCCAACACTTATCGAGAAGAGTAAAGGGGTGACCTGGTATGCTTGGCTAAAACCGCGAGCCGTATCAAAACATCCTTGGATTCTGCATAGCTTCGAATTCATTTTGTTAACCAACTTACGAGCTATTCCATGGAAAAAGTTGACAGTGAAAAACATTTTGTACAATAGAATACAAACTAGTTACTGTAGTTCTAAATTAAGAAGGAGAAGAAATTGACCATTATCATGCAATGCCGGGTTGTGCCCAGTGACATGTCCGAACTTGCGCCCCGACGTTGTGCCCTTAGGAAAGGCACTTTACACGCATTCCCCCCTCAGTTAGAGGGAGAAGTCTCCAACGGCAGCTGTCTTCAACTGGCGGACGAGAGCAGCGCCAGGCGGGATGGCATTATCAAGGCGGACCTCGAGTGTAAGAGTCATCCGGCAGCTCGCTGCAAGGATCCCGACCAGAACCAGCACGTCTCCCTCGAATTGGTGCCGCTGGGGAAGACGGATGCCCAAAGTGTGTGGGTTTCAGATTCGCAACCACGCGAAGGCTACCGTGCCAACCCTCCTCACGCCGACGTAGGAATTGACACGGTCACCATACTCGATCTGCATTTGTATCTGTACTTTGTACCTGTGCTATGTATCTGAATACGAATAAAGATAATACGAGTAGTGCCATTCATCATGAAATAACTTTATATCTGCAGCAGTACATCATGTGTCTGTAAAATCTGTTCTGCCCTTTTCAAAATGTATTTAATCCAAGGGATTGCCCTGATATTCAGCCATGCCCTTTAAACAGTATAATCTTGGATCCTGTTATTACGGCAAAAAAAAGCCCCTACCCGTTTTATGGATCACTTGCCACTATGTTTTATGAACTTGACTGGCCGTCAGGGTTCAAGTCCTTGCAATGTGAATATTTTACTTAAGAGCAGGCTATACATATTCTTTTAGGGTGTGAAATCTTACAGTGTGTCACTGCATCATAGTCTAACATATATATCAGAGAGTGACTGAGGCTAGCGCTCTGGAGGAAGTTGGATAACAACTTTCAAGATGCGAGTGACCAAATTAGATAACGAAGAGAAGTGCAGCAAAGTGGTGCATGAATCGGATCTGAATTCTGATTGGATCAGATTTCTGATTGGATCAGATGCAGCTACTGATGGATGAAAACACCACTGAATTTTGTATCAGCCATCGTACTTAACTAACAAGGATGGTAACCAGGCTTCTTGAATCTGCTTGGGTTGTTATGCTGTCCAAAACATCCATTTTCTACCTTCAAGGCAGAGATTCTCTTCTTTTGGTGAAGATTTACTAAAATCATCTCATGACCAAGGCATCTTGTTAAAAGAACCTTCACTCCCCTGTGCATGTTCAATGGTGTATTTAAACAAAACTTCAATCAACTATGATTCTTACAACTGCTCTAAACAAATTTTTTTTATATAATAATAATATACAGCATAGCCATGGATATTTTGTCATTCATAACATCTTATACCCTTGCAGGCATGGTTAACAGAGGTTTTTGTACGCAACCAGTACATTATCATCTGCCGACATTTCCGTGTCCATCTGAGAATTGCACTAAGATGACAGACGTCACCGAAACATTGGCAGATTGATTATATACCCACTGGTCGTGTACAAAGAACTTGTTATATTCCAATAGGTGGGAATTTTGGAATTAGATATGAATACTTTTTACAGTACAGTCAAACCTGTCTATAGCGGTCACTCAAGGGACTGTCGAAAACTGGCCGCTATGGACAGGTGGCCGCTATGGAGAAAAGGTCGATTAATTGACCTCAGTTTTCAGTACCAACTGAGATGCATTTATTCACCATACAGTACACATGTAAACATTGCATAGGTAAGTCACATTTTAGGTCGGTCTTTTGATGGCTTTTTTCTTTTCAGAAAATTGCAATAGCCCAAATTTTACATCATATTGATGTTATTCATATTTATTTTGAAGCTTTTATTAAATTAATTATCCTCAGTGATACTTTGCAGCAAAATAAATTCAGCACATTATACCTCCGTAACAGTGGTGTCTTCCGTTGACCTTTGTGCTGCTCACTATCAGCGCCATTTTGCAAATCGCGCGAAAGCCCGAAGCACGTTTTAGACACAATTTTGGATGAATTTTCCGGGGAAAACGGAAATTGGGCCGACATTCAAACATTTTGCGAACTTACCGCATCAGGTACATTGTATTTTACAAAAAGCTGCCGTAATATTTGTCCAGTGGAAATGCACAGAAATGGACAATTTTGCCACGATGTCCAAACGCATTAGCCATGTGAAGAAATTTATGTCATTTATGCTTGACTTCGCGTCAAACCATGGATTTTCCAACAAAGATAAAACATTCTGGCTTTCTTTATTATTATCCTATCCATTTGAGTCCACATAAATTTGATAACGGCGTGAAAAAATGAAGATTTTGAACCCGGCGTGCGGTGGCGATGCGGCTTCTACCGGCGCGCCGGGACCGTTATCGGCAGTGTTACTGTACTCGCGGGACCGAAAATCGTCTGGCCGCGACCGCGTTGGACAGGTGGCCGCTATAGCCTAATTCTTAATGCTTATGTCAATGGGAAAAATCCAAGGGACCGACAAAAAGTGACCACTATGGGCAGGTGGCCGCTATGCAAAGGTGACCGCTAATACAGGTTTGACTGTATACGATAAAGTACCCACCAGTCCAATGCGCATCAAAAAGCATTCAGTACTCTACCGAATTCCCCAGATGACCCTCTATTTTCTGATTAATTAGATTAAACAACCTCAGCCTATGGCTCATTACAATGTGCCTGACAAGGCCTGACAAAAGTTAGATTACAACAAGAATGTCAGAGTGGTTAAGAAAAACTCGTCTTACTTTGTGTTCTTTTATATCTTATTAAAAATTGGCCTTCTTATAGTGCTTAACCCCCCTCATCTATAGTGCCAAAAATACTCACCATTAAAGATGTATGTTTACACAAAGGGAATACATGGGTAGGGTCTGCAAGGGTTTAGTGAGTATCATATTGTTTTAAAAAACAAACCTTGTGTAATTCACCATAAGTAAACTTCTGTAAAAAGTCGGCTGATTATGTATCCATTGGAAAATCACACCGCCTTCTGGAGTTTAGGACTCCTTTAAAGAGTGTGTCATCACCCATGACATCTTGCCCAGCCGTGATGTCTAGACATCAGATCTAGAGTAGGAAGAGGTTACGTAGAAGTTTGTTGACCTTTCAGTTCTAATCCTTCTATCTATCCTTCTTCTGCCCGTAAGGTGTGTGTGGCAGGGCACGACGTCTTGTCCAATCTGTCCGAGGCTTTCCAAGCCATGGGGTACTGCCCGCAGACAGATGCATTGTGGGAGCTCTACGCAACCATCCGAGACATGAAGGACAAGGACATCAAGGTCATCTGTGACCAGTAAGGAAAAAGCAGAATTTGTTTTGCTACGAAACATGGAATCATTTGTATTGTTGTACCGCGGTGTTGCTAAATGTTCCCTGGTGTCATTGTTTGATCATTACCCAGTTGATTATGTGGTTAATCTTATTTTTCGCTGACTAGCTTCCAACTTCATCCTTGAAAAATACTGCTGAATGGGTAATACCTGTATAACAGTCCCTCAGTGAGCCCCACCACACGTATTACTGTAAAAATTAATATTTGAAATATTTGCGGTGGCTTTATGTTCGCGGTTTTAGCGGTAAGCTATTTGCCACAAACGTAATATCACCGGGATCCCCCCCTCCTACCCCTTTATCTACTATTGTGTTAAATGTGAACTTAAAACCACTGCAAACACTCCATTTTCTCGCTCAAAATGAAAACCACACGAAATTTGCATTTACAATAACTGTTACTGTAGTCTACATACTAAGCCAATACCCCTTTGTCTGCCTTAGCTGTGCCAGTCTTTTCACTCGTCGTATCAACACAATAGTGTTTTGCTTTTTATACCTAAATCAATATAGGCCTTGGTTGACAAATGGTCAAAAGCCTACTACATGTATGTTTATATATATTGGGCAGGGCTTGATATATTACATATGGAGTGTCGTAACCAGAGATCAGAAGAGCTAATAAAAGCAAAGATACGAGGAAGGCAGGGAAGAAAAGCTTTCAAATGAAACAGGAATGATAAACAGACTGTAAACTTTATGTTCGATGGTAAATTTTAGCTTTTTCATTCTTCACAACACAATGGATACCACCCAAGTGTATCATAGGATGTGAATACAAGGAGTTTACTGTAGTTCTTGTTTCTTTCACTGTAACTTTATGTTCAATGTTTTCACTGTCACCTCTGTATCGTAAAATAATCATCACTGTGAAAAACCTGTTGTAATTATTTATGATTGCTTCACACATCCGTTCCGGGAAGTTAAAGCTCAGTGAAAATGTCAATTTTCTTAAATACACGTGAAAATTTGTTACCGTAAAAATAAAGCGAATTACAGTAGCGGGCCTCAGGATACACTCTTCAATGTGATATATGTAAAGTCATGAATGTTATAGGTTGCACATGTTGTGATGTGAGAACTGCGGTGTTTAAGGCTAATGTCTTATGTTGGTAACAGCTTTCTTGAGTCTATGGAGATAGAGGAACATGCGCAGAAGGTGGGCTAGAAGTCTTGTAAACCATAATCACATTCTATTAACAATTTTATATATTTCATGCATTTTCATTTGCTATGTAAAGAATACTGTTTGTTCCTATAGCTTTTAACAGAATGGTTGATGTGAAATTGAATAAACCTTCTCATTACTGTCTATCCCTGTAATCCCTGTTATCCCTATAACCAAAAACTTCAATGGTTTAAAGACCTTGCTCCCTGACTGTTGACTCTGACCGTGCCAGGCTGGAGGCCTGCTCGCCTTAGCCCGGGACGTCCCCCCCCCCCCTTGTCCCTCGCGGGGTCATCTGGGGGTACTTGAAGTTGAAGACTTGACTTGATTTTTTTCAATTTCAAATTCAAGACAATTCTAGTTCCAGGATTGAAATAAACGTTTCTCTACCGCTTTCCTGAATTGCGTTTTGTTTGATTTACAGCTGAGTTTTGCGATGAGCATGCTGGGAAACACTCAAGTCGTTCTGATGGATGAACCATCTACTGGTATGGACCCTGGAGGCAAGCGCTTTTTGTGGTCAGCTTTTTGTAGCACACAACGGTCTTGAAAGGTTTTGTAATAATTTTCTAAAAGAAAACTTGATTTGAGGTAGAATTTATTCCAAACAGCAATGAAACCATAACACAGTTTTGGGACTTTTGAAAGTAAAAAAAAAACTGAATAGGAGGTCAACATGCAAAGGTAAACCCAAAGAACAGTAAGTCTTAGAGTGCAAAGTTTAACTATATATGGATCAAGAATTATTCCTTACATATTTTGCCCAAGAAAAACTAAACAGTTCAACTACGACCATATTTCTAATTACTACTAGCTATGAATATAGAAATAAATATCAGATGAATACACATGCATTGAGTATTGGCCATGTTGATTTGCTTATATGGATGACATCCTCAACCCCAAAACTGATTGATTGTGCAAAAAAAAAAAAATGGTAAAAAAAAGTTGCCTTCATTATGAAACCTGCTTGGTGAGGAAGGATGAACAAAACTTAACACACAGAGTATGGTATAACGAAAGATAGATTCTTCATTTTTCTTATCTCACAGCTTCTTCTTTGACTTTGACATTCGATTTCTACGACATTACTGTTTTCTGAAGTATTTTTTTTTGCAATTTACAGCATGTATTTCCTCATGCTCATTTGGCTGCTGCTTTGCACGATTTACAGTATGATCGAAAACCTTTCTTTTTAAACAGACGAAGATTGATGCGCCCGCAGATGTCATCCATTATAATCAAATCAACATGACCTTACACATTTCTTGATCCATTTGTCTTTTAAAATAAACATTCAACTACACAGGAGTCCTCATTAGTCAAGTACATGTTATTCAGTGATGGATCAGGGGCTTGTGATATTAATTGTTAGGAATATCATGTGTTTTGAGACGAGCCATATGATAAATCACACAGTTTCCAACTGTCTTGTTTGCCCTCATGACCTTGAAATTGTTAAGTCTCAAAGGTGGAAGTATTCTTTAGCTTAAAGAGACAAAGTCAGCTTTGTTCAAACTTAAATCCTTTAGTGGCAGTTCAAACAAGGATCCCAACAAAATTGGCAGATTCATCTTCCGCGGCCATCATTGCTGATTTGGTTATATGGATGACATCCGCGCACGCATCAATTCGTCTGATTCCAGAAAGTCTTCGACCATACAAGTGTACAAATGAGTGTTGCATGCTGTAAATTGCAACAACAAAAATCGAAAAACGGATACTAATCTTGTAGAATGCTAAAAAAGTCTCCAGTTTAATTTGGGGATTCCAGTTTAATTTAAGAGTACCTCCCTTATTTCAGCAATCTTAAACCAAAATGGCTTAAGATCACATCTGGTAGGTGAAAGTGAAGTTTAAAAATATGTTGCAGCCAATGATGACCCCGTGGAGATTAGCTCAATTCTGAAGAATTCTTGGAAGTTGAGCTAGAATTCTGCAGAATTATTCCTTCTAACACTTATACCTTCCAACTTGGTGTTTTCTTCCTTTAACTTTGTATTTTCTTTCCCAATTCGGCACATCATCTATCTGCATATAGATAAATTCTGGATTATCTGGCTCTAGTCCCCAGAATTCTTGCTGCAGTTCTCGGAATTCTTGAAGAATCCTGCAGAATTCTGGCCCCATTTCTTAGAATTCTAGTTCCATTTCTTAGAATTCTGCCTCCATTTCACAGAATTCTGTAGATTTCTAAATAAATCTACAGAATCCTGCGGTATTAGGCAATTTATCCCCTGGGGGTCATCAATGGCTGCTTCATATATTTAACTTCATTTTTACCTACCTGATGTGATATTAAGCCATTTGGGTTTAAGATTGCTGAAATGTGGGAGGTAGTCTTGAATTAAACTGGACTTCCCATCTTAAACTGCAGGCTGTTCAAAGTAGATTCTAAAGTCAGAGAAGAAGTTTTGAAAGAACAAAAACGAAGAATCTATATTTTGGGACACCATACTCGTTTTGCTCAACCATCCTGACCAAGTAGATTTCAAAATGAGGGCAACTTCATTACTCAGGATGAAGTCTTGTTAGCATCCAAAGAATGCTGTGCTAGCTTATTAACAATAGCAAAGTACTCGATCTATGTCTCCTGGTTAAAATGTAAAGATAATCCTAGACAACTCATGAGGGATGATGTGTTCCTTCCTTTTCTGCATTTGTGTTCACTATACAATGTTAAGCTTCCAAACAGCATAGAATAATAATTGGTATTATGTACCCTGATGGAATTACGTATCCTGACGGAATTATGTGCCAAAGTGGAATTATGTACCCGATGTTATGTACCCAGGTGGAAATATGTACCCTGATTATGTACCCGGACGGAATTATTTACCCTGGTGGCATTATATATCCTGGTGAAATTATGTATTCTGGTAGAATTATGTACCCTGATGGAATATATGAACCCTGGCGGAATTATGTACTCTGGCGAAATTATGTACCATGTTGAAATTGAAATCATTTGAAAAAAAAAAATGAGGGCAACTTCCTTTTTTTGGCCAAACTTTTAATTTATTTGCACGCTCGCATCAGTTTTGGGGTCCCCAGAGGATGTCATCCATATAATCAGATCAACATGGCCTAAGAACTCATGCTTGGGTTGGAGGAAGTAGAAGGATATGTTTACTTCCTGAAATACCAGGGACACTTTTATCACTAATTACATACTGTAAATTACAGACAATTTTGTCTCCAATACTGGAAAACTTTTCATGCCTAAA
Source organism: Branchiostoma lanceolatum (assembly GCF_035083965.1). NCBI lineage: Eukaryota > Metazoa > Chordata > Leptocardii > Amphioxiformes > Branchiostomatidae > Branchiostoma > Branchiostoma lanceolatum. The sequence goes on from NC_089731.1 coordinate 14,872,251, forward strand.
ATTACTCCCACAAGAACTTAAAATGCTAATACTTCCAGGGGAACTATCACCCGACAATGAATTACAAACGCATGTGGCTTCTATATTGGAATTTCAAAACTTTTTGTAGTACACATGTAATATTAGTCCCTCAAGAACTGAAAACAGAAGATTAATCAGTTGTTTTTGATAATCTGCTACAAATATGTCATCCTCGTAACTGAATTTTGTCACCCCCCATAGATCATAATTTTATCATGAAACTGTCAGTTGATCGGTACAAACTCCACGCAGTCTTCAATCACACAAGCATCTTTATGAAAAGGATCAAACCTGATGGTAAAATAGAATATGATTTGTTACATTTAATGGCAGACAAGTCAGTTTTAGTACAAAACTGATGGCAATTCTAACAGGAGTAGAAGGTATCTGCTGTGACTTTTAAAACAGGGTTTCTATTTTGATCATCATAAATAGGATAGATTGTGCTTCATCCTGTTGTCTTAGCTAGATTGGAAGAAAGGAGGCACCCAAAGGACATGATGAAATTGCAAGCCTTCAATCATACATGAATAAGATACCACATACAATGTGCAATATGATAAGAGAGATCCAGGTGCACAAAAGAAGCTAAGAAACTTAAGAAGCCTAAGAAAATTGGCCATACATATAAAATTCTCCAAGTCAAATCTACTGCAGCCAGATTGCTTGGACTAACTTGTGATTTTTCATCATAATCTTCAATCATACATGAATAAGATCAACTTCAATCATACATGAATAAGATACCACATACAATTTGCAATATGATAAGAGAAATCCTGGTGCACAAAAGAGGCTAAGAAACTTAAGAAGCCTAAAAAACTTGGCCATACATATGACATTCTCCAAATCAAAACCTATCGTAGCCAGATTGCTCACTTGGACTAACTTGTAATTTTTCATCATAATCTTCAGGTCACACAATGTAATGAAGACAGATATGACAACCATATGATGATAGAAGATAAACGTCTGAGGATACATAGCCATACAGACTTCTGGCGGTGGTTCTAAATCCCCATGGCGCTGTTTCATAGTTTTGTGTGTAAAGGCACCCTAAATTTCCCATCTACAATTTGTCTTGCTATTATGATCTATTGGTCCTAAGGGTCATTTTTTTGTTTCTGTCTATAAAGTCTAGATCTATAGCAGCTAGTGTCTGTGTTTGTGTGTGTTTAGGTTAGTGTGTGTCCATAGTTGATTTGAGTGACAGTAAGTGAGTGGGATCAAAACCACAAAAGTCAACTTGCCAGAGTGGCAGGAAGCATAGGTCAGAGGCGGTAGACTTAGTCGTTAATTAGACCGTGTCATGGAAGAGGCTTCTGATTTGCATGGAGATATTGGTTTTGGTTTGTCTGTGTTCTCACACTCTCTCGCATTTTCGATATGCTAGTCACGTTTACCACAGGGTGACAGAGAGCGAAAATGGACACATTTAATGTTAATCAAAACCTTTTTTGCATGCATGATTAGTGAACTATAAAATTAAACAAGACATACGAGAAATATGTATCTCACAGAGTCATAAGACCTTCAAACCCTTAATTAATTTTCTATAGGAACGCCATCATTGCTGCATGATCAATCAATTACAAGATATACGAGAAACTCTAGGTATTTCGTGAGATCTTCAAACCCTTGTTTTATGTTCTGTAGGAACACCATCAGCGCTGACTTCAGAGGCAGCAGCCAAGTAGCCATCCTCACAACTCGGTCCATGGAGGAGGCGGATGTCCTGTGTTCCCGTGTTGGCATTATGGTCAATTGTCAGCTCAAGTAGGTTTGAAAAGAAACAGATCTTTTTCACAAAGAACTTATATGTAATTTATATCTACATGCAGTCAATTTGAAAGCTCTATGCACACTTGAGTTGGGAATCTCTTGAAATTCTGATATATTTTTGGTAAACGTTCATGTTGGCTAGGAAGCAAGCTATATGTAGGTGTGGATTGAGAACGATACTTCAAATTGTACTTTTTAACATTTGGTCACACCCTCCAACTACAGATTCATGTAAAACTTACAATGTTGTATCATTTATTCTTCTCATCAATGGAACAACCTGGAGTGACATTGAACATGGTAAATGTGGACACTGGCTCCTCAAAGATAAAACTTTGCCATTGTCACCTCTTGTATTGTTTAGAGAATTGACAGCCACGTTATGCTTGATACATATATCTGAGCCAGGCACACAACTCACTGACATTTTAAACAAGAATAAAGGATGTGATCTGTTTTCTTTAAGGTGTCTTGGTTCTACCCAGCATCTAAAAAATAAGTATGGAAGTGGGTACATTCTAGAGGTCAAGGTCAAGGAACAGGAAGAAGACATCAATAATGACCTTGAAGCAAGGTGGGTATAGAAACAACTGAGCAGAAGGTTGGAATACTGCTGCTTTCCTGTACCTTATATCATACCTGGGCCGCGATTACCTTTGCTATTTGGACCGGTCCATACTTCATGTCCCGGGCCTCCATAGTTCTGAGCTATTCGAACTCGCTTTGAGTGCACTGGTTGCGCCGCTGTCGAAAATGTGGAAAATGTTCATACCGGATTCAGATGTTGGAATTGATGTTGTGGCAATTTCTTATGTTCGAGGATACAAAAGTCTCTCAACTTGTCGCTCAATTAGCATTGACATGTGTGTTCTTTAGGTGAGTATGACATTAGAAAAAACGGTGTATTCCGCATCACCCTTCAATGGTTTCTCCGGCGTGACTTTTCGGCCGAATCGGTACTTGGGCGATACGGAGTACACCGTGTTGTATTCTATATAATTATACAATTTACCACCTTGTACTCAGACCACCATGAAAGAGGTCCTACTTTATCACAGGTCCAAATTGAAATGCAATGAGGACTGTTACAGTAATGTCCACAGATGATGTTTAAGAAGCCATCACAACTCCCCAAAAGGAACTTGATCTTCGCTGTCAATCTTATACCTGAGCTTTTGCAATCATGTCATTTTAATTCGCCTGAGACTATGAGATACGAGGTACAGAAATACCTGTACAAGTGGATTTCCCATCCTAAGTGTTAATGCTTGAATGGTTGTAATGTATCAAATAATAGATTTTCGTGCTTTTTTTAGCTTTAACGTTACGGCCATTTTATCATTAGTCATTTAGGACCTATTTAGGGAAATGCTGCATTAAACTTAGACGGCTGCTCACCGATGATATGACATAACTACCATATCTGCTGCTATTATTTTATATAATAACTGAGCAATATGAAAACCAGCTTTGACATATCTCCTGCTCCCTTTTTCCCCACATTACCTGTTCTCTCGGCTGTTGTGTATTATGCTTAAAAACTTTTCCCCTGTTATGCTGTGTTTTTGTGATATTATTTATGTGCGTGGATACCATGGCCACTCTATGTTTATATATATTTTTAAGACTTAAAACATGTTATCTGTATCTGTATACTGTGCGCCCTTCCTCATGACCTCAGTGACAAGCGGCCTGCAGGCTGATTTGAGCTTCTCATGAATTAACAAAGGCTCAAACAAACTCCTTCCAAGTGCCTAAATCTTTATAACACTATACAGCACCCTATCTGCAGCAGTTAACATTTTCTCTGCTGCTTTGCATCTGAATCTGAATTGGCGAACTGAATTGGTGTAATACATGTATGAGGCAACTTTTTCCATGTGCCTCAATCTGCTTAGAAATGAATATATCGAAATTTTAAAATACACAACCCTATCATACAGTCTTTAGTGCTAATATGCGTTTGACTCTCAAATCTCTATCATTTCGGTATCGGGCTAGCCGGCTATGCTATGATTTGATGTATAATCTTTATATGCAACCAATTACTATTTTGTCAGTATTCTGTTACTATTATCATTATCTGATTTATTATTGTTATCATTGACTACTATAATTATGTTATGAATTGTTAGATTTATGTTATTTTTTGTTGATTGAGATGGGGGAAGACCTTGTATAAGCCATTATAGCTTTTTTTTCCCCCAACACGTATATTTTCTTGTTCTATTATGTAATACAAAATGATTTTAATATGTGCGAATAAATCAAATTAAATCCAATCAATCAGGTTTTTGCTTGTCTTGTTATTCTGCAGCCTTGATCGACTGGACAGCTTTGTCCACAACCTTTCCCCTGATGCTGCAGAAGCAGAGGTCATCAGTAATCGTGTGACTTACAACGTTCCTTAAAGGAAGATGTCAGGTCATTGGCAAGAGCCTTCACAGCTCTAGAAGATGGTAAGTTGAAATTAGCATCCCACAGAATCATCTAATAGAATGTTAGAAGAATTTGTTGGATACCAAACCACAGGTAGCCAAACTTACTCTATGATTAAAAAAAAAATTAATTAATACAAATATAATACGATACAATCTTTAATATGATAAAATCTTTGATGTGAAAAATCTTTCATAACATAAAATCTTTGATACGATAGAGCCTTTAATACGATGAAATCTTCAATAGAATTGTGAAATTATAAAACTCTTTCAGATATCACATTTATTTGGTGATGATAGTTAAAATGAAAGAGAATTGGATTTATGTTGTGTAACTCTGTTAATACATGCCTTATGAGGTTATGACCTTTGTGCTTGCACGGAAAGTGGTTTAGAAATCTCTCTCTCCAAGTTTAAGTCTTTTATTCCCCATCATATGGGGGTTGGACGTGCTTGCACATGGATGAGGGAGCCCCAGAACTTCTCATCAAGTGCAAGTCTTTTGTAGCAAGAGTTTTTACGACTGGATGCCCTTCCTAACGCCAAACCAAACCCTACTGCTGTGCTTAGGACATGGGAAATATGTGTTAAGTGCCTTCCTCAAGGGCACAACGTCTGGGTGCATGTCCGGACATGTCCGGGTACTCCACTGGGGATTGAACCTGGGTCTCATTGGTTCATAGCCGGATGATCTGCCACTATGCCACACAGACGAAATGTGCTGAAAAATGTTTCTGTTACTGATTCCCTACGTGATAAGGAGTACCTAATGAATGTCATCTATCATTGCAGAGCTTGTTCTGTTGACAATGTACCAATCCCTCATGTATTTGTTATTGGGAATATGTCACAACAAAGGATTATTCTAACTTACAGTATTCCTTATAAGATACTGAACAAAGCTATTGTTTGCATCAAAATGTTGACGGGAGTTTGGAACTACACGTAAGTTTGATATTTTCAAGAAAGATCAAGAGACTGCATGCACGAAGTTTTGCAATTTGAGTGTTGCCTTCTTTTACAATTATAGATGTGTTGTATTATTGTATGTGAAATCCTTACGTGTAGCTTCACTCTGTTGTTGTACAGGAAAGGAAACTACTGGGATAGAAGAACACAGTTCAGCCAGTCTACTCTGGAGCAGGTAACAATTAACATGAGAAATTTATAAAAATCTAATTCAGTCTAGTTCAGTGTCAGTTCTAGTTCAGTGTCAGTTCTAGTGTTTGTTTGTTTGTCAGGAATGTCAACATGGACTTATATGTTACAGAGTAAGAAAATTGTACTTCACTATCGACTTGTGCAGCAGTAAGGAAGCATCTTTAGTTCATGAATTACATAATGTATCGTAAAGCTTTAAAATAGTGTTCTGAGATTCTGCCTCTGCTTGACTAATAAACATTGTTATTCATTTCATTTATTTCATTTCATTTTATAATGGGCAAATACAACTCAGGGCAAATACAACTCAGGCTGTGAAGCCTGTTTTTCTTCTCTTTTACTAAGCTCTTATTTCTTTTAACAAAAGTGCTGTCTATATTTTTTTTCCTGATGTACATGTATATGAACAGCAGTTAGGAAATATCTTTATTTTAATGAAATCCAATGCATTGTACAATGTACCTTAAAGCTTTAGTATATAGTGGTGCTTTGAGCTTCTGCCGTCGGTTTGCATATTTTAGTATTAAGGGGAAAATACATTTTTATCCTCTTTTTCTGTTCAAAAGAGCTGTTAAATTGTTTGTCAATTGTGAAAATGGAGGACCTGGTATTATTTTTGGTTTGTCTGTTTGTTTCTGTTGGTGTGTCCGTAGTTGGCCCCGGTCCAAATGTGTTAGGCTGTGATTGCCTTAGGTTCAAATTTGCCTCGCAGGTATATATGCATGGAATGAACGTTGCTGTTAATGAAGCCATAGGAAACCATGTGAGCGTGGAGCATGTAATGTGTAACATTTTCATGGTTGTGATATATTTTGTCAAGAAATGTACAAAAACATTTCACGGAGGTATGAGATCTTTGAACTCTTGTTTCTGTAGGTGTTCCTCCAGTTTGCTCGTCTTCAGGAGGAGGAGGAGGGTGAGGAGGAGCTTGGGATGAGACAGAGGAGCATCAAACGGCGGCGATCTCATAGTGGAAGGAGTATAGATGAAAGTACTGAACTGATCTGAGTCTTATACATGTACATTTGTAACTTTACTAATATCATTCCACTAGTGTACATAATTCCGCCACCCTGAAAAGATACGTCCAAACAGATCTCCAACCTGACGTTCCACAGTATATTGCACTCCTGTATATCTAAACTGTGCATACCCGAGGGGGATCTGTCAAAGCCAGTGTTTTTCAAAGTGGCGGATTTATGTAACCCGGCAGATTAATGTTAAAGCTGCCTTATGTAAGATTTGGTCAATACAGAAAGTCAATTTTTCTACCATTTCTTTACATAGTATGTTGACTAAACATTGTAGAATGACATACCAGTATTCAGGAAGGAATGTTTTAACATCATTGCACCATATAAACCAGTTTAAAATCAGAACTTTCAAAGCCAGTTGGCCTTTGGGGCAGTGTGGCCACAGTACACAGGCTTATCACCCCAACTGCCCAGTGGGGTGCCTGATTATAGTTATCCACAGTTTCTGCCAAACGTCCTAGCAGTTTTGAACGGGGGAAATCTGCTTTATCAGTTCCCTACAAACTTGGCTTACATATTTTATCCTCATTCAAAAAGATATGAGTGTTTTTGAAGAAGATGATCTTCATAACATCAGCTGTTATCTAGATCCACTGAAGTGTCGCTAAGTAATTAGCCTACCCAGGGGTCCTGCTGTGTGCAGGATGTTGTTGTTACCACCAGGTTGAGGTGGTGTCACAGACTTTTGCAGCTTGTTTTTGTACAGTTAAAAAACACCGTACATGCCAGAAATTGACGAATTGATGATGGAAATATGCTGAAAAATCATTTGTCCATGTCATTTGTATTAGGATTTGTTCACAAGAATATTTTCAATTTTTGCGCCAAAATGTTACATAGTGCAGCTTTAATATTGCAGTCTTGTGGGGGACAAATGAAACATTTGACACAAACACTGCAACAACTAACAAAATTATTTTATCAATGTAATAGTTGCCAGAAAGTCAGGTGCTTGCAAAATGCATCTCTTGAAATATTAAGAAGAATCATTTTTAATTTGAAGGTAAATTTCTTCATATTCCTTGAGAAATGTTATTGTAAGTATGTAAAGATATGATTATAAGCTATACTTAACATATCAGTCAACAGAATTTTAAATAATTTACCAAGAAATATTGGGAATATCTTGAGTGGGAAACTTACCTTACTAGCGTGATTTGGATACTATATATATTAGCAGTACTGTAGGTAAAGTTAACTTCTCAAAAGTTTTGTGACTACTATAAGAATATCATAGATTCCATATGTGTGTGGCACATGTGTTTGAAGATGGACATAGATTATCATTTTAGCACGAAAGTTAATGATTTTATTCTCCTAAGAAAATTGAGGCTTTGACATGCCAAGACACAATTTGTTGCAATTGCAATTTGTTGAAATTATACATATCTTTGAACAAATTACAAAGATGAGAAATGATGCATTGAGTTTGACTGCAGCCTGTAATTGTGCAGAACTACATCTATCTATTAATTAAAAGGTATGCTGCAATCACAAGCCACAGGACAAAGGTCAGATTATGTTCTAAATATTTTAATCATTGATGAAAAGATCCTCTTCATAATATGTTTTCGATCAAAGTAAAACTAAAATTTCTTTCTAAATGAACCAAGCATTTACGCTTTAAGATAAAAAATTGACAGTATTACAAAATCATAGCTATAACCTTACAACTGCATATTTGTTAGATTAAAGTATCCTATACTTCAAGCACCGTACCTGGCCTTCATCTTTAACTACTAGTTCCCTGAACAGATGACTAGCCTTTGCTCAAGGACTTTATAATTATTTTTAAATCGATACGTGTAGTTTGTGCACTTCCCACCTCCTACGGTCTCTGTCAGAAGTGATACAGGCGGGCATAAATCTAGGGGTGCCCCGCAGTGTGATATTACAACTTTGATAAGAACTGGACAGCCTCTCATTAGGTAAGAGGAGAGGTCTCTCATTCTCTGGACCTCTTAAATACCAACTGCAATTTGTAGTAAAGTAGTAGGGCCTTTATTGCTTGCCAGGCCTTTAGTTTCCAGTGGCTGTCATTTTATCCTGTTTCTCCTAATAAAAGCTTGAGTATGTAGCTTTTAAATGGAGCTCTAGGGCTGCGATGATATACTGTAAATGCAGAAATGTTCGCGGGGATTTAATTTTGCGGTAGGGAGAAAATGGAGTGTTTGAAGTGGTTTCGAGTTCGCGTTTGAAACAATAGTAGTGCAACAGTCACGCAGTGGAACGGCTTTTTGCGGCGGGTTAAAGTTCGCGGTAAAGACTTCACCGTGAAAACCGTGAACATAAAACCACCGCGAACATTTCTGCATTAACAGTATGTTTAAAGACATCTTTGGAATCTAGTTATCACTTCTATTCTTCACATATGTTTGCAATTGATTGTCTAAAACATTGTATTGATGTGCAAATATGCAGTGAGCTCGAAAAAATGTAACGGAAAATAATAACGAACATTCACATTCTCTCTGCTTGCACGTGGATGGGGAGTCCCAAAACTCTTCATCAAGTGCAAGTCTTTTTTGAAGCAAGAGTTTTTACGGCTGAATGGCATTCCTAACGCCAACCCAAACCATATATACTGTTGGGCTTATTAGGACATGGCAAATATGTGTTAAGTGCCTTTCCCAAGGGCACAACGTCTGGGTGCATGCCCGGACATGTCTGGGTACTCCATTGGGAATTGAACCTGGGTTTCATTGGTTCATAGCCGGATGCTCTGCTACTGTGCCACACAGACGCCACACTACATATTCAATGTAGAATATGACAAGCAATGATGCATGAGTTTTGCCCATATAAAAAGCCTCTTGGCTGTGGAGATGTTTCGAGCAAATCGATCTGACCTGTCATTTTTGCTACCACTTTGGAAGTAACCATCTGGTGAATGCTGTAACAGCTTCTAGTCTTTGCCCATTTGGCAACCAAACCTTGCTCTGGAACCTCTTGATCTTGCTCTGGAACCTCTTGCTCTTGCTCTGGAACCTATTGCTATCAAACTGGAACCACATTCTACAGCATCCACCGTGCATTTTTTGATACACAGAACATGTAATGCAGCTCTTGGCTACCAAATGTTATTTGAATTACATGTAGACCCATTATTATTAACTGTTATATTATATAATTGTTATTCTCGATTATATACTTCCAGCAGAATGTGCATGAATCTAACTCAATATCTGATTGCATAGATTTGAAGAGGACAATCACTGACCTTGAAGAAATTGGGCATATCTTGAAGGCATCTGTAGCCGCTAAAAGTTGATAGTTGGGTGTAGATGATAGGAGCCATAGCTCATTGTCTCTTCCTGAGAGTGCAGATAATTAATGTTTCGTATACAACACGTGACAACTTACTGTAATCAAATAATGTGTGATATCGATTCTCTTGGAGTTCTTCATAGTAAGGGCGATTTGGTTTCAGTATCATTATGATACTTTTTCTGTTTGGAATTTTTCTCTTTATTTCTTTTCCTGTTCGAAAAATATGAGGTCATTAGGAATTTTATCACCTTGTGTCTATGTCTCAGAAAGAAATAACTTCCAAATAAGAAAGCAAACTTGCTTCCAGCCTTATGAGAGATGTCTGCCAATGATGAAAAGAAGGCATAAGAAGTTGCCTCAAATGATTTGGGTGAGATTTAGAGATATGCATCAAATAAAGCAAAAAGGTAGGCAGAAAAATCTTATCTATTAGCACGTTTGTCATTTTCTGCCCTGCAACCATACACTTCTACAATTAGAATGTGTCCACACAGAACAATATAATTATCCAATCATTCTTTTTTAGGGGAAACTGTATACTAGTAACCTCTATTAACATTAATCCACCGGGTAACATAAATCCGTCACTATGAAAAACACTGGGTTTGAGAGATCTCTTGTGCAGAACCCCCATATGCATACACAGTCAAGATATACAGAGTGCATTATACTTTGTGTGCGCTGGGTTGGAGATCTGTTTGGACGTATCTTTTCAGTGTTGCGAAATTAAGTACCCTGGTGGAATTATGTTAATAGATGTTAGATGGTAATTTATGATTCACACAAGTACAATTTCTCTCAGGCATTCACTTCTACATTATGTAATAGTCCCATCAGACGACGAATTACATGTACCCAAGGTCCTAACGGTTATTATCAGTCTGTTTTCAAAGAAAACAGATGACGTGCTGGAGGCAATGACCAGACTGCTGTAATTGGTCTATTACAAATATGTACTTAACCACTCCCCACGCATTGTCCTAGTACTTCAAAGGTACTCATTGTTTTCCCTTGAGGCCTTCTGAAAGGTATGATTTTCCTTCCATCTTTCAATTGCATTCATGAATTTGACATGATGGCTGGTCGGTGCTGTCTCAATGAAAATTTTTCTCTTAGATTGCATTAGATTGCAGACTGAGTACGATTCAAAAGCTGAGATGACAGACTGCATGAAGTAAACCATGATAACAAAGTCGACGTAAAGTTCACTTCTAAGGCCAATGTTATTAAAGTTTCACATCTTGAAACCTCTGTGTGTGTTATACCGATGTTCATTATATCTGTATGAATATGATTTACAACATGCACATAAAATGGGCAAGATAAAGTCACTCAAGTATATACACGTATGCATAACATAAACCTATTCATTGCAATAAACTCTGGAGAGAAGGGCAACAAAGCCATTAAAAGAGAGCTTTAAGCTTGGACAAAAACCAAAAAGAAGACTTTAAACAGATGCATGGAGATGATATATTACACACATATCCTTTGGAGCAAGATTAATGAACTGCAAACATATCTCTTGCGTTCAGTCCCGCGATAAGGTGATAGCAAAAACCTCTCTATTGTAGCAGTAGATTACGGGTATTTCTTTCGTATCTTGTGCAAAATCAGCTGTCTCAAAAAGGAAGTCAGGAATTTGATGAATCCAGATATTTTGATTTAGCATTGACAAAGATAAGTTACATTTCTCTATTCAAGATTTGTATGTACATGTTTTTATCGACGTCCCTAATTTTAGAATCCAAATTGAAAAGGGCTTTATATAGTAAGAGCCAGGGGAGTCGCCAAGTTGAGGGAATTGGAACCTTTTAAGGGGTATACAAAACAGGGACAAAGAGCTAGAGAGGAGTTGAAAAATATGCCTCTTGCGCAACTACGTTTGCAACAGACAAAGCAGTACCGTGGGACAGTTTAATGAACAGACATTCGTTTTACTTATAGGGAACGGTTAAACAATACCGGTAAAGAAACATGCAAATGCAAGATTAAACCACGTACTGTTGATTCATTCCGTCTATAATTCAGACTTGTTCAACTGGAATGAACCCCACTTGAGTCGGTAATATTGCCAAAGGAATGGTTTTCTTTCGTTACACAAATTTCGATTGCTTTCCGAATCTAGCGTGATGGCTGGCAATTTGGTCTCAAAGTAGCCCTGTCAGGACAACTTTGATGCTTTGCATGCATTGAGATAAAAGTGGTATAAACTATTCTGTGTGATACAAAAGTCAATTGCAATGTCTGTAAAGATGCGTTGCAATATTTCGTATATTCGTAAATGACTTTCCTCACTCCATCCAGGTGTAGAAATGGGCATATTGTTCTCTGTACGTGGCACTGTTGAGACAAGTTTGGAAAAACTTGAGTGCAGTGCCACGTCGTCCTTGTCTGTCCAAAAACGACGTAAAAAATATTTCGTATACTTTGTAACTACGTGTGAATACTGTAGATATCATGATCAACTGTTGATGTACCTACAATTTAGCTATAGAAATTCTACTGAATGTTGCTTATTTGCAACCTCTCTATTTATTCTCTTAGCTTGGATTTATTTGCAACCTAATCAGATCCAGTTTTATTTCTAACGACTTTGCACGTGACATTTCATAGTAATATTCACATGAAACGCGTCATCATTTACAAAAGAGCTCATGATTTGTAAAATTCATTTATCAAAACATTATCTATGATATTACGAATTTGAATGTCCATGAAATCCGTAAGTCTAGTCTGATGTCCTGTTTTTCGACAGTTTGGCTTAATAGTGACCTAAGTGGTAGTTATATGCACGCGTGATGGCAAACATTAGTTTATTCTGGAGCAGCCTAGGCTAAAAGCCCTTTAACATTTCAAGTTTTATGCTTGGGGTAACATGAATAGACTTTTCATTTTTAACGAGGGCTCTTCACGGCGCTTTCATTTATAATTAATAGTCGCGCCACTATCATTGTGATTGCTAACACGTCCGTAGGTTTTTCTGCTGACCCCACATCAGCTTTACACCACAGTACAATCAAACAAACTCTCCCCACACGTTCAAACTCCACTGCACTCTATCCATCACCCGCTGTGATTAATTAATTATACCTTTAATAAATTATGCAGGGGGGAATAACTGAAAATTTATCTGCCTGTCGTGACTTTGATGAGCTTTGGCGAATCCCCGCCGTCAGTCCCGATTCACAGAGTAATCTGCAGTGTGTCATGGAAAAGCGTTATCATTCTGAACACTGACAAAGTGAGTAGGACAAGCGCAGCCTTTATCTATCCTTTCTTGTTAGAAGGCAGACCAGTTGGAACCCTAAAAGCTCTGAAGTCGAGCTCAAGTTACATTCCCACCGGGAACAAGAGGCATATTGAAACCTCCATTAGCGTTCAAAGAACGGTGTAACAAATGACTTATTCCTCTGAAACGCGGCCCTGGGTTCGCTCTAGACGCTTTTGACATGTTGCCTGAGACAACTATGCCCTCCAAGTGCATAGGTTCGTGAGGCACAACACTCCCACCGGATGAAAAAACACCTAATGTCTTGCACTACAAAAGATGTGTTTTCGATTCTTATCATCTTGCTGCTCTGGAGTACAAGTTTCCAATGGCATCCTCAAGGTCCGTCCTTAAAACGACTTTGGCCAGACACAATTCTAAACCTTTTAAGAGACCAAAAGATTTATTGTTGCATGTCCATCGTCGGAGACAAAGGAATCTGGTAGACAGATCATAACTATGAGTCTAGAACTGAAAACATCCTTATCAAGTGCCCGTGCAAGTGGTCTCGTATATTTGTCACGACCAATATTTCCCATGAGTATTCACTATCATGCTGTGAGATCTAAGGGTATCTCCTGAAGGATTTGAGTAAATACTTTGCAGCGGAGTAATATCTACGCAGTGCACTCAATATTCGCTATATTCTAGTGATAGTTGTTTGAACAGTATAATTCTAGCATAGTTATTAGTTATGCCTGTGGTCTTCTTTCGGAAATGACAAAGATTATTTAAAGAGCTGGAGAATAAATACTGTAATAGGATCCGATCGCGCCGCTTTTAGATATAGAATCATTTATCAGCCTCTCTTTTATACCGGAGGCGTAATATTAAAAGAGCCACTGGACCGTTTCTTTGTGCAAATTGTGCCTTTGTGGTTTACGATTCTCCTCCTTTGATAGCTGGAGGTAAACGGCTGTGTGATGTAATTCTAGCGCTAAACTTATTACAAGGGGAGTCCGGAAATTATATTTTATTGCCTGAAGCGGGGATGGAGACAAAAGTGGATGGGGTTCAACTTGTTATGCCAGAGCGGTTGTGATGGAGATACAAATCATAAGCGAGCACTTAAGCTTATTTGTATGTAGCCTGTATACGTATAAAGGCTTGAGGTCTCTTTGAGTGGCACACCGTATATTGCCGTACTTTTATTCTTGCCACGGACCGCCTAGACTGGACTCAATTTTATGGTCGATTTCAGACCACTGTAGGTGAAGGGTTGTAAATCTATTGGGAAAATTGTTTCGGTGAACTTTGCAGGTCTTATATAAGTCCACCTTGTAGGTAAAAAGCGTTTTCTAGCATACTTGAAAACTTGACTTTCGCAAGGTGAAAGTTGTGGCGATGTCATAGTAGCTGGTATTTTCTTTCATCGAGTCAAAGATTAGCCAGCGGTCTATCAATACACCATTAACATTTGCTAAGCAAGGATGATATTCGGATGATATTACACTAGGCAGGGTATACTCCAGGAGGTCACATCACAAGGGGAAAACTCTTTGCAAAGCTTGTAGTTAGTTACACAAAACAACGACGTCGTCCGCTCTTTGTTTTTGCTGAATGTTCAGTTTATATGTCTTTGACCTGAGGCTGTTCTTCCGTTATTTTCATAACCAGTCGATGGAAGGTTGACTCGTACTCTCTACTTGGCCTCTGGGCATCGTTACACAGTCAATCCCCAGCCGCCTAGGCCTGTGCTGAGGCAGTCATTGCCATTCTCCATGCGGAGACCATCCTCATATAAGTGCCCTCATCATGGGGCGTTTTGCACATCATTATCATCAATCTCCCAGTTGGTGGAGAGCCCTACGGTTTGCTGCACATTTTCAAAGGAAATTTATCACTATCTCGTAGAAAAACTCGCGCCGCTTTATGGAGTGATCAGGATCTTCGCCAACATAGACGCGGGATTTTGAACGAAAGGTGGGCTTAGCTCTTCCCAGAGTGGCCGCATTTGGGGTCTCATTTCCGCTAGAAGCCACGATTGTGAAAATCTCATGGGTTTTGTGCAGATGACAGCCCCTCTAGTCCTATTTTGTACAAGCGTATGCATTAGCGCGTTTGACTGAAAACGTAGGCTTAAAACTTTTCCAGAAGCTCAACTGCCCGGGAGAAAGAGACTGGTGGGCCTGGATGAAGGAGATAGTTTAGAAGAAGTCGCCCGTCATTGGTCAAGTTGGTAACTTGATTAATTGGTTCTGGCAAAGTCTACGTCTGCTCGTTAATCAGAGAGACCGTCAGGCCGAGAGCCTTTCTGTTCTGATCAGAAAGGCTGATGAAGACTTTGGTCCCTCATGTCGTATGTAGACAAAGAGAGACAGAGAAGGCAATACATCATGTCTAGTTGCCACCTTTCGTCTCTAAAACCTTGATTTCTCCTCGCCATTCGGGAGCTGTACATGTAGGAAGAAAGAGAGCATTGTGGCCGGATGAGGCAACTTCTGACTCTCGATCAGGGTGACTTTTAAACTGCGGTGGAATTGGGTGGTCAGGTTTAAGTGTGCCTTCGGGATCTTTGTTGATAGCTACAACGTTAGCGTCTTGCTGTCTTCATTAGAATTTGCTTTCAAATAGTAAAGTTTCTTACAGGGTCGTTGTAACCAAACATGGCAGTTTGGTCTGAAACACTAGGTATCATCGCAAAATTAAATGAGCAACTAATTCAGAGTTTTGGTATAAAACCTGGTTCTCCAATTCTTCCATTTAGTCACTGACGAAAGTCATCTGAAACGTCTGAAACGTCTGACTGTTTCAACATTTTATCCAGTTGTTTGTCAATGAGTAACTGTCATTTGGCGGATGACTAGCCAATTTAAAGAGTTCCCCTATATATTATATATACCACTTATATAAGTCCTGCTCAAAGTGAGACAAGTTTTCTATGTTTTACTTTACTGTGAAATAAAGTCGTATGTGGACGTTTATTCTGCACACTAGTCATCCCACAAGGCAGTCGTTTCCACGCCGATGAAACCAGAAGTCATTCCGTTTGACTGAGCAAATTGCCTTGGCTTTGTAGCTTATTCCTCCTGTTGTGTTGCGAAACGTGCCACCTACTTTCCGCACACACGAACTAGCTATAGGACAGTTGGTTATACCACATGAAAGCAGCAGTTCAAAGAGACGGCGATAACACCTATAACTTCCTACTGCGCCGTCGTGGAAATCGCTCGTGAAGCATTACTACCCAGTCTTGACTGTACAGGGTGCCCTGCGGAGCCGCCCGTCGTAATACTTCGGTCCCAATTGAGAAAAGGGGCCCCGCCGGGTAGTTCACGGGATGTTATTTGTCACATTCGGGTGTGACCCCTACGTACGTGGCCCCGTGGGACACCCTGAGGCTGCCGGGCTATTTTGGGCCCGGCCGGGCCCCGCGGTGAGTTTAACTTGGACTTAAATTCGACGCGGGACTTAAATTCAACGCGGGACCCAGTATAGAAAAAGACGCCGTGAGCAAATCGTGCGAGCACCGGGAGGTACCCCTCCAGTACTCGGCAGTCCACCGAGATAAATTTCTGGCTTCGCGGCCCGGCTGGGACTACGGGCACTGTCGAAATTGGGACCAAAGCGTAAGTGGAATCTGGTGGACGATGAATGAATTTAGGGCACGGGAGGTAGATAATCACTTCCCATACGAAGAATAATAGCGGCGTCAACAGCATGTAAGATGGTACTCGCTTTGTGACTGAATCCCGCCAGGATTTAGGAAACGTTGCCAAATGCATATGAACAATTGCCCGTGTCTTTTTGACTTATTGCACCTGTCAAAGCGCAAGCCGCCCTGCTATTAATCTCCTTGGTCTTACGATGACAGTAATAGGGCAATGCACACTCTGGTTCTGACTTTCCTTGAACCAAACTGACCGCCCAGTCGGCCGCAGTATCCGCTTATGTTTATTGCCAGCCAAGATTTACGTCTTGACTTGTCTTCATTGCAGTTGACCTATACTGCTCTTAGGAGGCGCCGTGAGACTGCGTCAACTTGGCCTCGTGCCCATTCCAAGTTCCGCCCAATGCGCGCTCTGAAACTGTATCGTGGGCTACATGTATATTTTTGCGTATTGCCAACCTTGTATCGACTAAACGATCTCGGACTTTCCGTTTGGATAGGCCAGTCTATACTCTGAGGTTCTAGCGTGAGGAAGACTGAACGCCCCAGCGTACTATAAAGCGAGCAGCTTGACTTTTTCATTTCTTCCATCGCCTTCTACTGGCCGTGCGTCCAACAAGATGACTCCACCCCGACCTGCCATGGCGTTGTCTCTCGGACTAGCTGTCTTCATCACCCAGCTCAACTTCGGTAAGTCTTGTTATCACGTTTGGGGGAGAGTAAATCTCCTCTTGGTGGCTTGTGTATCGATTCTTGATGACGGTGCCCCCAGGTGTCAATACATATCCTCCGCTGATTCCGTCAGATCAGCGCAATACTCGACGGTCTCTTAGGAAATAACTGTCGAGCAGTATATGAAAGATGGAGTATAAATGGTTCCACGTTCTATATATATACATGCTACACTGGTGAAGCGAGAAGTATAGAAATGTCGTAATTTATAGCAATACTTCCTGATATATTACTCAATGAGCTAGATGCTCTAAGCCAGTACCATCTTCAGTTCCAGATGGTCTTTCTATATTAGATATTCTACATGAAAAATTAAAGAGAAACGTCGCCATCTGTAACTTAGTCTTCTAGAGATTACGTGCCCGGGAAGATAAGACACACTGGAAGCGAAGCATCCCAAAATGTGATTAACAATCAAAGACCGTGTAAAATAAATGATTCAGTGCTGATCAACGTTACATTGGATGCTGTCACGCGTGATTCTCCTCTCTCCGATGTGCGTTTAATGCATGATCGACCTGCGATAATGCGTGGAATCATGTTCACGGTAAATGTTCGTCCGTTCACGTCATTCTCGCCTAAATGTTGCTGATATCAGTGAGAAGGAAACACGCGATGACAACAGGCAGGATCAAGTCTGTCACCGCCAGTGCATAAAAAATGTTTCATTCGTCAGAAACTACCCGTGCAATGGCAGCCAGTGCTGAATTGCTGCAGGGTTTACTATCACATAATACACAACCAGAAAAATAACTGTCAGACTCGTAGATCAAGTTGAAATGTTATATTCAGAAAGCGTATCTTATATCTAACGCAGCTCGCTAGAATCTGTCAAAGTTTTCATGGCTATTTCATAACTTCTCCCGTCGTATATTTAGAATGTTGAATTTTATTCACTTGAAATGTCATCTGTGTTGGTAGAAGTCATTCTAAAACCAGGTTGAACTGTTATTGCCAAACCAAAATTGGACTTACCCAAATTTTTGACTGACCAATTCCAGTCCTTCCCAAGGACTTGAGGGTAGGTCCGTCGAAAATTTGGGTTGTATTTTAGGTTTAGCTGCTCGGATATGAATGTGATAAGTTGCATATTCTATTGACACATACAGTTTAAAGCTGTGCTAGGATACAACCTTATTCGAATGCAGCAAGGCGGTTATTGTGATGATAAGTACTCTTGGAAAATACTGTCCATTTCTCGCTTGAACAAGAAATATTGTTAGTAGGACATCTCTTGCCACAACCATCTGTGCTACATGTGCTAGTAATATAACTATGGGATATAATACAATGCTAAACTTTCTTCCAGCTCTAAGGTAAACACAGGGTCAAATGGTCATGACCACTGTCGCCTCCTTCAGGATCAATAATGACAAATGAAACTTGATCCTGTGTATACCTTGATGTTGGGAGAACGTTTAGGATTGAATTGTGATTACTACCAACACAGATGAGCTTCCATCATAACTCCGAAATAATTGTCATCAAATATCAATGAATGAATGTAGACCTTCATTGTATGTTCGTGCCCCGAGGGGCTAGATACAGGTCGTTTAACTAACATGTAAGTGACATATACAGTGAAATATATACAGTATCCAACAGGAAAAACGGAAATGTACAATAAAATCCTTACTAAAACTCTACATTGATGATTATTGAGCACTTTGCGTTATTTGTTAAAAGTCATATAGTGAGCCACGCTTCAAGCAGTGGGGATTGCACCTAAAGGATCCGGCATGAACAATAACAGGTCGACCAGAAAAGACGGATTTGAAAAGGTTCCATCACATATTGCCTTATTACCCGTCGTGGGAGCCATTCATATCACACGCCAAGAAATGTTCGATATCCTCTTCCCCAATGGTATTTGTTGGACCACTTCATCTCTTCGCCTGATGATCTTGAAGGATTGCTTCTATGATAATTGAATATTGTATTCAGAGACAATACAGTCTGTTCATGAAAAAGGTCGTGGATAATCAAACTCTACAAATGTTTTTATTCGTTTGTGTTCACAACTAACAGAATTAACGTTACATGAAATTTTCGATATCCTCTTCCCCAATGGTATTTGTTGGACCACTTTATCTTTTCGCCTGATGATGTTGAAGGATGACTTCTATTGGATATTGTATTCAGAGACTATACAGTCTGTTCGTGAAAAATTTAGTGGATAAACAAACTCTTCAAATGTTTTTATTTGGTTGTGTTCACAACTAACATACTTTACGTTACGAGAACTTCATATTTCTGCAAGGGATTTATACTTAGAAAGTTTTATTGCAAGTTCATGCCCGTGGGCTAATTGCAAATACATTGTAGAAATAAAGGGAAAAACATACATGTGACAGTGAACTGTGACTGACTTTGTTGTAACAATAGACTACTAAATACGACTGTTGGCTATATCTAGATAAATTACATTTAGGACAGGTTGGGTGTTTTGAAACAAGCCCCAGCGTTTTGAGAGCTTGGCGTCTCAGCAAAGTACTGGGACCTCCCGAGAATTGAATGCCCGGAAGTGAGTGAGGGAGGTTCTTATATAACACACACATTTTCCTGGAATTATTGACATTCTTACCAGGAAATTGAGCTTAAAAGTCTCATTATATAATTGTGTCGCATTTAAAAAAGGCATCAACACAAATTTATAGAAGACTTCAGTTTGTAGTTGGGTCCAAACATCAATCAAAAACCTTTTGGAATATCTATTCTTGGCGACTTTAACAACTGAAGCAAAAGAAAGAGTTTTTATTGATGCAACATAAAGTACAGTGACTTTCGGTCACCTACGAACTGTACAACAGGGATACAAAAAAAGGATTTCAAAATTTGTCATCTTTAATACTAAGAAATAATTTCTTTTGTAAATTTTGATACAATTTTTGTTACAATCAGATAACAAAGAAATCACTTATGCAAAATCACGTACTCGCCCTGGTTAACTCAGAAAAGCAATTAGTGAATGTTCCCGGTTCGATAACTCTGATTATCCTCTTTGAATTAAAATCCACAGCCTGCTAATTGCTTTCTTTTAAGAGACACGTGTTTTGGAGAGCTAACTAATGGAGTAATTTAGAAAACAAGGTAAGGAAAGTGCGATTAAAGTAGGCTTCTAGAGGCGTACTCTACAAATTTTTGCCAATCTAATGTATATCTAATTTGTCCAAAGGAAATTGAAGATGAATTTCACTTCGTCATGGAATACTCTAGATATGATGTTTTACGTCATAACTTTTTCACATGTCTAAAATGAAATGCAACATATTTTAAGAGACTAGACAAAAAAATTTGAATGTATCTTTAGATGCAACAACCCCCACCATGCTCTAGATCTGATATTTTACGTTATAATTTATTCTCAAATCAAGTACAACAGATGTTAAGAGACTCAATGCTACAGACAGATTTGAATATACCTTTAGATGCGTACTCTACAAATTTTTGCCAATGTAATGTATATTTAATTTGTCCAAAGGAAATTGAAGATGAATTTCACTTTGTCATGGAATACTCTAGATATGATGTTTTACGTAATATGTTTTTCACATGTCTCAAATAAAATACATCAATTTTAAGAGACTCAATGTTACAGTTTTGAATTTATCTTTAGATGCAACAACCCCACAATGAAAAATAGGTTAATACATGAAAGACTGCTTTCTACAGATTTGACAATATCTTTAGATGCAACAACCCGACAATTCAAAAATAGATGAATACATGTATATCAGAGAAATGCTTTGTCATTAGAAAAAAAAAGATAAACTCATTATTATCCCCGCTCGCTGGTAACACTATATTGAAGACTTTTGATAGCCCTTATTGTATGAGTAATTAGAATGCTAAGTTTTATTCTTTACCTTTGTTTTGTACTATGTTTAATAGTTGTTGCCATATATTGTACCATGTACAATTGTCGTGCAATATAGGTCTTGTATATCGTTGTGTAACTATTTCTTCTTCTGTCAAAACCAGATGCCAAACACCCATTGTTCTGTAATGAAGGCAAAGAGAAGAAGAATAGTTCTATTACCCGCTAATGTCTCTGGGTCTCCAAATGGCTACAAAGCATAATCAAATGGTGCTATTCACATGACATATGTGATGACATTCAAAGAAAACTATCTACGGTAAGGAATTAAGACCATTCGTTATGCTTCTGTATGCACGTTTTTTATCGGGCAGCATGCTGAAATTGCACGGCTAAAAATAAATTCGCGAGAGGACTTTGGCTTACTTCCAAAGATGGTTAACACATTTTTCTTTTTAATGGATGGGTTAGCTCGGTCGGTTTAACGGATCTAGGACAAGACAATAAAATATGTTGCGTCATTCAAATCCCAGAAGATGACCATTTAACAACATGGCGTGAATTAGGGTGGTTTGTCGAACATTTCTAAGAAAACCTTGGATGGCCTTTGATATGATAAATAACCAAATTTCATAGCATGTACGGTCATGTCATTATGTCAGTTGTATACATGTTGGTTTTATTATAACGGATGGTTCGTCAAACATTTCTAAGAAAACCTTGGAAGGCTTTTGATATGATAAATGAACAAATTCTACAGCATGTACGGCCATGTTCATTATGCCAGTCGTATATATTTTAGTTCTATGATAACAGATGGTTTATCGAATATTCCTAAGAAAACCTTGGATGACTTTTGATATAATAAATGACCAAATTATATAGCAAGTACGGCCATGTTATTTTATGCCAGTTGTATACATAATAGTTTAATGATAACTGATGGTCTATCGAATATTTGTAAGAAAACTTTTGATAGCTTTTGATATAAATTCTATAGCATGTACGGCCATGTTCATTATGCCAGTTTTATACATAGACAAAGAAATATTTGGTTTAAAAAATGAGGGATGCAAATCAATATAGTTTTATCCTGTAATATATATTTTACCATATCTTAACATAAGACAAAGTCCCTATATTTGTCAGGTATGTCAAGTCCTCAATCGGCAGAACAAAATATATTTGCGCTTTGAAGTTCTGTGTATACGATAGGAGTAAATTTGTGCTGGAAGGATCGAGATTACAGGTATAGATGTAAATATAGCTTTACTTTGTTCTTTTCACGGAATGTCATACCTGCTTATGAAATTACACAGTAGACCATGCTAAAATCTGAATAATTCCAAACAAACTATCTGAGTTGTCGACCTGATATGCCCCTCCCTCGGAAAATATCCACATCGACCTGTTTCAATTTCTCCCGTTTTCAATTGTGCACATTAGAAAATCCATCAAGTTTGCGTTAGCCGGGAAAGTGCTGGTAATGGATGCTATGGTGGGCGTTATGGAAGTTAGACCACGCTGATCACCCATTTGGTGGTACATTCCAACCCTGTGAATTTGGTGATTTTATTTCTTATTCCAAAGAGGTGGCAATCGATACATGTTGATACGTTGATCAACGAGTATTGAGATCTGCTCTGCGAAATTAAGGAAAGGTGCTTATGGATATGATACATGTTTATGGGGAAATATTGAAGTCAGAATTGAATATATGGTTTACGTTTGCAGAGCTGGAGAATGTTGCAGGAATAATCCGCATAAACTTGTAAAAATCATGAGTTTCCTTGAATCATTTAAAAATGATTAAGTTTTCAATAGTTCCCGAATTTGCATTCACCACTCCCCAAAGATAGCTTGGATGGGGAGACCTCAGACTTACCCGCTTATGCTACTGTCTCATTTGTACCGGTGCCCGAAGGGTGTGTTGTCCCGGTCGGACCCTGAAAACACAAGCTTGTCCCGGTGGACTGCCGGGTACCGGAAGGGTACCTCCCGGTGCTCGCACGATTAGCTCACGGCGTCTATTTCTTACCGGCTCCCGCGTTGATTTTAAGTCCGGGCTGAAATGATTCGGGGTCCCGGCCGGGCCCAGAAATAGCTCGGCAGCCGCAGGGTGTACCACGGGGCCAAGTAGGGGTCACGCCCGAATGTGCAAAAAAATAGCCCGTGAAGTACCCGGCAGGGCACCCTTTTCCAATTGGGACCTACGCATTACTAGCACCCGCCCTATCAAACGGGCCAAGTCGTAGAGTGTTACGATCTCCCCATTCAACCTCTGCTTGGAGAGCGGCACTCGCTAGTGACGAATCACACGTACACGCCGGGAGACACATAAAAGTACGGGGTCCCTCTAAATGGCCGACCCAAGAGCTCCTCTCGCGTTACTGATACGGCCGTTACTAATGCATCAAGGCAGGAAAAACGTTTTACACCTTGCAACCTGATACTTAAGAACCATTTCTATCAACAAAGGTCACAGGGAAATACATCTTTGGGGAATATAAGCGTTAGCCTTGTTTTCTGGAGTGAATGCTTTTGCGACTTAGAGTGGTGTTGAATGACGCAAGTAGGCAGTGTCTTGACAACAGGGGAATGGAGATCGGTTTTCTCGCGTAAATCATAATTAATTTTGCTTTTTCATTGATCCAATTGATAAATTGCTACACTTGCAGCATAAATTCTATTTGAAGATAAAAGTGCAAGAATAGTAGAGAGATACCGTGTTGTATGATTTATATGATTGCAAGTTGGTCAGTTGGGTGCCATATGCTAGGCACGTTGCCAATAACACTTTGAGGTGGTCTTCGAATCTCGCAGACCAAGAGACGATTCAAAGGTGTAGATAGCTAAGTACACATGTGAGGCATGAAAGAGAGAGTTCACTGCATACCCGATCGAGTCTTTGCATCAGTTAAAGTTGAAGTTAAAGACCTCCCCGCACCAGACGGTGCATAAGGCGGCGCCCATCTCCGTTTCGGCAGCCCTGGGCCACACAACTTTGTGCAAGTCACTACGCAGGCGGCTAGTCCACTGGTAGTGGTGTGTGTTTAACTACTATTCTTAGAGTCTTGGTATGACCTGGCCGGGGATCGAACTCATGACCTACCGTATCCAAGGCGAATATTCTACCCACTCGGCCATTGCATAGAGTTTTTGCATAGGAAACTTTAAAAGAAAGAAAAATGAGCTCAAAAGCATGCATGTTCTGAACTGAGCTGAAGTATCTAAGGTGCTGGCTGCTTACGTTGGTACCTCGCAACTTTCTGCGTCCAGGCCTGGCAGGATACTGTCTCTGTGATACAGATTCTTGCCATGCTGGCTACACAGTAGAAGCTTTCCAGACGTGATTCTAGCCGGCATCTCTTACATATTAATTGCTAAGCGTTGCTGCCAGGTGGTACCACCTGAGTGAGGGGTATTACCTTTTCTTTCAATCAGGCGGTTTTATCATCCTACCTGGGAGAGAATGAGAAGTTTGATTACGAAGACTTTCGGGACTAGGGGGTTGTTCTGACGGGGAGCCTCTGTAATCTTCTCGAGCTTTCTTGGGGGTCTCACGGGACGACTTACGTAGAGAACTCGGTGCCACAAGGCATGAAGTTGTCATCCTCGCGCATTGTGTGCGCATCTGGTGGGGAAATTTGGATTTCCAACGCGCGGCAGTTGCGATTACATGGATCAGTGAACCTAAATCCATGCTAGGGAACTCATTGTAGCGTGGTTACCACATGAGTATGTATTACTGCAAGTGCATTCAAGTTCGCATGGTTTTCATTTCGCGCTAAGGCGAAAATGCAGTGTTCGCGGTGGTTTTAATTTCGCGGCAGTGCTATAGTCACAACCTGCTACAGTATTGGACAAAAATGTTCGCGGTGGTTTTAAATTCGCGGTGAAACGGTCGCCGCGAAAACCGCGAACATAAAACCACCGCGAACATTTCTGCATGTACAGTACGTGTAAGTGTAAGAGAATGCCAATGACACATAGAAGCCCTGCTTTACTTTCTCTATTTCTCGATTGGAATCAACAGTTATATTGCTAATTTGCATTGATTGTGGAGCGTGTATGCAAAGAGCTGTTTAACATTAACTTCCTGAACAAATTGACGCAATATTTTAACTATATTTAGCAGACGGTTGTTATTGTGACTTAAGTTGAGTTGCATGACTTGGCAGGAAATGTAGCAATGCATTTTCTCGCTTACATGTAGGTCATAATTTACTGTCAATAAATGTAAATGCACTTTTTACTTAAGTCTGCGTTACCTATTCCGTTTTCTAGAGCTATAATTTATACTTAATCCTATCCAGTACGTCTTTCATATTGATTTCAGCCGGGAAACAAGAAAATTGACTTTTAAGAGATACTTCATTTCCTTATTCCACTACTTCCTAGACGTCTAGGAGGATGTTGCAAAATTCGATTAGAACGACTAGAGGGACCACCAAGCTGTGGCGGAAAGCTTTCTAGTTTCCCTAGCTTTACTGGAGGTCTTTCGAGAAGATGCATCTGAGCAAGAGGGCTTGAAACTCTCGTCTTCCCGTATTTTGTGCACGTGTTCAGGAGAAAACGTGAATTTGTTGCGGTCGCCAGTGGCATCCACGTGTAAAAATGGGCTTCAGTTAACGCCGGGGAATCCATTCTCGCATGGTGACCACCTAAATGAAAGATCGACAGATTAGGAGCTCTCGTTGCGACCTGAATCGATTTTGTGAAAACCTTCACTTCATAATTGGAATAAAAATGACAATGATCTTTATTTGCACGTTCATGCCCACATGGGCAAAATGCAGTAAAGTAGTTTCGATATCAATGAAACGTATTCAGTGTAAAGAATCATGTTAAATCATGCTAAAGGCAAAAATATGACTGAAAAGACAACAAAACACACAAAACGTAAAGCGATTTTTTTTTAATTTGTTGAGGGCTCTGTTAAATCTTAGGTCGCAGAGAGCGTCGTCCTGGTGGAATGTAGGTAGAATCTAACATGAACCTCTACCATGATTATGGTCGACAAGGCCATGGAGAATAGGTTGAAAAAAATCAACCTCTGAATGTAGATGCCTTCATCACTTCCTTCACATTGCTTCCAACTCGCTTGCGGAAAACGTCATTTGACCTATGCATTTAGTACTGACGATTTCTATCTGAAACTTTTCTTGACCTAGATTTTTCTGTAACGTCTTATGAATTTCTAGTCATCCACTAATCTTCTATATTTGGGCACTTATCTACTTCGTTAGATACTGCTAGTCAAGTACTATCCTCGACAACAATACAAACGAAACTTTCAACGAAGTAGACAACAGAATAGTTGTCCTACAACATTTAATTGTATTGATTTGGGTAAACTTTAAGTACGTTATTCACACGTACTTGAATAGTTGCCTTTGCTTACTTTGTATAATTCGTAGACCCGATAGAAAAGGCTACGATCGTGTAATATTTTTGGTGGCTTGGCATGAATCGAACACTGGAGAGGTGGAATAAAACGTTTACTCATTAATGGCCACCAAAGAGCTCTCTTGTTCCCAATGCATCATCATCTTCTTATCTTTATCACTGTCCCTGCAACGGGCAGTTTAAATTGAAACCATGATTTAAGTATGCCTCTGGGGAAGGAAAGTCATTACCAGTTTACGGGGCTCTTTTGCCACGTTTCTTCTCGCGTCGAGATGGCTTCATTACGCGGTAACATCAAATGGGATAAACGGATCAACCGTGAGGAATACCTGATTGGTTCAAATACAAGCCCCGGGGGTATGGTGTCTTGGGATTGGTTAGGATGATAAAAGGGCTCGTGCTGGACTGCAAGACGATATTATACGTCGTGAGAACAGTGCCATTTGCCGCCTCGTTTGAGTATGTCATTAAATACTCATGGCATTGCAGACGTAAAGCCTGATGTATTTTTCATTAGATATGTACGTCATTGAGCTATGTTCTCAAGGGCTATTCTAACTTGGAGCTATCAAATAAGGATTTCCGTGTTGATAGTTTTATTATTCAGATTTGTATAATTTCGGATTTTCCTTGGCATGTTCTTTTCTAAGCAAGTAAAAGTAGACGTTATTGGTATGTGATGAAGGTGGTATTTTTTTACAGTTTTGGTGGTCAATGGAGTTTTGAAATGTAAGTAATGTAGGTCACTTCCAGGTTCTTTACACGCCGGAGTTTCCTCGCGAAATTGCTTATCTTGACTTGGTGATGACATACTTATAACACGGCGGTCCTAATCTTGTTTAATCTTTGCTGAACTAATCATCACTTTGACCAATGAAAAACGTGATCAAAATACATGAGAAGAAGACATTCAAAGTTACAATACTCGAAAAAGATGAAATTGCATCCGGCATTATGAAAGGACATACTTGAAAACTGCACATGTTAAGAGCTTATTAGCCGAATGTAGAGGAACCCAACCACTTCATTTTCTTCTATTTAGGTCAATTGGTACCATGTAGGTTTCCAATTTGTCATCATATAAAGACGGTGGTTTTAATGAGGACCTGTACCTGAGGAAAGGTTTATAACCATTACCCAAAGCAAGAAGAAGACGTGAAGTCGAAGACGTTAAATGGTAAAGTGAGGATTCATTCATCAGTAAAAGACAGAGACGGAGAGTACGTCATTGTAAGATGAGTCTCGTATGTAAATGTATTGTCTGACAAAACAGACGGCTACACTACCAACATTTTTTTCTTATTTTTCTTGTTTTCTTATGTTGAGAAAGATTTTCTTATAGAAAGAAAAACAAGAAAATTTAAGAAACCTTCTGTGAAAGTCTCTGTATGTCAATTCTTACACAAAGAAAATATTTCTAGTATGATGTTCTTCAATAAGAATTTTCTAAAAAAAATAAGAATGTTTTTGTCAGTCTTACTATAAGACTTGTATTTGGTTTAGTCAAATGTGGTATTCTTACAGATTCTTTCCTTAAGATATTTTTTTCTTGAAAATTTGATTCTACTAGAATATTTTTCTTGAACTTTCTTGGTTTAAGAAAAAAATTCTTAGCATAAGAAATATAAAATTCTTGTTTGTGCTAAGAACAGGGATTCTCGTATAGTGAATAATATTCTTGCTGACAGAAAAAAATTTCTTTGTACCAGGAAAGACAAGAAAAATAAGAAAAAAGATTTTTTGTAGTGTTGTCGAGCTCTCTTAGGATTCTAACATAAAATCTTTGGAACGAAAAAGCAAGGCCCCAGATGTCTTACTGAGGGATGATTGCGGTACGAAAGATGTCGGTTAGCTGTTGTATGAGTCCACTCTACTTTATAATGAGATCGTTGAAACTATTGTTAGAACTTACGAAGCGATAATTTTTTTATTCAAAGAAACATCAAATAATACACAGAAATGGACCAAGATAAAGTGACGGTGGACTCAAGTTGTGCACAGCGTATATTCTCGCCGCCTCTTGTACATTGTAGTTAATACAATATTTGACAAGACACTAAAACATGCGAAGGTTGAATGAACAAATACCTAGTTGAAGTCCAACTTCCCCTCTCAGAAGAAAACAAACAAAAAGTACATATAGAAAACATGCAAAAATGACATATAAAGCGATTATTTAAAGTGCAACACATGTGTTTGGGGTTGAGCAACTCTGTTGGTGCTCTACATTTTCAGTGTCATGCCTATCTTGCATTGCCCTTTAGGTCTCCCTGCCCGCCTACTGCTATCTATACTTAAGAACTTCCTCATCGCTTAATGACTTTCTCGAAGATCTAATGATGTTTCTGTTTCGTCTTGCGTTTAATGACCGTCCTGTCTGTTTCTTAATTGACCTGTGTTACCAGGGTGAGGCCCATTCCTCATTGTAAATCACCCCGCAAGGTACGATTGACGCCATCCCTCACAAATCTTGTGGCGTCGTGTGGCGTAACCGCTAGAACATTCGGCCGTCAAACAAGGGAGTCCGAGTTCGATCCCGGTCTGCCCCCAGACATGTCTGGACATGTGTCAGGACGTTGTGGCCTTGCACAAATGTCCTCACTTCACTCAGGTGTAAATGGGTACCTAGCTTCGGTTAGGGACATCCCTCTGACAGGACGTTAAATGGAGGTTCCCTGTTTGGGGAGAGCCACACACCACACACGTTAAAGAACGCATTACACGTTTCGAAAAAGAGTAGGGGTATGCCAAGGTGTGCGATTGTCCAAACCTTACAGTCTGGTCTGGGTTGACATCTTGAAAATGTGATAGTTACCTGTTGTGTCAATCCTTCTACAAATGTGGTAAAACTGAATACAAAATAAATGAAAAAAATAAAAACTTCAATCTTTAGATCTGTTCGATGTCTGAGGCATGGTTTACAACACATATGGTTGGAATTCACCAGCAGCAATTTATAAACCATCACTGGTCGATCTCTATTGGCAAATCGATGAGGATTTCTCACGTGAGATTGTTGGAACTATTGTTAGAACTCACGAAGAGATGTTGGCAGCGCGTCGGTCGTTGATGGATGCGGAGGTGCGGGAGGCAAAGTCGCGCCTAAGTTCCCACTGGTAGATCTGACATCTATTATGGAGCACGGAACTTTCCCATTTGTGTCGGCGAAGTAATTGCTAAGGTGCTGCGGGCCACGTACCCATCCATTTTGCCGGAAAATGTATACTGAGGCAGGTGGCAATCTAAGATTTGTTACAGCAAGACACTCACTGATACATGATATAAGCCAAAACATTATATTCCTTTTTTATTTATCCTTTATTGCAGTTCACAAAATGAAACAACACATAATAGAAAACAAAAGAAAACAAAGTACATGTATACAGGAATATAACATAAGCCACGGATCCAAAACAATAACTAACGGTGGAAACAGAAATGAGCTACTGTGTAGATATAAGTATTATCCATAAAAATAAAGATAACAGTATCACTGGCAAATAATTATAAGAAAATCAACCAAAGATTACAGAACATTGAAATCAAACAGCACTTATGTTAACAAATGAAATAAAAAGGTTCATATCAACAAAACTATAAAAACATAAATAACAAAAAGAATCAATAGTGACTGATCAGTTGCAAATAAAAATGACAAGAAACAATATCAACCATGCAAGGATGACAGTTATTACATTTGATCAAAATTTCAACAAATTCCAGACAATGTAAAACATTACATTTATTGATATTCTATTCCGATATCCATTAGTTGCGTGTATGGATCTGATTCTGCAAAACAAGCAGCTTTCTAATACCAACTTTTGATCCAAAGTGTATTACGTGGATTCATTCGAATCTACCATTCAATATCTTGAACCGCTACGTGACAAGCTTACATTAAGTAAAGAAATCTGTTGGGGCGTGATTAGTATCGGGAAATGGTTGGTCACTGTCAGTATCAACAATTTGTATTCTTCGAGGTGTTCTTACAGCACTTATCTCATCTGACTGGGCAGCATCAAAGCACCGGGGGCAACGGGAAATCGTCGACCTAAATGTGTCTAAAATCTAAGCTAAAAGAGCTAATGGCGGACCTGTATAGAAGAATGTTTTCACATTCTAAGATATTATTTGAGATTATTCAAGATAGAAAAGGTTAGATCTCCTCCATGAAAAAAAATTCTTCACGTCTAAATTCTAAGCTGAAAGCTGCTAATGACTGACAAGGACAAAAGAATGTTTAGACGTTCTAAGATATCATTGGAGATCATTCAAGATAGAAGGTTAGAGGAGGTCTTAAAAGCCGTTTAGATCTCTTCCGTGTAAAATGTTTTACATAAAGCTTTCAGGCAATCGGTGGCGTGTGTAAGTGTAGAATATAAAAGAATGCCTCGATGATGTCCAGTCGATGCTATGGACAGTACTTTGGACGTATGCAGTGAAATGTTGAAAATGGATTTTTTATGGATCCTTGCATCTGACAACGCCAATAGAGGGTAAGGAAACTCTTTACAACATGGAATGGGAAATTCGTGTTTTTTTAATTTCAAACTGCCCATACTAAACGTTATGTCCCAGGTATACCTTCTGATGCAGCGTCAAACAGGTCAATAGCCTTCGCATGAGGCCAGGGCTACAATGACTCACACAGCATTACTGTCCTTGTTGCTATTGGGACTAAGTGAGCATGTTTCAGGAAAACAAAATGGCAGTCAAGGCGGGGCTATTTAGAATGTCAAAAGACTTTTGCTTAGAAACTTCAAGTGCGCCTCACGACCGCCACACGACCGCCACACGACCGCCACACGACCGCCACACGACCGCCACACGACCGCCACACGACCGCCACACGACCGCCACACGACCGCCACACGACCGCCACACGACCGCCACACGACCGCCACACGACCGCCACACGACCGCCACACGACCGTCACACGACCGCCACACGACCGCCACACGACCGCCACACGACCGCCACACGACCTTTTTAGTGGTTTCTTAAAATATTCCATTTGCAAAATTGGGAAAAGGAAACAAGGCCGACCGAAGAATACATGGCGTCGAACTATGGCGTAAGAAGTGGAGTGCTTTAACCATATTTGGGATAGTATCCAGAGGGTTGCCCAAGACCAAAGAAGCTGGCGATCTTTATTTTGTTGCTCCTCGACATGCCAGGATGCATTAAGGGCAGTAATTAAAGTTGGGAGAACTTTTTTGGCCTTCTTCGCTTTCATTTCACTTACGATGTCCTTCGAACCAACCCCCAGGCTGACGTTCCCTGTCAAGTGTACAAATGGAATTGCCATTAGTCCAGCCACTGCAGGGCTGATGGGTATGTAATTAGTCTGGTACACATTAGCTTCTGTGACTCCCTGGCGTACATCTTTGTACTTTTACCGCGCTGGACTGCACCTATCATGGCGGAACCCTGTGATGTAAAGACTCTACAGAAACACCTCTAGGGGACCGTCACAGGTCATAAAGGTCCGCATAGAATAGAAATGGGTAAAGGTGATAGAAAAGGCCACACATGCAAAGGGCAGGCTGAGATCATCCACGTATCAATAAAGACTCTGGCTCAGTCTCATACGCTACGGGAGTGACGCCCATACCTACTTTCCTGTACTAATATCAAGTAACGTTGAATTTCAAAGTCCAACCAACGTCTCTTGCATTAACAATGTGTGGGATCACATGGCAAATGGATGAATGAGACTATTATTTACGTGTCTTGACCACAGGGGCTTATAAGACACCAACAGAAAGAAAACTTAATGATACACATGGTATAGAGTCAAATCAAATCAAATGTTTACATTTACGTTCCTGGATCCTTGGCGTAATGCAGATATAGACATTTGTGTTGTTATCCGTAGTTTCTTCCATTGAGGTTGCTTGGAAAGGAAGGTACCAATCAGCCTTACCAACTGCTTCAGTGGGGTCGTGTGGCGTAACGGCAGGGCGTTCGGCCAAGAACCAAGCGGCCCCGGGTTCGAATCTCCCTGACGCCAACCATGTTGTGCCCCTGGGAAAAGCACTTTACACGACTTTCCTCTCTCCACCCAGGTGTAAAAATTTGTATATTTGTCCTCTGTACTTGCAATTAATTGGCACTGAGTGCAGTGCCACGTCGTCTTTGTCTGTCAAAAAGCGAAGTAAAAAAAACTGCTTCCCTCCAGCAAAATTGTAATCTCCACTATCCACTACTCGTATGACGTTGACTGTCAACCGTTGCAACCCTTCATGTGCGACGAAGTCCTATTTTACCACATACACATACATGTAGGATATATAATACCAAGTACAAACTAGGTACACTGGTGATACATAATGAAGATAGATTGAGGGGTAGATAAACAGATTTGGGCAACTAGATAGGAGACACTTAGACTGATAAGCAGAGGGCTGCCGATGATGAGAATAGATGAATAATAAATGAATAGATGTATAGAAGGATAGATAGTGTGGCATTCAAGTAGATTGTGTGCATCCTTGCCACTTAACCAGTGTTATAGTCATTATACAGTGGAACCTTACGATGGCAAGTTGGCAGGCATGTCCTGATATTTGTCAGTCTTTCCACCCATACTTCTCTTATAATTCTGTACAATTATCCAATGATGCATTTGCCATATATAAGAAAGGCTCAGGCAAAATAGTGCTTTGTACATTTTGTGATTTTGAACCATCGGGACTTGGGTAAGATTCTAAAATAATGATGGCATCCAAGGTCAACGAGATTATTCACTGCATGAAATAATCATAGTTCACCATTACGCAAAGACTGGCACGACAGATAACATTGTCCTACCGTACACACTTACAAACCTATCGACAATAGATGAAAGGGATCTGACAAAAAACACACGTCTTTCCACCCATACTTCTCTTATAATTTTGTACACTTAGCCAATTATGCACCATATATATAAGAAGGGCTAAGGACAAACGATGCTTTGTACATTTTGTGATTCTGAACCATCGTGGCATTATTCTAAAATGGAAATTGGCATCCAAGGTCAAAGAGATTATTCACTGCATGAAATAATCATAGTTAACCATTACGCAAAGACTGGAACGACAGATAACATTGTATTTCCGTACAAACTTCCAAACCTATCAACAATAGATTTAAGGGCTCTGACAAGAACTACACGTAGTCCTATTAACTGTGATTACGTACAGTCAAGGTCAGTGCATAGAAATGTTTGATTCTATCTCCATAGATAATGGACCTTGATGCCATTTGTAACAGACCCTCATGACGTGAGAGTTCCTTGGAGATCATAGATACTCCAGACGGTCTTGTACTAATCCTATGTCTAGCCATCATTCGCGACATGAAATTAAATGGGATAATTGATAATCCCACACAAAATTTTTAGTTGATACTCCCAACTTTTACACGAGCAAACAATACTACTCAGTTGCAAACTGGATTGAATGAAGATTAAGAAAACTAATTCTTTTTCCCTGTTTTCAAAATCTCTTACAATTGAAATACAGACATTAGTCCGCAATGCGGGTTTTTTTTGTTGCTATATAAGTGATGTGGTGCAACGACCTAGTGGGTAGAGTATTCGCCTTGCATACGGTACGTCGTGAGTTCGATCCTTGGCCGGGTCATACCAAAGACTTTAAAAATGGTACATACTGCTTTCTCTGCTTAGCACTCAACAGTTGGGAAAGAGTATGGAAATTAAACACACGCCACTACCCTGCTGTAGTGATTGAACAAAGTTTTGTGACCCAAGAGCTACTGAAAGGAAGATGGGCGCCGCCCTATGCACCATCGGTACGGGAAGGAACTTTGACTTTTTTAAAGTGATGTGGCATCGTGTGTGCTTTTATCCAGACCTTTCGCGGCAGAAGTATTGAGCCATCAAGCCTTAATCAATGCCATGTCCGCATGTGGACTTTGCCTTCTTCTGTCTAACGAAAATGATCAATTCCCAGGCACGTTTCGTAATGAAGCTCTTACACAGTTGCATTTGGCTATTTTTAAAAGTCATTAGATGCACAGAAGCAGGAAAATTGCCTTTTGTTGGTTATTTAGAGTTGGAAATTGGATTTACTGTTGCACAGCGAGAAATAGAATACTGTAAATGCAGAAATGTTCGCGGTGGTTTTATGTTCGCGGTTTTGGCGGAGAACTTTCAGCGCAAACTTAAATCCACCGCGAAACTTTTTGCCCACCTATGACTGTAGCGCTACTATTGTTTCAAACGCAAACTTAAAACCACCGCGAACACCCCATTTTCTCCCTACCACGAAATAAAAACCACGCGAACTTAAATGCATTTACAGTAGCACCCCTGCATGTCAAACCGCCCGGTAGAATGTTTGGTGCTAGCATACTATGCGTTACCATAGGCAGAGAGATGATGCGAGGAAATGCAATTTGAAGGAAAAGAACGTCATCGGGCAAAAATTGGATTGCTTGGCGGAGCAAAGGGCAGTCTGTGTATTGGACGTTCTGTCAAAATATACGCAGAAAGAGATATATTGCAATGATTTACGAGTTACTGGTACGTAGAGATATATGAGACTTAAGGGCTTGTCCAGGAATACGTATCAAGAGGTCTTGTGGGCCATTGGCTGTATTGGAATGTAGGTCATAAAGATGAATGGGAATTTTCAACATACTGATCATGAGTATTATTGTATACGATGTATTGAAATGGAAGATTGTAGAACAACGTTCGCATTGATACCATTTAACATGCGTTGAGATACCATATAGCGTTTTAGTATTTGGAGAATATTTCAAGTTCTGATGAGGTCATATTGAGAGACTAATACTTTGGTCCCATTTCCAATCCGGGGCTCGGCCGGGCTGTTTGCGAAAACGAAAAATAAAACACGAGTTTTAAGAAAATACACAAGATATGGTTAGGAGTATATTTCTTACGTTTTGTGTCTTGTGTTTTCTTTCATGTCATATATTTCGCCCCCACAAGCTGACCGAAGCAGAAGCTTGGTGACGTCAGCAACATAATCTTAACATACTTTTGTATAAGTTGCTAACTCGTCAACGTCTTGACATTCCATGATCCTTGGCCTTGAACAGGGTGATTGCCAGATACCTTAAATTGCTGCTTAACATCCGTGGTTCAAACCTCTGCACTTCTTTATTCAACCCCAACACCGCCTCAGCGATGACCTTGTGAGATTTGCTCCAGTCGATAGTCATCTTCAAGTGCACGCAATTTAACGTCAGGAAAGCTATATTTCGGAAGCAATATGATTGCAGAAGCCTGCCCAGTTTCTTACGTCGTCTACTCTGTATCTAAGGCCATGTTGATTTGATTATATGGATGACATCCTCTGGGGACTCGAAAACTGATGCAAGCGTGCGAATAAAAAGTTTGGCAAAAAAAGTTGCATTTATTATTAATTCTTTATTGCCAGGAGTGAACAAAGCTTAACAGACAGAGTATGGTATATCAAACAATAGGTTCTTCATTTTGTTTCAAAACTTCTTCTTTCACATTGGAATTGACTTTGGCATTCTATGACAGTAGTATCCGTTTTCCGAATGTTTAGAAAACTTACAGCATGTATTTTCACAATTTGTAGCTGTTTTTAACGATTTACTGTATGGCCGAATTTTTTTTCTTTTGGAAACCGACGAAAGTTGATGCGCACGCGGATGTCATCCACATAATCAAATCAACATGGCCTAACTTGAATTACCTCGGAGTCATACGGCATTGTTGTTTAGTCCAGCAGATCAGAAATCCTTACCAATCCGTGTGTTGCACTTTAACAGCCTACTGCAAAAACTAGCTGGTACACACTTGCTGTCCAAGTCTCCGAGTTTCAGGCAATTCATATCACAAAGGTCTTGTCAAAGTACGGGATTCAAACACAATTGCGCTTGCCTTTGATTTCTTAACATACAGCAGAGTCAAGGACTCGCCAATCTAGTCAACTTCAAGGGAAAAGAGTGGGTGGGATTTAGCCCTCGCGTTGATTTAGACAAAACTTTTCAGCGAGGGAATGCGATGATAGATGGTGCAATCTGTATGCCTGGCGGGACGTAAGCCTATATAAGCTTTTCTTCGTGCATCATACCCGCACCGCCCATCGCGGCAAACCACTAGAATCATTGCCGGGTCCGCTGAGGTCGACCTGCTGTGGTAACAGCGGCGGCTCCTCCTGCATTATTGGCCGTGGACGCGACTTGATTGCTGACCTGTGAGCTCCAGAAGCGATCTCACCAATCTTCTCTGACCCCATAATCATAACCGAAGTGCAGCCGTTTGTCAAAAAGGTCCTGTTTGCAGACCAAGGGTCACGTAAACGGTGGACGATGTTTTTATCTCTAGCAAGCAGATGCTTGTGTGGGTAGTCTCACCAACTTCAACCATTTGTCTCCCGTTATCCTAAGAGTTGCACTAATGCTGGGAGATTTCGACCTCTTTTGCTCAGAAGATATTGGATATAAACTTGACATCCTAACCATCTTGGAAGGGATTTACCCCTAGTCGATAGTATATCCTTGCCGGCGCCAAGAAGGGTGAAGTACTGTCTACTCTAGACTTGTGATTTTCACGATGGCCAGTTTTGGTGTTGTTTTCCTGATACTCATCTTGGTGATGCCTAAAGATGATGGGGTTTTCATCAGCAATGGCTCGTAAAGATGTCAAAAGTCTCATGAATAACTAACCACCCTGAAAAGTTATGATCATCTAAATTCTGAACCAGGGAGCATCGTCACTAAATCTTCTCACTACGTGGTCTTGTCATCTACAGCCGGGAACCATAAAATGATAATCTAGTGCTTCATCAATGATAGGTTGTTATCAATATTATGGCGCCATACAGTCAACTCTAGTCGTATCAAGAAATGCAATATGAAGACCTTTATTGTGCACACATACCCACTGGGTTCAGTACAGGTCACAACAGAAAACATCACAGTTTGCAAATAGTACTAGTCTATAATTGATTGATTGATTGAAGACATTGATTTGGCTTCTTCTCTCTTCTTAGTAATGGTATATATAAGATATGGGTACAGATGTGTTTGATAATCAAGGGTGTGTCTAAAACCATCAGAAATATTAACTTTTCCGTCTTGCTCTGGTGTATAAGATGGGAAAACATACATTGCATTAGTTTACAAAGCTCTCTCTTCGTTGTATAAACTACATTCTACTACAAAGTGTTGCTCATCCTCTATCCTATTTAGATTACAATGTCTGATATGACACAATATGATTCCTCTTTTAACAAACTTTCTTGGTAACGTTGATGTTCCAATACGTTACAAAAACCAAGGTGCTTTATGTGCAGACATACACTTTATATTTCGTCTGGATGCTCTGCACTGCAGGCATTATGGAGACGTAATTCTGTTTAAGGCTCAGTTGAGCTTCCTCTTTTTCCAAACTTTCTTAAGTAAAGTTGATGTTCCAATACGTTACTAAAACCAATGTGCCTTATGTGCAGACAGACACTTTATCGTTTGTCTGAATGCTCTGTACTGCGCATTCTGGAGACGTAATTCTGTTTAAGGCTCAGTTGAGCTTCCTCTTTTTCCAAACTTTCTTAGGTAACGTTGATGTTCCAATACGTTGTCAAAACCATGGTGCCTTATGTGCAGACAGACAATTTATCTTTCGTCTGGATGCTCTGCACTGGGCATTCTGGAGACGTAATTCTGTTTCAGGCTCAGTTGAGCGGCAATCAACGTTTTCCACGAAGAATAGGCAAGATGAGGTACGGTTGGCTTGATCTGCTGAAGTCATGATGAGGTCGTTTCGCACCTTGCCACCTCGTTCACCAAATTCCCTCAGTGCCTCTCATCAGCGCACCCCATTCCCCCTTTATGTGAGGATTATGACGATGATGATGATGAGAGGATTATGGTAACCCTTAATTATTGCTCTCCTGCTAAGTATGAAGCTGTAGGTAACATCAAAACTGCGGGGTGTGCAATCCCAGGCGGTACTTTCGCTGATTCGGTAGCAAACTAGACGTGCTACATTGGAGCCATTGGTCTTTATCCTCATTGTAGTCAACATCATTTCTGCAGCTAATGTGCTGAAGGTGACAGCCCTTTCACTCTCCTAAATCCTACGTTCAATATTTATCTTAGGCCTGATGTCCAATTAATGCAAGTAGAGCTAAAAAGAACAAAGTATTCCATCAATCTTAACTTGCACGATAAGGTGCATGCACAAGTGATTACAATCAGTCACGCGCACTGTTGAGTCATTAGGCGGTGTCAAACTGCACCATAAGTTTTGTGGAGCGTCTGTAAGGGGCGCAAGTAAGCCTTGTAGTTTTTCTTGGTGTGCAAGGATGTCGATATGTCTTGTAGAGTTTTCCTCAGGCGAGTTCAACATCGTGCCATACTGTAGCGCTGGTGTGACGAGTTTCTGGCGGCACTTCCACTAGCTAAGTGTGGTCGGCATTGTCTCTGTGAACCCAGCTTGGTCTTTCATTTGAAAATGCCACCAGCAGATACGATCAGAATAAAGTCAAAATCAAACGTGCACAGGTAAAACTGGTCTTAGCAAGAATGTACAAAAGCTTGTCTGAACCTAGCTGGTACTCAGGATCCTCATCACATCTATCATATCTGTATTATGAGTGCTTTATGCTGTTCTGATATTATGGGAATGGATATGAGAATAATTGATGATGGTTTGGCAGTTGATACCTTCTACCAAAAGTCAATATCAGTTATATCTAATATGTACGGGTAGTTGAGCACGCCCACGTCTCATTGTCATATCCTGTTAGCCCTGCTTCGCTTGGTTATAACTGTTTTCAAAATATCACGGTAGATTCCGACTTAAAATTACGTTAATACATGGTCGTCTTGGGCTGAACACAGTTTGTGGCACGTTTCATGACACCGAAGCCCTCTTATCTACTCTTATGAGTGTCAGGATTATATCCTACTTAAATGGGATTCGATCCGCTTGCTGCATAAATTGAGTGGTCCCAGTAACAATGGAGAAGATGGATTACACATCACTTTATATCTTGAAAATCTGCTCTATAATAATGTCAATCTTTGGCCCGAGCATGACGAAATCGACCATTGTATATGCCAGATAATTGATTTGCAACACCTAAATATGTCCTGAACAATGGAACTTCAATCCAC
The DNA here is from genome assembly GCF_035083965.1 of Branchiostoma lanceolatum. Taxonomy (NCBI): domain Eukaryota; kingdom Metazoa; phylum Chordata; class Leptocardii; order Amphioxiformes; family Branchiostomatidae; genus Branchiostoma; species Branchiostoma lanceolatum. The sequence continues at coordinate 14,911,931 of NC_089731.1, forward strand.
CCTCCATATGTTATTTCAATTGTCTAGCGCTAGGATCCGTGCCCATTTATGGGTAACGTACCTCATAAAATGACAAAAGATAGTTAAATCGTTCTTTTGTTAAGTGTGCTGATGGTAGAATGATTGATAGACGGCTGTATAATAGCTTATGGAATTCAGTAAAGCCCACAGTATGTATTTCCGATATGCTGGTTATCACGTCCGGCCAGACCGAGCATCTATCAATGTCTGCTGTGTTCCGCTTTCTTCTAATGGTGTTAAAATCTAACAATAGGACAACAATGTAGGAGCCGTTAAAGCTGGAAACGCTAATCGAGCACAGAAAAATAGATTGGACATGCATACGTACCGTGAACACTGGATTCGTCAGCACCAGTTTTCAATGCAGATGTAACTCTTAATGACTGTATGTCTATTTTTTTTCGGTCGTGGAAACCAACGTATTTTACAAAAGATTATATATTTATTGTGATGCCGTTCCCTGTGACTGTATATATGTAAATACTTTGCGTTTGGGAACGCATCTATAAGCAGCGCCACCTGTGCTGCAGTGCAATGTGAACCGGTAAGAATCGCCTTGAAGAAGGTGACAAATGGTCACAGAACCGTTGGTTGAATACATCTCTTGGTTGTGTAAAAAGAGTATTTTCATTCAATATATATTGATTGATCTTGTGAGATACCAACTGATAAACAGTGTACCATGGGTTTGTTAATGATAATAAAGTTTATTGCAACTAATTGCCCGTAGGCTAATGGCAGGTACATGTAACATGAAAGGACGAACAGAACAGACAATTGGTAACAATATAACATGTGGCTATTCTAGTCTAGATACTGACACTAAATTCTAACTCTACCACAACTACGCAGAGCATTGAAGTATTTGAATTTTGGGAGGTTTTGTGAGCCGTAGCCTTATCTTCTGCATCAACGTTTGGTGCCATTAGGACCACGGGAGTACTTGGGGAGTTGAGTTCCTGAAGTTTCCCACAGGCACCGTTGCCCTCACCCCAATTACCGAAAGACCCTAAGTTCACGCCCGGCGTTGGCCGTGTGTTTGACCGTAGAGCATAACAGTCGTTAACGTTAACATTACTTCAGCTTTATCTCCGAAGTTCAGGTTGCCTCTACGGTTTGGCACCATATTGCAGGTCTTGATCGCGTTGACATGGCGTACGGCTAAGGTCAGTTTGAATGCACTTATTCAGTGAGAGATAGCTCTTGCCCACTTTGTAGTTGCGGTTTTACCTCCTTGGGTTACGGCGGTGTCACAACTACGCCTTATCATCGTCACGCTGGAGGACTACATCTAACGGAGTTGCCGGTTAGCAATACCTCGAGGAGGAAATCTATTGCATCTACGTTTCCCACAACTATCAATGGACAAGCCACCAGACTGTCAGACTGTTTTGTTGAACGTCTTTAAGGGGCGCAAGCAAGCCATGTAGTCTGAGGACTACATCTAACGTAGTTGTCGTTTAGCGATACCTCGAGGAGGAAATCTATTGCATCTACGTTTTCCGCAACTATCAAAGGACAAGCCGCCAGACTGTCAGACTGTTTTGTTGAACGTCTTTAAGGGGCGCAAGCAAGCCTTGTAGTCTAAGGAGTACATCTAACGTAGTTGTCGGTTAGTAATACCTCGAGGAGGAAATCTTTTGTATCTACGTTTTCCGCAACTATCAAAGGACAAGCCGCCAGACTGTCAGAATGTTTGGTTGAACGTCTTTAAGGGGCGGAAGTAAGCCTTGTAGTCTAAGGAGTACATCTAACGTAGTTGTCGGTTAGTAATACCTCAAGGAGGAAATATTTTGTATCTACGTTTTCCGCAACTATGAAAGGACAAGCCGCCAGACCGTCAGAATGTTTTGTTGAACGTCTTAGATCTTTAAGGGGCGCAAGTAAGCCTTGAAGTCTAAGGAGTACATCTAACGTAGTTGTCGGTTAGCAATACCTCGAGGAGGAAATCTGTTGTATCTACGTTTCCCGCAACTATCAAAGGACAAGCATCCAGACTGTCAGGAAGGCTTCAGCTTACGGAAAGACGTTGATTAATGATGTATCATTGAATGTAGCATATCGGAGTGAATAACATCCTCCATGTCGAAGCGCCTGCTGATATGGTACCCATCAACCAAGTAGCTCTCTCTGATAAAGATATTGATAAAAAGAAAACCTTGGGTGTATACATGTAGATGGTTTCTACAAGGTAATGGACATTCGTAGATAAAGGCGCGAACGCCGGCTTTAACTTTATCAGTAATGCTAAGCCTCTTAGTAACACGTCAACATTAGGCCGAAGGAAAATAGGACGGAACTGGGTTTGTCACTTTTTTTGCATATGGTTTGCATATGTCTGTAGACATCAATAGAGTAGAATGATGCATATATATGATATTTGTACCTGCTGTTCACCTACTTGCTCCACCTGGGAGCCACTTGATGCACGAAGATGAAAATGGAAGATTTCTTATTCTATATGTATAAATCACATCAAGACCAACAAATCGGGAGATGAGGGAATCTCCTGGACATTCAGTCCCCGTAATCCAATGTCCTGCCTCAAAATCAATGCGACCTGTCGACGTGTGCCGTAAATTTCAATTGCTGCCTGTCTCGTCCGTTACGCCATGACGGAATGATTAAACTTGGAAGCAGCGTCTTGGGAGTGCAGAATCAACGTTACCTGTCTGCGTTGCCATGGTGACCGTTTCTAACTGTGCTCGGGGGGTGCATCGATTTTCGTTGGAGTCTGCCATGTGTCTCCACTATTAGCACGCCGGTGTGGAAATCATTACGAACGGGGCGACGCCGCGACTGTAATGACTTGGTCAAAGTGAGAACTTGAAATTGAAGCCATTTTGTTTTAAGATTTGCCTGTGAACGTTTAGTAATTGCTGAAATAAAGGTAACACTCCATATTTCAAAGCATCTTCACCCCTCTTACAATCTCTTCTTCTCTCAGCGTTTGCACAGAATCAACCAATCAATCAATCAATTAATCAACCAATCAATCAAAAATGGTTGGTTATTCAACAGACATGGCAGCACTACATGTAGGCTGAATTGTGCCCATTGCTATGTCGCCATCATCCATGTACGTACAAATTTTACGAAACTATTGGACATATTACGAACTTAACGGTATTAGCTTTTTAAAATTCTGCTATATTCAAAATACAAGAAATACATGAACAACATTAAGTCCATTAATTGTAACATAAAACCAATTTGTCAGTAGTGTCATTTTGTTTCATTGATTAATAGAAACGTGTATAAATACACGTACTGTACACCCAAACTAAAATTGGATTGTCAGCGCCTATTAGTGAATCTGCCTGGATATGTTAACCACCTCCCTGAAGCAGATCATCAGGAAATTACATCTAGCCAGTTGCAGCCGGATCTTTAAGACTATGAAAAAAAGAACATTCTCTCCTCTGGCGTGAATCCAAACTGGTGTCAATGGTAAACTTCTCTTAAAAATCAATTCACAACTCCATTGATTTCAGAAGATTTTCAAAAATTCACATTTCGATTTGTCAGCTAAATCTTAGAACCACCATATAACCACGAAGAAAACAGCACGTCCTAACTTCATGCTTTTCGCTGTCGATCTATACGTATTGACTTATGTCCAGATTTGGAGAGGTAACAAATTGCTTTAGTATTGTTGGGTGCGTTTAACTGACATTGCGATGGGCCGAGGTTAAGAGATCAAGGTTGGGGTCCACCAATATTCTTATGCATGTGCGGTACACGAAATCCCCAACCGTTGCACTATATTGCAGGCACCACGGTAACTACCTACCGAAAGAGCAACTTCAAACATCAATTTCAAAATATCCCCTTTTCTTGCTACTTTTAAACCATACAGTGTCTCAGATGACCATACAGTTAAGACAGCTTGAGAAAAAGACATTTCTCACCTTTAGACGTCTTCCTCGCGTCTATTGATCTCTTAATTGCAAGGTTGAAGCTTACTTATCTGTTACCCCATAAAACGACATGTCTTAATTGCGTTTACGCTAGGGGCTAACTCCTCCGTCGATACGTCGATACCTCCTGCATACTTCATTAACGACTTTATGGATCCTGCTCCATTACCCTAGCTTTTACTGCTTGATAATAGAATAATTGTTTGAATCTATCATCAGTACTTCACATTATCACAAAAGCACTTAAAATTGCATTAGCCAAGTCCAAGAGTGATCTCTTACAGTTTATTTATCATCAACGATGAGTTAAGGTGACACCTTGGAGGTTGAAACAATTTTTATCCTGATCCAGACTAAGATCTTCGAATGAGTCATGTGTGCACCTGTATGCTTAAAAACTGCTGCAGATGTAAGGAGAGAGTTTCTTTCTCTTGAGGCTACGTAAATGAAACATGTATCTTCTCAGTACGGGATAAAATGGAGTAGTATTTTCCTAACCAAGATTGTTTATTTATTCCAGTGGCATAGCTGAAAAAAAATGTGTATATTTGTCTTAAAACACCAAATGTGGCACACATGTACTTGAATGTATTCTTAACAATTGTAGATATAGTGGCACCTCCGATTCTGCCCAGAATCAATTCTATGGACTAATACAGTATAGTCCTGCATCAAATATTCCATTTCTATTCACTTCCGAAGAGTATTCTAATACGCTATTACCACAGCGACCTTATGCAAGGGTAGAGTGTAGGGCACAGGGCAAGCTGAAGAGCGTGTGAAGAAGTGTGAAATGAAGTCCCATGGTTAACCCTGTCTCTTTGAAGTATATAGAGGGATGGATTGGACGTCGCTATGAATGATAATCAGCAGTACGGGTAAGGGCGTGTTAGAACCTGAAATAATATACAGCTGCATTGCTGAAAATAAAATAAAATGTAAAGGTATGAGTTCTGTGTGTGTTATCAGTGGCCAAAAACATTCAAGAGTATGAAAATGCATTACTCGTCCCAAGCTAGTTCTTTGTTACGAAATGCACTCTATATATTTCCACCATATGAATTCCTTCAAATGAAATGACAGTAATGTCCGGCAGTCTGGCTGTAATCATTCATTCATCAGAAATGTAGTGTGTTCTGATTCCAAATGTATTGATTGTAAGCCTGTTATAGACTTCATTTTACCCTTCTCCTTTGTAGATGTAGACTTCATTTCACACTACTCCTTTGTAGATGTAGACTTCATTTCACACTTCTTCTTTGTAGATGTAGACTTCATTTCACACTTCTGCTTTGTAGATGTAGACTTCATTTCACACTTCTGCTTTGTAGATGTAGACTTCATTTCACACTACTCCATTGTAGATGTAGAATTCACTTCGCACTACTTCTTTGTAGATGTACACCTCATTTCGCACTACTCCTTTGTAGTTGTAGACTTCATTTTCACACTACTCCTTTGTAGATTTAGACTTCATTTCGCACTACTCCTTTGTAGATGTAGACTTCATTTCACACTACTCCTTTGTAGATGTAGACTTCATTTCACACTACTCCTTTGTAGATGTAGACTTCATTTTCACACTACTCCTTTGTAGATTTAGACTTCATTTCGCACTACTTCTTTGTAGATGTAGACTTCATTTCACACTACTCCTTTATAGATGTAGCCTTCATTTCACACTTCTCCTTTGTAGATGTAGCCTTCATTTCACACTTCTCCTTTGTAGATGTAGACTTCATTTCACACTTCTCCTTTGTAGATGTAGACTTCATTTTCACACTTCTGCTTTGTAGATGTAGACTTCATTTAGCACTTCTCATTTGTAGATGTAGACTTCATTTCACACTACTCCTTTGTAGATGTAGACTTCATTTCACACTACTCCTTTGTAGATGTAGACTTCATTTCGCACTTCTGCTTTGTAGATGTAGACTTCATTTCACACTACTCCTTTGTAGATGTAGACTTCATTTCACACTACTCCTTTGTAGATGTAGACTTCATTTCACTCTACTCCTTTGTAGATGTAGACTTCATTTCGAACTACTCATTTGTAGATATAGACTTCATTTCGCACTTCTCCTTTGTAGATGTAGACTTACTTTTGCAATACTCCTTTGTAGATGTAGACTTCTTTTCACACTTCTCCTTTGTAGATGTACACTTCTTTTCATACTACTCCTTTGTAGATGTACACTTCATTTCACACTTCTCCTTTGTAGAAGTAGACTTCATTTCGCACTTCTGCTTTGTAGATGTAGACTTCATTAATACTACTCCTTTGTACATGTAGACTTCCTTTCACACTACTCCTTTGTTGATGTAGACTTCATTTCACACTATTCCTTTGTAGATGTCGACTTCATTTCACACTACTCCTTTTTAGATGTCGACTTCCTTTCGCACTTCTCCTTTGTAGATGTAGACTTCATTTCACACTTCTGCTTTGTAGATGTAGACTTCATTTCACACTTCTCCATTGTAGATCTAGAATTCACTTCGCACTACTTCTTTGTAGATGTAGACTTCATTTCACACTACTCCTTTGTAGATTTAGACTTCATTTCGCACTACTCCTTTGTAGATGTAGACTTCATTTCACACTTCTCCTTTGTAGATGTGGACTTCATTTCACACTACTCCTTTGTAGATGTAGACTTCATTTCACACTACTCCTTTGTAGATGTAGACTTCATTTCACACTACTCCTTTGTAGATGTAGACTTCATTTCACACTGCTCCTTTGTAGATGTAGACTTCATTTCACACTACTCCTTTGTAGATGTAGACTTCATTTCACACTACTCCTTTGTAGATGTAGACTTCATTTCACACTTCTGCTTTGTAGATGTAGACTTCATTTCACACTGCTCCTTTGTAGATGTGGACTTGATTTCACACTCCTCCTTTGTAGATGAAGACTTCATTTCACACTACTTCTTTGAAGGTGTCGACTTCATTTCACACTTCTGCTTTATAGATGTAGCCTTCATTTCACACTTCTGCTTTATAGATGTAGCCTTCATTTCACACTTCTCCTTTGTAGATGTAGACTTCATTTCACACTACTCCTTTGTAGATGTAGACTTCATTTCACACTTCTCCTTTATAGATGTAGATTTTATCTCACACTTCTCCTGTAAAGATGTAGACTTCATTTCGCACTTCTCTTTTGTAGATGTAGACTTCATTTCGCACTACTCATTTGTAGAACTGATGTAGGCTTCATTTCATAGTTCACCTTTGTAGATGTAGACTTCATTTCATACTTTTTCACAGGTCGATTAACCGAAATGAAATAGTGCCTCCAACAGTTATAACCTCCCTAACCTAAGCACTTGTATATAGTCAAGCCTGTGGAGTATAATAATACCTTATTTATCATGTGCATGTGAAAGAATTGTTAAAGAATAGACCCGTAGGTCCAGAGCAAGGTATATTAACCGACTCGCCAGATGGATGTCCACCTGTTGATGGATGTCCACTAACTTCCGCTCCTTTCCTTAGTGTGATATACAGTGTGATATATGGTGTGATATATAGTGTGATATATAGTGTGATATATAGTGTGATATATAGTGTGATATATAGTGTGATATATAGTGTGATATATATGAGAGAGAGAGAGAGCTTTGTTGTATGACAATTGTACACGGTACAATGTACGGCAACAACTACAAAAAATACTGTAGTACAAAATAGAGGTTTAGAATAAAACTTAGTATCCTAATTACTAAATACAATAAGGGCTAGCATGCTATAGTGTTACAATCGAGTGGGGCTAATCATTAGATTCGTTTTCTTTTTCCAATGAAAATTAAATGTTTTATATATCCACCTTTTTTGCATTGTGGGGGTTGTTGCATGTAAAGATACATGATGAACTCGTTGATACGGAATTACGTATACTCTTAAGAATGTGCATTGGACATTTAACATCGTTACGCGTACGTGTTCAAAGAGTACACGGAGCAAAACAAGGATGTTCAAAGTACGCCCCCCCTCCCCATAACGTCCCACGACATAGTACATGTAGGTGATAGATTTACCCTTTTTACCCTTCCAGTCACGCGGCAAATTACGGTTCTTGTTGATCATCAATCAGACGTCCTTTTCAGTAATGAGTTTGTGAGGTCAAAGGCCAGACCACTTTGTCAATACAACGCACTCGTTTGTTGAGACCTTTGCTGGTCAGGTCGGAAATCCGTGCAGACTAATAATGCACTGGTTAGCATCCCATCAATATATATATTTTTGTTCAGATGACGCCAGAGATCACAGAATTCCATTGCAGCACATTGCCAGTGTGGCAAGATAGTTGCCAGAGGCAAAGATAAACTAAAAAGTATTACATGTTTCATTAACATATCTATTCAGAGTTTTGGTTTAAAACCTGGTTCTACCAGATATTTCCTTAGTAACTGACAAAAGATAGCGGATGCTGTCTGAAACGTCTGACTGTTTCAACATTTTATCCAGTTGCTAGAGTAACTAATTTGGCGTATCTTATTACCTGGATGTCTAACCTTCATCAACGTATTACATGTCTATTAAACTAGCCGAAATGTCTGAAACTTTGCCCACAAATCTTGTTGTTTTGAAAATAACTTGCTTTTGATGGATGTTTGATATAAACGCAGAGGACTCTGTTGGCAGTATCGTATTCCCAGGTCACATATAGGTTTACATCCTTCCTCCTTAGGGCCGGTACTGACAACATTTGAATGATCGTGGGGATCAACCCTGTAGAGGACATCACGTCAATCAAAGTCACATGAACGGTGCTGTACATCAAGATATGGACTGACGAACTGTATAACGCTGTATTCAAGGTTATCTTTGCCATCAACCGTGGTTGCTTTTGACCTCAAATCTGTTGGTGGTCTAATGATGCTGTACGTCTTCTGCCATTGCCGTTGCTTACTGATGAGCAGGCGATAGATGCAGTAGCACTGACTGAATAAATAGTCTTGCACATTCTTCTTCTTCTTTACTGCTTAGCTTCATATCTGAGATTATCAGCAGTTGCGCATGGGTTAGATACAACACAAATGCCCGGAACAAATAAAACAAAGGGGAAATAAAGGAAAGACCCTAAGGAACATAAGCAACTGAATTTGTGTGTGCAAAGAACAGGACAAGTGAATTTAGTGAGTTAGTAATACCTTCATTTACATATATACAAGGACGTGTAGGGGTGGCTCAATGCAGCAAGGTCTTCCCCATATCAGTTTTGAACTGGGAGAGGGACCCCACCTCCGCCACACCATGCTCAAGTTCGTTCCACTCTTTGATGTTGCGAGGGAAGAACGAGAGCCTGTAGTAGTTGTTCCTGCACGCGATGGTCTGCAATGTTTGGGAGTGATTGGTGCGGCGGGAGCATCGAGCCACCGGGACAATCATGGTCGTGTGTGGAACATAAACAGTATTATAGATGATCTTATATAGATCAACAGGGCGGGCAATCTTTCTGCGAAGTTCTATATGTACATCAAAGGGAAGCAAAAGAAGCCTCTCCACACATCATTTCGTTTGTCACATCTCTTAGTGCAACTACAGTATGTACACGGTTCATTAGTTGATTTTGCAGTGGAACTTCTAACCAACTGTCTATCAGATCCATAAGATCTGTTGACACGTGCCCTCGGCTTCAGATAACCTTTCTCATCAGGAACTCCGCACGTCCGTTTGTGGACAGGCGTGACAGGCTGCCCCTGGGGATAATTGATGGCACTAACAGTCTGGTCATATCACCATTCATCTCTGCGCCTCTCAGTTAAAGATGACCTGGCAAGGTCGTTGGACAACAAAGTTAGATGTCATGCTTGATTGACCAAGGCTTTGTCAGCGGGAGAATAGCTCAAGAGTCACTCATCTCCTTCTATTATTGATAGTATCCCCTTCCCAATTGCACAAACTGATTAGAAATAAGCCAATAATCCCTACCGGGAAGGCCATCCAAAGGTACCGGTGAGAGATGCGCACCTACGCGGCGGGGAGACATGAAAAAATAGGCGAGACTTCGCCTGATTCTCCGTAATGCTCAGAAACTGTGAAATCCATTTTGCCGGTTTTCAGACGGTAAAGCCCATCAGACCTCTGTATAGTTGAAAAGTGGTGTATGAAATTGCTTCCCTCACTTGAACCAACTTAATGGGTTTGGGCGTAGCGTTGCATTCTGCCCGTAGAATAAAATATTTACGGGTCGTTTCGTTCTAAGATATTTATCTAGCTTTGTAGAAGTTTTCAAAGGCGCCAAGCTGGCGTTATGTGCTCTTAAGAAATCACCTCACAATGTTGCATCGTAAGACAGCTGATAACGATACGATTTTATTTGCGACTTTCAATTGCTTAGTCTTTTAAAACATGCATATCTTCTAAACCGTCTGTAGGATTTTCTGACATAGTGAACTCTTTTAAAATGGACTCATTGTGTGTTAGGCATCATCCAATTCCGCATTTGATAATCATACATTTTCAAGTATTTGAAATTTCTTGGTGTCCTCACAAATCCTATTACATTTGTCGCCCTTGGTTTCGTGAAAAACCCGTCCACGAGATCGAAATTGAATCCTGTGGCCTTTTCTCCAGAAATTAAGCCATTTACTGATACAGTCCAAAATCCATTGCATTGAATCCTGGATGAACGAAGATTTGCAGCTTATTTGCCGTGGATTTCTCTAAATCCTCTCAGTGGCAAGTTGTGATGGGAATTTCAATACTGATCGACATACATGATCCTATTTCTCTTGAAATGGTGGCGTCTCAATCAATTCTTCAACGGTTTGCTTATTGATTGTTGTTGCACGAAAAATAGAGGGTTTTGGACAAAAGAAGGCCTTTATCTATCATCATCATCAGTTATCCATACTTCCTGTTAAGCATTATAAATTGAATTACTTGAGCTTTTGCATGTAAAAGCTGTACATTGTTAAGGTGCATTGCAATTATTCACGGAATATTATCATGAAGTATCTAAATTACGACCATTTCACACTAACAGTTTTGTGAGCTTCTCAAATTCCTTTATGTAAACTTCACCCCAGCGATTCCAATAATAAAACATATCTTTATACTTCAAACTGATGAACACCATCTACATTTACGACCATCTTGTTTAATTAAGCCCTGCGCTGTATGACAATTCAATGATATGAGCCAGAAACTCCACATTAACACGAGGTGGCGTCGGATCATTTCAAACTGACAATTTTGTGATCTTCTCAAAAGAAGTTCATTCCTATATGTAGACTTCACCCCAGCAGTTTCCATAATAAAACATACCTTAATACTTCAAACTGGTGGGCACCATCTTAGTTTACGACCATCTTGTTTAATAAAGCCCTGCGCTGTATGACACTTCAATAATATGAATCAGAAACCCCACATTGACACGAGATGGCGTCGGATCATTTCAACCTGACAGTTTTGTGAGCTTCCCAAAAGAAGTTCATTCCTACATGTAGACTTCACCCCAGCAGTTTCCAGAATAAAACGTACACTTACATTTCAAACTGATGGCCACCATCTTACGACTATTTTGCTTAAACCCTGTATGGCACCTCAATGATATGAACCAGAAACCACACATTAACACGAGATGGCCTAGGCTCATTTCAAACTGATAGTTTTGTGAGCTTCTCAAAAGAAGTTCATTCCTACATGTAGACTTTACCCAAGCAATTTCCATAATAAAACGTATATTTATATTTCAAAATGATGTGCACCCTCTAAGATTACGACTATCTTGTTTTAGCCCTGCATGACACCTCAATGATATGAACCAGAAACCCCACATTAACACGTGGTGGCCTCGGTTCAAACACCCCAGGACTGACCCTACGTATGGTAGATTTTCTCCCTATTTTTCACCGTCCTGTGTTCAATCGTCATCATCTGTACGCTGCATTCCCCTTGCCCTCGGGCCCGACTAAGATCTGAAGATTCAGCTTGTAATATTTCACGATATCTCTGAATGGCAGCGCCTGATGTCTAGGGAGATGACGTGGGCTTGACCTTGGATGCTACTTTACTTTACGTTATTACTTTGATAAGCCGACTTTTGATGGCTTTGGGCTGAATTACGAAGCCGTGGTGATTTAAACAATGCAGGCAGTGTCTGAAAGGTGGTAGTTGTCCATACGTTTATGATGGAGATGCGCTACGAATGGGTTTCTGCAGTATCTAACGATCTGCTCTTGCGGCAATATGCATCATCTGTTTTCTTACCCTGGCTTTGGGATATAATCCTTTTCTTTTTTGAATTTTTGTCTTGTTTTTTCAAAATAAGATAAAATACAATTGGCAAATACAATAAGCGAACCATATATGGGACATAATTCTACATTACAGGGGATTCATTAGCTATGACAAAATTGCCTTAAAGAAATAATAAAGAATACTTGGAGGTAGGCATGCGTAGCAACGTACATGTGAGAAAATCAAACGGACTTTCAATATCGAACTGAAATTCCATTTCAAAAGTCGATGAGGAGAATATCTCATAACTTAGTAAAGGAATCCACAAAGAACGAAGACAGATTGCATAAAAGCGTTATTTGGCGCAAGAGTGAGTCGAACGCCACTCTTGCGCCACTCTTACTTTTCAGGAGGTGCAAGTTGGTGACTCGTTAGTATCCTTATCATGAATAGAAATTTTGATATCTGTGTGATTTGTTAAGCCCCCTCTCTCACTGGACCTGCGGCACGCTGGCGGCGTCGATGCGGCCGATCGAATTGACAAAGCACTCAACGAATTTCATTGACAAAAAAACGAATCTTTTTAAGCATTGTGTGTTTTGTTGTCTTTTTGGTCATACTTGTACGTTTGGAATGATATTCCCATTATAAATTCAATGGTAACACAAATCCAGTTTAGGACGCAGCGACGCCGCCAGCGTGCCGTGAGTTCAGTGAGAGGAGGGCTTTACGCTCTGAAAACCATGTTTGCTTTCATGTATGATGTAGGTTGCTGGGCGCAGTCTTCAATCGGGTTGAAGGTACCAGAGTCTGTGGACGCCATCATAGGGGACTCCGCCATCTTGCAAGCCGACTTCGACACCACAAACCGTATCGCCTCTGTGGTATGGACCAAAGTCGACTCCATGGACAAAATGAAGAGAACCCAGGTCTTCACCTACTGGCCTCATTTCGATTCTTCCACGGCCCACGGTGATTTTAACGGACGCGCAAGGCTTGATGGTCGCGGTCAGGGGTCATTGGCCATTGATGACGTCACAGTAAATGACGAAGGAACCTATATCATCACTGTGTCGGCGGAGGGACTTCCTAGTGAAGAGGCATTTGTTGATCTCAGGGTGTTGGGTAAGTTATGGTAATACATGTGGCCAGTGGTCCATACTGCCCTAGTATACTACTTACTACTTACCTAGTACTACTTCTGCTACTGGTAGTTTTGTGACTTATGGGAGCAAGAACTTGAAGAAGTAACTTATGGCAACAATGGCAGACACGCTCATGATCAGTGATCCATAGTGCCATAAAAGTGAGTTAAATAGTGTATTGTTCAAAATGCATGTGTGTTCTAAAGAGTGGTAAGTTGTGCTGGCATGAGGCACTACAACATTCACAGAAACTAGCACAAATATTACAAATACATTTTTCGTCGTCTTTAGTTCACGCCGATTGAGCATGGAGAAGAGATCTTTACTAACAAATCAAGAAGATAATCAATACAAACGTAGATAGTTTTTGAAACTATGTCTTCCCTGTACAGTTCCTCCCTCAGTATCAGTAGGGCCATCTGATCCCTACGTCACTTCCTGGGGCAGAGGTGTCACACTGACATGCGCAGTACGAAACGCGAAGCCAAACGTCACAAAGATCTACTGGCAGAGAAATGGCGCCTTGATTGACAGCAGGCAGTTTGACACAAAGTATTCTGGCGGAAATCTACGAAAACCCGACTTGGTGATACGTCACGTGACTAGAGGTGACAAAGGCGTGTACAAATGCATAGCTGAACACATTGTGCGGACAAGCAGCGACTCTCTCAGCTTGGATGTACTGTGTAAGGTTGATTTCAATTTTTTTACACAAATATCCCTATCTACCCAACGAGTTGCATGGACCATGTTTCAAGAATTCAAACTTTCCTTTTTTGGAAAGACATCTTATTATATACGTTAAGACGCTTTTGTTTTTGCCACACTGAGTTAAGCGCAGGTCACAACAAAGCAAAACATGTTGAACAGATACAGTCAACAGATACAAGATAAAACTGACTTTCATTAAATAAATTTAACTTCACCTCGCTTGTCAGTTATGGTAGAGATAGAAGAAAATATATGGAAGGTTTGTCTAGTTGCATAAGGAAAATGAATTTTTTTATAGTTCTCAAGTGTATGAAATAGGGAAATAGGTTTTGTACAAGCCTATAAAGTTCCTTTTCTCTCTTTGTTATACAACCTACATACTTTTATGAAATGGCGTTCGTCCTTTAATGCTAGTTTATGATTGTCCCCAACAGATCCTGCCACCATTGTCAGCATCTCCGACTCCCAGACTGTGAAAACAGACGACAGGGTCAAGTTTCAGTGCGTGGCCGAGGGCAACCCGCCCCCAAACATCACGTGGACAGTAAATGGTATACGCGTGCGCTCTGCGACAAGTACGATGACACGTGACGTGCGCACGGGCACAGTTGTTCTGGACAGAGTGCGGGCAAACGCAACAGGAACGTACGTCTGCACGGTCAGCAATAAAGTTGGGGAGAGCGATGTTAAGTCACTACAGCTGAATGTGAAAGGTACGAACATATTGATGTCTCATTAAACGTAAAATAATGGAAGACATTAGTCATTTCTGTATCAAAGTTGAACTTCAAGTTAAACACAAGAATTTGGACTTATGCAAATTTTCGACTGATCAGCTCCAGGCTTTATAAAAGAGTATCTATCATTACTTGATAAATACTGGAGCTGATCGGTCGAAAATTTGGGCAAGACCCAATGATTTGATTCTTATTTCTCTTCTACTTTTCTACAATAAAACAATCCCTGCTTTGATTATCCCCCTTCAAAGTTTTAGACAAAAATGCCCACGACAGTTCCAAACCCACACGACTTACCCTCCTTCCCAAGAGCTATCTACCACTTAAAAAACCCATGACCATAGCATGAAAAAACGAGATATCAAAACCGTTTCCACTACAGTACCATCGCAAGTTCCACTATAGTACCATCGCAAACCACTATGGGGCCCAAAATCTAATCATTTTGAGGTCTCAAGAAGACCTACCTACATACCAAGTATGAAGACAATTCATTTAGGCATTCTCGAGTTATCGTTATGACAGACACACGAAAACATAACCTTCTCAGCGAAACAGAGTAAAACTTTTATGACCGTACCTCTTCAGCGTCTTTACGAGGCGATGCGAACAGTAGGGTTGCCATCTGGGTCGGCGCCATTGCCGGAGGTCTGTGGTTCGTGATCTGTCTGGGACTAGTGGTGTACTTCATACAGCGGAGGAGAAACAAGGAGGACAAAAAACGGTTCTCCTTCTACTACAACATGGGACGGAGGGAGCAGGGGCGGGTAGAGGAGAGGTTTGGAGAGGAGACACTAGAAGTTGCACGACATCCGAACCTCAAATTACCATGTATGTTTCAAATTCCACCTAGAAATACTTAACTATCAGTAGGATGGTCGTATGACAGTCATAGCATGGCTTTATCTTTTAGACAAAAGTAAATAATGACATTTATAACGGACGTGTTAGGACTATTTTATGTCTTGAAACACATTTAATATTTGAAGTATAGGCAGTTTGATGTCATCATTGGCTCGATGTTGGTGTGGTATAAGCATCTTTCCCGTTTCCACACCCTTCGGAGTCCAAGTACTAGTAAATAGAAGTTTGGCAATTAGTCAGATATGCCATGGGTTCAGGTCGGACCTGATAGGTCCGGACCTGAACCTAAACTTTTAGGTTCAGGTCCGGACCTGAACCTGAAAATGGGTTTAGGTACGCATCCCTACTTCAGAGTTACATGCAATACTACTACTAACTACTATCAGTCATTCAGTCAGTCATTCGGTCTATACAGACTAAGACAAATACTGCATGCGCAAACAAAAGATACATTACAAAATGTAACAGTTCAGAGTTCATTTCCTAGGGGTTTGTTTGGTTGAGTCAGCTGCATGCCGTCGGCGTCTTCTTTCGTAATCCTGGTTATCCATGTTTCTGTGAGATTTGCATGTACGGCTTCTGAATTTATAGCATACCATCTAAAGTATTGTTTTAACAGCTAAACCGATCACACCGACAACCCCGGGAGGTATCGAGACCATCAGGCGAACCACAAACGAAGGCAGGAGTAAGTATCTCTTAAGAAATGAACATGGTGTCTTGGGTTCAAGACATCAGCATCTAGCAAAAATTGAAGTATGATTTCTGAAATTTCTGCTGATCTTCTCCTAGTCATTTGGCTTCTTCCTATTTCTTAGTCTCAAATAGTCCGCCATACATATGGACTGTGCATATATATGTACAGCATCTTTTGATAAATGTCCCCAAACTTCCATGAAAACTACTTCAACAATGGAACTATTTGCTTTTCACTGGATATGAATGTGATTCGAATTGGTCTGGTGAACGTAAACCGGAACGAATTTGGTCGGCTATCCTAAGGAGGTATATCAAATACATTTGGTATGGCTGAGACCGCTATATTTTACAAAGTTGAGGTACGTGATTTCTTTTCTAAAGTAAGTTGTTCAAAAGCTCCTATGTTGCCGTGACTGATTACTTTTTTGTAAAACTTGAGAGAGACCGTGCAATTTTGTATCATTTCAGTCAGGAGATATGCCAGAGTTCTGCATCCATATCATCCACAAGAGGGGAACGAACTTTATCTGGAGGCAGATGACGTCATCGAGGTGCTGGAGGGGGAAGATGGCGGCTGGTGTCTGGGTTACCTGAGCGGCAGGATAGGCCTGTTCCCCTCCAACTACGTCAAGTTTCTCTCAGCATCAGAAGGTCTGTGATGCTTCTACATGATTTCTGACTTGATTATTGTACATTATGAATAGACATTCATTTATGAAGGCTCAAAAGACGTCTTGACAATTTTGTTAGATTGCCATGTCAATGACGATGTCACTTTATATGGTCGGTTTCATTGGTCTCACATACTTAATGCTTTCAATGTATCAGTTAAATCGTGTCCACCACTGGACATATGCATGTCACTGTTTGAAATGGCTTCAATCTGTATAGTCTCAACTCATACTTTTGGTTTCCTTCCTTTTCTTACTTTGCAGTATCAGCGGCGAAAGTTAGGGAACTTTCAGACGGCGCATGGGCAGATGGATATAAAGGGTCTCCCAAGAGAAGTGTCTGACCTTCAAAGCAAGGGAAAGTGACCTTGACTCAAAGGACGCCAATCCACAAGACTTTTAGTGAAACTGAAATATGGATTTTTCAAAACTTATCAATCAACGCCAGAGAACAAACTGTCACAAATGCTGCTGTAATGTTAATCCACAGTTAGAAAAGTTTAAGTTGTCAAAAAATTCAATCAAACTAGAGGGACAATTTCATCCTTCGGAGCTATTTTCGAGGGCTACTATGAACTAAAAAATTGTATGTAAGAAACTCTCTGGTGCAAGTGAATCACAATCGCTTTATTCTAGAAACTTGGCATGTGGAGGATTTCTTCTGCAAGAACATAAGAGGTAGTAGTTAACTAAGATGGTTATGAAAATCTTTGTACTACCGTCATACTTAATATGGAGTTTACAAATTCAATCCGAATGAAAAATTAATTTATTTTATCTATCTGTTGAATATCTTACACGATACTCAATGCAGTTTTGGTTTGTCAGCAAAGGCAGTAAACTGACCCAGAAATAGTATACAGATATCATATGATAGCGAGGGGAAAATGATCTATGCTTCTTTCTCTACTTAGGTTTCATAATACATTTACAGCTGACCAACATGTACTTTTTGTACCAAATTCCTTTAGTGATTGAAGTCTCAAACTTTAAAACCCCAGCTGTTGTCTAAATCACTACGACACTGTTTCTGATTGAGTTATAGCAATCGCTTTTTACTCTACAACGAATGCTCTTGTCGAGATTAGTTGGCGTTGCTTTGACGGCCTTAGCTTATCGTGAGAAGTGATCCCTTCAGTGTATCTTTAAGATGCAGCAGACGGCACCATAAAGACGGCACGCTCCGGTCCAGAAGATGTCTGTTTTCCCAGGTCGGCATCATCATCGACTGCCAGCGAAGGTAGGTTGAAAATCAAAACTTTCCAGTAAATATTCATGATATCAGTAGCTGATGAGATGACAAAGTTTATATCACGCTTCAGATGTCCTCAAAATCTTACCAGTTTCTTCAATGACACTTCTTAACTTTTCAATATACTTCTAAAAGAACTCTAACGCTTTTGATGGTTGTTTGCCCAGTGCGCCGTACAGCTTACCTGTCATCAGAAGGAAGAGGATCAAAAGACAATGATCTTGGAGCCCGAAGAAAAAAGGTAGGTTTGTCTTCGATTTGCTGTCCTTTCTCTGTATTAGGTTTACAACAATCAAAGAGAAGCTAAAGCATCACATGTACAGCCTTTGGATTGCTTCAACAGCGCATGACATCAGAGTGAGACGAGCCCTTGCCTGGAGCACCCTACACAGCATGAGAAGAGTTCAACATGGACAACAAAGTCAAGCGAAGACTGTTCGTCTCAACTGACGAGCGTGTACTGTTGTATGGCCCGGAGACCTGGACTCTGACGGTACAGGACGAGAGATCACTCGACGGGGTGTACAGAGCTTCAATCGCTATAATGGAAGACCTCCTTCAAGGTTCAAGGTACAGCCTCAACTCACCTGTCCCTTGACCTCTTTGAGGGTCGTTGGACACCATGACTAGTTTCTCCACTAGCCTCCTCCACCTCAATCTGTCCGGACCTCTGCCGCTCTCATTGCTTGAACTAAGCTTAGTCCCGTCCATTGTTTTATGTTGTCTTTCCACCCTTTCCTCTGTCATCCCCTCTATCGGCTTCCTGGCACTTGCAGAGAGATGCTTAAACTGATTTAAAAACTTTTGTC